>NC_050097.1:196994563-197297593 GCF_902167145.1 Zea mays | reverse complement strand
CTGCCCTTTGAATCCAATTATAAGAAAAACTTAGATAACAAGGATAGTCTAAGTTGTGGATTTAACTTAAGAAGGGCTTCCTTCTGAAGTTGCAAAGAGAATGACATTCGAAGAGCAGTTAACAAGAGAAACTCGAGTATAAAGAAAGAATAGCACCAACACACCTTCAAGCACCCCAAGGGACTCTACCTAAAATCTCGGGACGAGATTCCTTTAAGGGGGGAGGGCTGTAACACCCTAGGTGTTACCATGGCTAGAGCACATAGGCACTAAGGACTGTGAATTATATGTGGTAGAGGCTTAAGGCAACACATAAGAACCTTGGAGATCATGTGCTAATCAAGTTGCCAATGACCTAAGAAGCATTACTCTAATCCTTGCACACTTACTACCTTGGATAAGAGGGGAGAAGAACCCTAGACCTCTCTTAAACCCTATCTCCCAAAACCCTAGATAAGAGGGAAAAGAGAGTGAGCAAGTGTGCAAAACATGAGTAATATTTACCCAAACCTTAAGTAACCTTATAACCAGCAATTAGGGGGAGGAAATATTGCAAAAAGACCCCTGGAGAAACCCCAAATCAAATCTCCATGTGGAGAGAGAGCTAGAGCTCTCTATTTCTCTCTAAGTTAAAAATTATACCTACACTAAAGATCAATTGTGTTCACCTCGAAGCTGGCATCAAATCCACCTATGTCCTATACCAAAAATGTGGCATACCACCCAAGGCACCCACTGGAAAAAGCTGAGCCCGAGACTTGGACGTTTGACATGCCTTGGCATGGTTTTTGCGCGAGGTGGGCAGTGTGACACACCCGATTTGGCGACCAGAGATCTCCCTACCTAGGCCATATCTGCCATGGCAGCTCACGGATGAGAGACAGCCCTAGGTGCCAGGAAAAGACTCGCGCCGAATTTTTGCCAAGATTCGCACGTTTGCGACTTGGGTGAGCTGTGGAACACAGGCAGATTAAAAGCTCCACGTGTTCGACGCGCCCTGAGCTCGCCAGAGCACGCCCGCGCGCGCCCCGCGTCGCGCCAACGGCCAGCCGGCGCCCTGTCCCGCGCCCGCGCCTATAAAGCCCTCCCAGGCGTCGGTTACACTCTTCCGCGCACGCTCAAGCCTCACCGGAGTTCAGTTCGCCGTCGTTTGCCCGTGCGCGGCGTGTCCGCGGCCACCCGAGCCACTGCCGCCGTAGACCGGCCAGTCCAGCTTTCCCCAGCCCCATCCAACCCTCTGAGACGAGTGTATACGCCCCAGTGAAGCTCCCCGAGCGAGGAATCGAAGCCTACTTCGCCGGAGAGGCCAGTCCACGGTCGCCGGAGCTCTCAACCCCGCCGGAGTTCGTGGACCGGGTAAATCACTGAGCCATTTCTCGATTCACTGCGCAGATAGCCTATACGTCACCCCAGGAAGCTCACCGTGCCCTTGGATTGAACCAGATCGCCGTGGTTTGGCCGGTACACTCGCCGCCGACGAGAACTCCCGCCTGCGCACGTGGACCGGACGATTCCGGCCATCCCCGCCGTCAAGCCGCACCTCGCTGTGACAGCCAGAACCTCCCCGAGCCAACCCTGCCCTTCACCGGACCTATCTCGCCGCCGGTAAGCCGCGCCACCCTTTTCTTTCCCGCGGGTACTGTTTACTTTGGGGGAAGGACTGCGGGTGAGAGGAAGAAAAGGTCAGGGGGCTTTTTGAACTGTCAGCGACCCAGGGGAATAGTGGCGCAAGGGTAGAACTGCGAGGATTGATTTAGTTTAAACCCAGGGACCTCGGTGTAAACTATTTTTCCAGGAAACTCTTATTAAATCTGTTTTTAATTTGAACAGAGACTTTAAAAATTCATAACTTCTATTTAGTTCATCCAAATTTGGTCAAACCAATTTTGTCAGGCTCTAAATAATGTAACCTACTTAAGAAAAATATAAAACTCCCTAGGTGCTAAGGGAAACTTTAAAGTTCTGATTTAAGTATGGATTTAGCCAAAAGCTCAATAATAGAAGGAAAAATGGTTGTGCTATTTGACTAGGGTTAGAAAAATTTGGAGAAGTTTATATCTACCTACTTACCTGTTTAAAAATGTTAAACCTCTCTGTCCACTCCATTAAGTTAGTTTTTACCCCTTATTCTACAATATGCTTAAGGTTAAGAAAAATAGAAAGTATAAGTTAAATAATGAACCAGAGGGCACCCCTATTTTTGTTAGGATACTTATTCAATGTAGTTCACTGGAAAAATCTATCATACCCTGGTTTAGTATAAAAAAAGTGGGATACCTTTTATTTTGATAAAACAAGGGAAACTTAGAAAAACCCTACAAAAATAACCCCAAGATGAAAACACCCTAGCCCTTGGGATAACTAATGTTTTGTTAATAAGAACATAGGAAAAATATGAAATCTGATGTTTGACATTTTTCAAATAATAATGTAGTAGAAAGTGCCTTTTTGCCAATTAACTTTAGAAAATCATAACTAAGTAACCACCCCTTAGCTTTCTGTGGTTTTTGGCACAGAAGCCTATTATTACTGTTAGATGCCAACAAAAATAACCCTTAGGGCAGACCCCACCTCTAATTAAGAGATGTAGTGTAAAGTGGCCCATTTTACACCACTCTTGTTATTTTTGTCTAAAGCATAGCCTTATTATTTTGAGCCTCAAATTCTTAAAACAAGCTAGAAAAGCAAATAGCAACCCACTGTAATTTTTACAGAATTTTTGGAAAATATTAAACCACTGTCGTAGTTCAAACCTCATTAAAAACCATAAATAGAAATTAAAGAAAGGAAAAGGATAAGGGTAATTAAGGTCATCCTAAAACCCTTGTAATTTGTCCACTAAAATAGATAAAGACAATACAAATCTACTATGTTATCCCCAAGGAAAACCTAAGCCTAAAAAGTAATAAGCCTAACCCACTAGAAGCCCCGCATGGCTAAGAAACCCTAAGTTACTCCTTAACTTAGTTTTCTTTTTAGCTTAATGTTATTTAATCCTGCATAATCATAACATACATGTTCATTGCATTCGATAGACTGTAACCTTGCTGACGGAGAGTACGTCCTCGTGCCGGAGCAAGGAGCTGCTCAAGAGGTAGCCCCGGATCCAGCACCAGAGTCTGCACCAGAGGACCTGCCTGCCACTGCTTTGGAAGGCAAGCCCCGGTTTATGCATAACCTGTTACTTATGCTATTTGACTTCACTTAATGATTGTAGGATTGATTGTGCACTTAGGTGTAGGAATTGTTTGAAACCCTAGTTGCATGATCTCAGGAATTCTTTTGAGATGAATACTAGTATGATAGGTCGAGTAGTTGCTTTATTTAATTAGGATCTCGGTAGAAGACGAGTGATTTTTCTAGCACTCGCGCGAGATCAGGATTTGGTTGTACCCACCTTCATACTATTATGATACTAGTGGTAGACAACAATCCATGGGGATTGGTTGCCTACGAGATGGGAAAATGGAATAAGGATTTCCGTGCGGATACCTGTGTCAAGCGTTTGAACGTACTGAACACATACTGAGAAATATGGTAAACCGGTAAGCCTAGTACCTGATTGAACCTGGCAGCAGATTGCCCTCCTCACGCGACCTGAGACGAGGTCTCCCATTCCGGTTATGGTGGGTACAAGTGCGGTCGCTGCACGACGGCAGTCGGGGTCAGTGAGGCATTGTACGCCAAGGCGGTGAGCCCCTCTCTGCTGACGGGGAATCGATGGGGACGGTTGATGTGTGTGGGGACGGAGTGCCCCTGCATGTCGTGTGTTTAGGTTTACCTTGCAAGGATAAAAACTCGATTCGAATCGTCTGCTTCTCGCAGCTAATGAGACTGCTTGATCCATTGTACTGCATTGAGTAACAAGTGGAAATGTGATGAGTTGATATAAGTTGTTGATTGCTAATAATGCTTGCTACCATGTATGAATAGATAGTTCACTTTTAGCCTTAAGAGAGTCACACTTAAATTGACAAAGTTAAAACTTGACTTAGAAACTCAGCTAGTGCTTTTGGCAACCAAACACCACAGCCAAACAGCTGCATGTCTAGAGGTAGAGGAGTAGACTCCTCACACCGGGTAAGTCTAGCTGAGTATTAGTATACTCAGCCTTGCTTGTGGCATAATTTTTTTTACAGGTTCTCTGGAGGAAATGGTTGCTGGAGTGACTTGGCCGTCCATCTTGCCACCGGGTTGGACTGTCGAGTGGGACCCTGCCTCGGCTGAGGAAGAGCATGAGGAGTGATGGGACAGGCTTCCCCATCTCTCCGTTTACTTACCGTTAGTTTTATTCCGCTGCACTTCAAACACTGATGGCTACTTTTGAAAAACTCCGATGATGATGTAATAATTTAATACTCTTTTATGCATGGTTTTATGCTTTATTGTATTTGCTCTGTGACTCACCATCGAGTGAGATTGTGGTACTTGATCCTGTCAGTGGCCGCGTCGGACTAGATCCGAGGGATTGACGGGTTATTCCCATTTAAGTGTGGTCTAGCCCTTAAAGCGGGACTTAAACACTTAAGTTGGAATAATTCGGGCGGTTCTGCCACATTTAGGTTCATATAATAAAATATGTGAATAATGTTATCTATTTCTGATACATCTTTCTTTAATGTTTCATGTTTTAAATTTTATTTCATATTATTTTGTAATCCTAATCATGAAGGTGTAACCTTCGTGATATTCTACTCATGGCCTTCGTCCGAAGTTCATTAAATCCTTGAGGGAGATAATGCTTCAGCGGACGAAGGGCATTAATATTTAACATTTTATGTTGCCTTGTTCTTAATTCATAGCATTTGAGAACAAGTCCCCAACATTGGCGCCCACCTCCGGTGAACTCACTTCCACTTTTTAAGTTGATGGCTTCGTGCAAGAGCCTTGCTGAACTGCTTCGGCTCCGAAGCTGATTCTCCCGATAACAGGCGGTTCATGCTCAGAGCCGGCTAACAAGAAACAGAAGAAGGAGGCACAGAGAAGAGTACAACATGTAGGGTACAAGGACCCTTCATCAAGTCAAGATGGTCTCACATCCCAATTACCTTCTCTCAAGAGGATCTTCAGCTCAAGGATTACCCACACAATGATGCTATGGTTATCTCTTGTGTGATCAAAGGATTTCTGGTTCACAATGTCTTGGTTGATACAGGCAGTGCGGCTGATATCATATTTGCCAAAGCCTTCAGACAAATGCAAGAGCCCGAAGACAAGATCCATGATGCCACACATCCCCTTTGTGGCTTCGGAGGAAGGCATATTGTAGCACTCGGCAAAATCACAATGCCAGTAACCTTCGGATTTATTAACAACACAAGGACTGAACAAGTTGTGTTTGATATTGTTGACATGGAATACCCTTACAATGCAATCATTGGTCGTGGTACTCTCAATGCCTTCGAAGCCATTCTTCATCCAGCATATCTTTGCATGAAGATACCTTCGGACCAAGGGCCCATTGCTATTCATGGAAGTCAGGAAGCTGCCAGAAGGGCCGAAGGAAATTGGACAGACTCAAAAGCAATCCATAACATAGATGGAGCTTAAGCTTGTGAACAATACAAGTTCAGAAGGGAGAAAGCTGCTTCGGCCGATCAGCCGAAGCCCATGCTCTTATGTGATGACATAGCAGATCAGAAGGTGCTATTGGGATCCCAACTGTCCGAAGAACAGGAGAAAACCTTGATAAGGTTTCTGTTCAACAACAAAGATGTTTTTGCATGGTCAGCTAATGATCTTTGCGGAGTCAACATGGATGTTATTGAACACTCGCTCAATGTTGATCCATCCTTCAGACCCAGAAAGCAGAGGCTTCGGAAGATGTCTGATGATAAGGCCGAAGGTGCTCAAAATGAAGTGAAAAGACTCCTCAGTGCCGGAGTTATCAGAGAGGTAAAATACCCAGAATGGCTGGCTAACACTGTTATGGTAAAAAAGGCCAATGGTAAATGGAGGATGTGTATTGATTTTATTGATCTCAACAAGGCCTGTCCGAAGGACGAGTTTCCATTGCCAAGAATAGATTCCCTAGTTGATGCAACAGCTTCATCAGAGCTTATGAGTCTGCTAGATTGTTATTCAGGCTATCATCAAATTTGGATGAAGAAGGAGGATGAGCCAAAAACTAGCTTCATAACCCCTAGTGGAACATATTGTTACCTTCGGATGCCTGAGGGGCTAAAGAATGCTGGAGGAAGCTTCAGCAGAATGATAGCGAAGGTTCTTCATTCTCAGATAGGCAGAAATGTGCTAACTTATGTTGATGATATCATTGTAAAAAGCACGAAGCAAGAAAAACACATTGCTGATCTGCAGGAGACCTTCGCTAATTTTAGACAGGCCGGTTTAAAGTTGAATCCAGAAAAATGCGGAGTGAAGAAAGGGAAATTTCTTGGCTGCCTAGTTTCAACAAAAGGGATTGAAGCTAATCCAAATAAAATCGAAGCTATCCTTCGAATGGAACCACCAAGTACAAAGAAGGGGGCTCAAAGATTGACAGGAAGACTGGCATCTCTCAACAGATTCATATCTAGATCAGCAGAGAGAAATTTACCATTCTTCGAAGTGCTGAAGTCAGCCGAAGTTTTTCAATGGGACCAGCCCAGCAGAGAGCCTTCGAAGAACTGAAGCAATATTTGATAGACCTAACAACACTAACTCCACCAACGCCAGGTAGCCCCGGGCATAAAAACCGAAACCGAAGACCGAAACCGAGAAAAACCGAGACCGAAACCGAAAATCCCAAAACCCGAAGCCCAAATACAATTTTTGGGTATGTAATGTGAAATCCCGATCAAATTTCGAATCTTTTTGGGTACCAGATCGCGGTACCCGATTCTCCCGAATACCCGAAATACTTACGGGGTCACTGGGTGCCTGACAGCCTTAGCTATCAATTCTCACGGACCCGGTCCCGGTCCCGATCCCAGCCCAACTCTGACTCCCTCGGGTCTGGGCGTCTGGCCTTGATGAGTCTTGCTTGCCCACAAGCTACAGCGGTACAGCCCAGCCCGACAGCCCCAAGACCATCTCTCCTCAAGTCTCAACCGGTCAACCCTAGCTAACACGGGAGCGATAGCGAAGTCTGGCGACGCACCGCCGCCAACTGCAAGCTATGGCTGGCAAGCGGCTGCCACAGCACCACCCCCACGCATCCTAGGCGACCAAGCGGCGACACGGATAAGGCATGGCCAGCAACAACCGATGACCAAGACGACGTGTGAGTCCTTCTCAAACTTCTGCTTCCTGCTTGCTTGCTTGCCTACTTCGTTGTTCGTTCCCTTCTAAAACTAGTAGAGAATGGTCCATATACTTGAATAATTGAATATACACCGTCAATGCACTTGTAAATGGTGATTTTTATTCGATGCAAAAAATAGTATTAGCTTATCTATGGACTTTGGAATTTTTGTGCGTGTGCTACAGCAGTACAGCTATACGGCTATTTTTGTGCGTGTGCTACAGCTATATGGCTTTGGTATTTTTATTCGATGCAAAAAATGATAGCCGATCAGGCTGAAAAAAGCTACGTCAAGGAATTTACCCTTTTCAAATATTGGAGCTAGAGTGAAGGGCACACACGTTTTTCAATTGTAGAGGCACACATGCTGTTGTTAAATGTTCTATACTTCTATCAAAAAGCTGTTGTTAACTGCTCTATCAAAAGCTGCTGTTAAATGTTAATAGCCTGAATAGATATGATTGTTCTGTCTAATTATCCTTTTGGGGTTTTTTTCATATAGATGGCAGAACCTAATTCGCGCACGGAGATGGAGGTTGAATCACTACCAGTGGGTACTCAGACATCGCGGATTAATCAAAATTCAGAGAGGTTAGTTATTGAACAAGATGTTGTTGAGTTGGACAAGGATGGAGATCTGAGTGGAAGGAAGGCGATGGCACCAAGGTCTGAGATGTGGAAGCACTTCATTAAGATCAAATATGATAAAAATATTCTTAAGAGTGCTAAGTGCAAATATTGCCATCGTATCATGAAGGCAGATGCAAAGGCAAATGGTACATCTTCCTTAAAGAGACACTTCAATGTATGTAAGCGCAATCCACACAAGTTTAATCAAGATCCAACACAAGGTACTCTACAAGCATTTCAAGGTGAAGCCATTAGCACGTGGAGGTTCGATCAAAATGAACTTAGGGCTGCTTTTGCTGAGATGGTGATAGAAGATGAGTGAAAGTCGCCTAGAGGAGGGGTGAATAGGGCGAAACTGAAATTTACAAATATAAACACAACTACAAGCTGGGTTAGCGTTAGAAATATAAACGAGTCCGCGAGAGAGGGCGCAAAAACAAATCCCAAGCGAATAAGCAAATGAGACACGGAGATTTGTTTTACCGAGGTTCGGTTCTTGCAAACCTACTCCCCGTTGAGGAGGCCACAAAGGCCGGGTCTCTTTCAACCCTTCCCTCTCTCAAACGATCCCACAGATCGAGTGAGCTTTCTCTTCTCAATCACTTGGAACACAAAGTTCCTACAAGGACCACCACAAGTTTGGTGTCTCTTGCCTCAATTACAAGTGAGTTTGATCGCAATGAAAGAATCAAGAAAGAAGAAAGCAATCCAAGCGCAAGAGCTCGAAGGAACACAAGCAAATCACTCTCTCTAGTCACTATGGCGTTGTGTGGAATTTGGAGAGGATTTGATCTCTTTGGTGTGTCTAGAATTGAATGCTAGAGCTCTTGTAGTAGTTGGGAAGTGGAAAACTTGGATGCAATGAATGGTGGGGTGGTTGGGGTATTTATAGCCCCAACCACCGAAAGTGGTCGTTGGGAGGCTGTCTGTTCGATGGCGCACCGGACAGTCCGGTGCACACCGGACATGTCCGGTGCCCCCGCCACGTCATCACTGCCGTTGGATTCTGACCGTTGAAGCTTCTGACTTGTGGGCCCGCCTGGGTGTCCGGTGCACACCGGACACGTACTGTTTACTGTCCGGTGTGCCAGTATGGGCACGCCTGACTTCTGCGCGCGCTGCGCGCGCATTAAATGCTCTGCAGGTAGCCGTTGGCGCGAGTTAGCCGTTGCTCCGGAGTTGCACCGGACAGTCAGGTGCACACCGGACATGTCCGGTGAATTATAGCGGACTAGCCGTTGGAGTTTCCCGAAGCTGGCGAGTTCCTGAGGCCGCTCTTCCTTGGCGCACCGGACACTGTCCGGTGTACACCGGACAGTCCGGTGTACACCGGACAGTCCGGTGAATTATAGCGCGAGTGCCTCTGGAAATTCCCGAAGGTGGCGATTTTGAGTTGGAGTCCTCTGGTGCACCGGACATGTCCGGTGGTGCACCGAACACTGTCCGGTGGCACACCGGACAGTCCGGTGCGCCAGACCAGAGGTGCTTTCGGTTGGCCCTTTGCTCCTTTGTTGAATCCAAAACTTGATCTTTTTATTGGCTGAGTGTGAACCTTTGACACCTGTATAATCTATACACTTGGGCAAACTAGTTAGTCCAATTATTTGTGTTGGGCAATTCAACCACCAAAATTAATTAGGGACTAGGTGTAAGCCTAATTCCCTTTCAATCTCCCCCTTTTTGGTGATTGATGCCAACACAAACCAAAGCAAATATAGAAGTGCATAATTGAACTAGTTTGCATAATGTAAGTGTAAAGGTTGCTTGGAATTGAGCCAATATAAATACTTACAAGATATGCATGGATTGTTTCTTTCTTATAAAACATTTTGGACCACGTTTGCACCACATGTTTTGTTTTTGCAAACTCTTTTGTAAATCCTTTTCAAAGTTCTTTTGCAAATAGTCAAAGGTAATGAATAAGAATTTTGCAAAGCATTTTCAAGATTTGAAATTTTCTCCCCCTATTTCAAATGCTTTTCCTTTGACTAAACAAAACTCCCCCTAATTGAGATCCACCTCTTAGTGTTCAAGAGGGTTTTGATATATCATTTTGAAATACTACTTTCTCCCCCTTTTGAACACAATAGGATACCAATTGAAAATATTCAACACTTAAGTTTTTGAAATTGGTGGTGGTGCGGTCCTTTTGCTTTGGGCTCTTACTTTCTCCCCCTTTGGCATGAATCGCCAAAAACGGAATCATTAGAGCCCTCGAAGTGCTTTTCTTCCCCTTTGATCATAAATAAATGAGTTAAGATCATACCAAAGACGAAGTCCGGTCCTTTTGCTTTGGGCTCTTACTTTCTCCCCCAAAGATAAAGTCCTTTTCTTTGATGCTCATGCTTTTCTCCCCCAAGAATGGAGAGTTGCTTGGAGCGACGGCGAAAGATGAGTTACGTAGTGGAAGCCTTTGTCTTCGCCGAAGACTCCAATTCCCTTTCAATACACCTATGACTTGGTTTAAAATAGGCTTGAAAACACATTAGTCATAGCATATGAAAGAGACATAATCAAAGGTATATAGAAGAGCAATGTGTGCAATTTTAACAAAAGAAGTTCCTAGAATCAAGAATATTGAGCTCATGCCTAAGTTTGTTAAAAGATTGTTCATCAAGAGGCTTGGTAAAGATATCGGCTAATTGATCTTTAGTATTAATGTATGAAATCTCGATATCTCCCTTTTGTTGGTGATCCCTCAAAAAGTGATACCGAATGGCTATGTGCTTAGTGCGGCTATGCTCGATTGGATTGTCGGCCATTTTGATTGCACTCTCATTATCACATAGCAAGGGGACTTTGGTTAATTTGTAACCGTAGTCCCGCGGGGTTTGCCTCATCCAAAGTAATTGCGCGCAACAGTGTCCTGCGGCAATGTACTCGGCTTCGGCGGTAGAAAGAGCGACCGAATTTTGCTTCTTAGAAGCCCAAGACACCAAGGATCTTCCCAAGAACTGGCAAGTCCCCGATGTGCTCTTCCTATTGATTTTACACCCCGCCCAATCGGCATCCGAATATCCAATCAAATCAAATGTGGATCCCCTAGGATACCAAAGCCCAAACTTAGGAGTATAAGCCAAATATCTCAAGATTCGTTTCACGGCCGTAAGGTGAGCTTCCTTAGGGTCGGCTTGGAATCTTGCACACATGCATACGGAAAGCATAATATCCGGTCGAGATGCACATAAATAGAGTAAAGAACCTATCATCGACTGGTATACCTTTTGATCCACGGACTTACCTCCCGTGTCGAGGTCGAGATGCCCATTGGTTCCCATGGGTGTCTTGATGGGCTTGGCACCCTTCATCCCAAACTTGTTGAGAATGTCTTGTGTATACTTCATTTGGCTGATGAAGGTGCCCTCTTGGAGTTGCTTCACTTGAAATCCTAGAAAGTACTTCAACTTCCCCATCATAGACATCTCGAACTTTTGTGTCATAATCCTACTAAACTCCTCACATGTAGACTCGTTAGTAGACCCAAATATAATATCATCAACATAAATTTGGCATACAAACAAATCATTCTCAAGTGTTTTAGTAAAGAGTGTAGGATCGGCTTTTCCGACTTTGAATCCATTTGCAATAAGAAAATCTCTAAGGCATTCATACCATGCTCTTGGGGCTTGCTTGAGCCCATAAAGCGCCTTAGAGAGCTTATAGACATGGTTAGGATACTCACTGTCTTCAAAGCCGGGAGGTTGCTCAACATAGACCTCTTCCTTGATTGGTCCATTGAGGAAGGCACTTTTCACGTCCATTTGATAGAGCTTAAAGCCATGGTAAGTAGCATAGGCCAATAATATGCGAATTGACTCAAGCCTAGCTACGGGTGCATAGGTTTCACCGAAATCCAAACCTTCGACTTGGGAGTATCCCTTGGCCACAAGTCGAGCTTTGTTCCTTGTCACCACACCATGCTCGTCTTGCTTGTTGCGGAAGACCCATTTGGTTCCTACAACATTTTGGTTAGGACGTGGAACTAAATGCCATACCTCATTTCTAGTGAAGTTGTTGAGCTCCTCTTGCATCGCCACCACCCAATCCGAATCTTGAAGCGCTTCCTCTATCCTGTGTGGCTCAATAGAGGAAACAAAAGAGTAATGTTCACAAAAATGTGCAACACGAGATCGAGTAGTTACCCCTTTATGAATGTCGCCGAGAATGGTGTCGACGGGGTGATCTCGTTGAATTGCTTGGTGGACTCTTGGGTGTGGCGTCCTTGGTTCTTCATCCTCCTTATCTTCCTTATTTGCATCTCCCCCTTGATCATTGCCATCGTCTTGAGGTGGCTCATTTGCTTGATCTTCTACTTCATCAACTTGAGCCTCATCCTCATTTTGAGTTGGTGGAGATGCTTGCGTGGAGGAGGATGGTTGATCTTGTGCATTTGGAGGCTCTTCGGATTCCTTAGGGCACACATCCCCAATGGACATGTTTCTCAGCGCGATGCACGGAGCCTCTTCATTACCTATCTCATCAAGATCAGCTTGCTCTACTTGAGAGCCGTTAGTTTCATCAAACACAACGTCACATGAGACTTCAACTAGTCCAGTGGACTTGTTAAAGACCCTATATGCCCTTGTGTTTGAGTCATAACCAAGTAAAAAGCCTTCTACAGCAAATTTAGATTTTCTACCTCTTTTAACTAGAATAAAGCATTTGCTACCAAAGACTCTAAAATATGAAATGTTGGGCTTTTTACCGGTTAGGAGTTCATATGATGTCTTCTTGAGGATTCGGTGTAGATACAACCGGTTGATGGCGTAGCAAGCGGTGTTGACCGCCTCCGCCCAAAATCGATCCGAAGTCTTGTACTCATCAAGCATGGTCCTTGCCATGTCCAATAGAGTTCGATTCTTCCTCTCCACTACACCATTTTGTTGTGGCGTGTAGGGAGAAGAGAACTCATGCTTGATGCCCTCCTCCTCAAGGAAGCCTTCAATTTGAGAGTTCTTGAACTCCGTCCCGTTGTCGCTTCTTATTTTCTTGATCCTTAAGCCGAACTCATTTTGAGCCCGTCTCAAGAACCCCTTTAAGGTCTCTTGGGTTTGAGATTTTTCCTGCAAAAAGAATACCCAAGTGAAGCGAGAATAATCATCCACTATTACAAGACAATACTTACTCCCGCCAATGCTTATGTAAGCAATCGGGCCGAATAGATCCATGTGGAGTAGCTCGAGCGGCTTGTCGGTCGTCATGATGTTCTTGTGTGGATGATGGGTTCCAACTTGCTTTCCTGCTTGGCATGCGCTACAAACCCTGTCTTTCTCAAAATGAACATTTGTTAGTCCTAAAATGTGTTCTCCCTTTAGAAGCTTGTGAAGATTCTTCATCCCAACATGTGCTAGTCGGCGATGCCAGAGCCAGCCCATGTTAGTCTTAGCAATTAAGCATGTGTCGAGTTCAGCTCTATCAAAATCTACTAAGTATAGCTGACCCTCTAACACACCCTTAAATGCTATTGAATCATCACTTCTTCTAAAGACAGTGACACCTACATCAGTAAAGAGACAGTTGTAGCCCATTTTGCATAATTGAGATAAAGAAAGAAAATTGTAATCTAAAGAATCTACAAGAAAAACATTGGAAATAGAATGGTCAGGAGATATAGCTATTTTACCAAGACCTTTGACCAAACCGTGATTTCCATCCCCGAATGTGATAGCTCGTTGGGGATCTTGATTTTTCTCGTAGGAGGAGAACATCTTCTTCTCCCCTGTCATGTGGTTCGTGCACCCGCTGTCGATGATCCAACTTGAGCCCCCGGATGCATAAACCTACAAAACAGGTTTAGTTCTTGACTTTAGGTACCCAAATGGTTTTGGGTCCTTTGGCATTAGACACAAGAACTCTGGGTACCCAAACACAAGTCTTGGAGCCCTTGTGCTTGCCCCCAACATATTTGGCAACTATCTTGCCGGATTTGTTAGTTAAAACATATGATGCATCAAAAGTTTTAAATGAAATGTCATGATCATTTGATGCAATAGGAATTTTCTTAGGCAACTTAGCACGGGTTGGTTGCCTAGAACTAGATGTCTCACCCTTATACATAAAAGCATGATTGGGGCCAGAGTGAGACTTCCTAGAATGAATTTTCCTAATTTCGCTCTCAGGATAACCGGCAGGGTACAAAATGTAACCCTCGTTATCCTGAGGCATGGGAGCCTTGCCCTTAACAAAGTTAGACAATTTCTTAGGAGGGGCATTAAGTTTGACATTGTCTCCCCTTTGAAAGCCAATGCCATCCTTGATGCCAGGGCGTCTCCCATTATAGAGCATACTTCTAGCAAATTTAATTTTTTCATTCTGTAAGTTATGCTCGGCAATTTTAGCATCTAATTTTGCTATATGATCATTTTGTTGTTTAATTAAAGCCATATGATCATGAATAGCATCAATGTTAACATCTCTACATCTAGCACAAATAGAAACATGCTCAACACTAGATGTAGAGGGTTTGCATGAATTAAGTTCTACGATCTTAGCACGCAAGATATCATTATTATCTCTAAGATCGGAAATTGTAACATTGCAAACATCAAAATCTTTAGCCTTAGCAAGCAATTTTTCATTCTCAATTCTAAGGCTAGCAAGAGAAATGTTCAATTCTTCAATCCTAGAAAGCAAATCATCATTATTATCTCTAGGGTTGGGAATTGAAACATTGCAAACATGAGAATTAACCTTAGCTAACAAATTAGCATTTTCATTTCTAAGGTTGTCTATTGTTTCATGGCAAGTGCTTAGCTCACTAGATAGTTTTTGACATTTCTCAATTTCTAGAGCAAAAGCATTTTTAACCTTAACATGTTTCTTGTTTTCCTTAATTAGGAGGTCCTCTTGAGAGTCCAAAAGGTCATCCTTTTCATGAATAGCACTAATCAATTCATTTAATTTTTCTTTTTGTTCCATGTTAAGGTTGGCAAAAAGGGTACGCAAATTATCCTCCTCATCACTAGCATTATCATCACTAGAAGACTCATATTTAGTGGAGGAGTTGGATTTAACCTTCTTCCGTTTGCCGTCCTTTGCCATGAGGCACTTGTGGCCGACGTTGGGGAAGAGGAGTCCCTTGGTGACGGCGATGTTGGCGGCGTCCTCGTCGTCGGAGGAGTCGCTTGAGCTTTCGTCGGAATCCCATTCCCGACAAACATGGGCATCGCCGCCCTTCTTTTTGTAGTACCTCTTCTTTTCTCTCCTCTTGCCTTTCTTGTCGTTATCCCTGTCACTGTCACTTGATAATGGACATTTGGCAATAAAGTGACCGGGCTTACCACATTTGTAGCAAACCTTCTTGGAGCGGGACTTGTAGTCTTTCCCCCTCCTTTGTTTGAGGATTTGGCGGAAGCTTTTGATGACGAGCGCCATTTCCTCATTGTCAAGCTTGGAGGCGTCGATTGGTTGTCTACTTGGTGTAGACTATTCCTTCTTTTCTTCCGTCGCCTTGAATGCGACGGGTTGAGCTTCGGATGTAGATGGATCATCAAGCTCGTTGATCTTCCTCGAGCCTTCGATCATGCACTCAAAACTTACAAAATGCCCGATTACTTCCTCGGGGGTCATTTTAGTATATCTTGGATTACCACGAATTAATTGAACTTGAGTAGGGTTAAGAAAAATAAGAGATCTTAGAATAACCTTAACCACTTCATGGTCATCCCACTTTACGCTCCCGAGGTTGCGCACTTGGTTCACCAAGGTCTTGAGCCGGTTGTACATGTGTTGTGGCTCCTCCCCTTTGCGAAGCCGGAACCGACCGAGCTCCCCCTCGATCGTTTCCCGCTTGGTGATCTTGGTGAGCTCGTCTCCCTCGTGCGCGGTTTTGAGCACATCCCAAACCTCCTTGGCGCTCTTCAACCCTTGCACTTTGTTATACTCCTCTCTACTTAGAGAGGCAAGGAGTATTGTTGTCGCTTGAGAGTTGAAGTGCTCGATTTGGGCCACCTCATCCTTATCATAATCTTTATCCCCTATGGATGGTACCTGTGCACCAAACTCAACAACATCCCATATACTTTTGTGGAGTGAGGTTAGATGAAATCGCATTAAATCACTCCACCTAGCATAATCTTCACCATCAAAGGTTGGTGGTTTGCCTAATGGGACGGAAAGTAGAGGTGCATGTTTAGAAATGCGAGGATAGTGTAGAGGGATCTTACTAAACTTCTTACGCTCTTGGCGTTTAGAAGTTACGGAGGGCGCATCGGAGCCGGAGGTCGATGTTGATGAAGTGTCGGTCTCGTAGTAGACCACTTTCCTCATCCTTTTTGGCTTGTCCTCACTCCGATGCGGCTTGTGGGAAGAAGATTTTTCCTTCTTCTCTTTGTGGTGAGAAGAAGATTTCTTCTCCTTCCCTTTGTTGGAGGAGATCTTCTTCTTCTCCTTCCTCTTGGTGCGGGACTCTTCCGATGAAGTGCTCCCGTGGCTTGTAGTGGGCTTTTCGCCGGTCTCCATCTCCTTCTTGGCGTGATCTCCCAACATCACTTCGAGCGGTTAGGCTCTAATGAAGCACCGGGCTCTGATACCAATTGAAAGTCGCCTAGAGGGGGGTGAATAGGGCGAAACTGAAATTTACAAATATAAACACAACTACAAGCTGGGTTAGCGTTAGAAATATAAACGAGTCCGCGAGAGAGGGCGCAAAAACAAATCCCAAGCGAATAAGCAAATGAGACACGGAGATTTGTTTTACCGAGGTTCGGTTCTTGCAAACCTACTCCCCGTTGAGGAGGCCACAAAGGCCGGGTCTCTTTCAACCCTTCCCTCTCTCAAACGATCCCACGGATCGAGTGAGCTTTCTCTTCTCAATCACTTGGAACACAAAGTTCCTACAAGGACCACCACAAGTTTGGTGTCTCTTGCCTCAATTACAAGTGAGTTTGATCGCAATGAAAGAATCAAGAAAGAAGAAAGCAATCCAAGCGCAAGAGCTCGAAGGAACACAAGCAAATCACTCTCTCTAGTCACTATGGCGTTGTGTGGAATTTGGAGAGGATTTGATCTCTTTGGTGTGTCTAGAATTGAATGCTAGAGCTCTTGTAGTAGTTGGGAAGTGGAAAAGTTGGATGCAATGAATGGTGGGGTGGTTGGGGTATTTATAGCCCCAACCACCGAAAGTGGCCGTTGGGAGGCTGTCTGTTCGATGGCGCACCGGACAGTTCGGTGCACACCGGACATGTCCGGTGCCCCCGCCACGTCATCACTGCCGTTGGATTCTGACCGTTGAAGCTTCTGACTTGTGGGCCCGCCTAGGTGTCCGGTGCACACCGGACACGTACTGTTTACTGTCCGGTGTGCCAGTATGGGCACGCCTGACTTCTGCGCGCGCATTAAATGCTCTGCAGGTAGCCGTTGGCGCGAGTTAGCCGTTGCTCCGGAGTTGCACCGGACAGTCCGGTGCACACCGGACATGTCCGGTGAATTATAGCGGACTAGCCGTTGGAGTTTCCCGAAGCTGGCGAGTTCCTGAGGCCGCTCTTCCTTGGCGCACCGGACACTGTCCGGTGTACACCGGACAGTTCGGTGAATTATAGCGCGAGTGCCTCTGGAAATTCCCGAAGGTGGCGAGTTTGAGTTGGAGTCCTCTGGTGCACCGGACATGTCCGGTGGTGCACCGGACACTGTCCGGTGGTGCACCGGACAGTCCGGTGCGCCAGACCAGAGGTGCCTTTGGTTGGCCCTTTGCTCCTTTGTTGAATCCAAAACTTGATCTTTTTATTGGCTGAGTGTGAACCTTTGACACCTGTATAATCTATACACTTGGGCAAACTAGTTAGTCCAATTATTTGTGTTGGGCAATTCAACCACCAAAATTAATTAGGGACTAGGTGTAAGCCTAATTCCCTTTCAATGAGCAACCTTTTTGCTTTGGTGAGAAACCAGGATTGAGAAAATTTATGGCCAAAGCTTGCCCACGTTTTCAACTTCCATCTCGAAGAACATGTACTAGAGATGTTGTGCGTTGTTTCTTCCAAGAGAAAGCCAAGCTAAAGAAATTTTTTAAAGATTCTTGTCAAAGGGTTTGCTTAACAACAGATGGTTGGACTTCTCAACAGCTAGATAGCTATATGACAGTGACTGCTAGCTTTATTGATGATAATTGGAGATTTCATAAGAAAGTTATTGGCTTTTTCATGGTGAAGGGGCACAAAGGTGATGACATTGGAAAAAATGTGATGAGATGCATGGCTGAATGGGGAATAGAGAGAGTAATGACCGTAACAGTCGACAATGCAAGTGCCAATGACACTAGTATTGGTTATTTGAGGAGGCATTTGAGCGGAAATAATATAGCTAATGGCAAGTACTTGCATATGAGGTGTGCAACACACATTGTTAATCTCATTGTGCATGATGGCCTAAAAGAAGTCGACCTCTCTGTGAAGCGTGTTAGAGCTGCTGTTAGATATATTAGAAATGGTGGTTCGAGAATAGTGAAATTTAAGGAAATTGTAGAGGAAGAGAAGTTGACCAACAAGCCATTTTTGAAGCTTGATGTCCCAACAAGATGGAACTCCACATTTCTAATGCTTAAAGCTGCGCTTGTTTATGAGAAAGTTTTCACTAGGTTGGCTGATGAAGACATGAGTTATGTTATTGATCTATCAGAAGGAAGAGATGGATTTGGTCATCCGGATGAATTAGATTGGCAAAATGCCAAGAAGATGGCAGATTTTCTAGAGCACTTCCATGATCTTACAGTTCGTATTTCTACTACACTTCAGATCACGTCCCATACATTCTTTCATGAGATTGGAGAAGTGCATTTATTAATTCAATCTTGGTTGAACAGTACAGATGATTTGCAATGTGCTATGGGTATGAGAATGAAAGATAAATTTGATAAATATTGGGGACTTTGGCACACTAGCAGTGGAAATGAGAATGATCGGGGGAGAGGTAAGGGAAAAGAGAAGGAGAACCTTAACTTGCTGATTTTTGTTGCTGGCTGTCTTGATCCAAGATATAACTTATCTATGTATACAAAGATCACAGTCGAAGAGATATTTGGTGAGGCAAGGGGACAATTAGTTTGGGAAGCAATTAAAACTTGTGTTCATGAGTTGTTTGATGAATATAGAAAGATATATGCTCCAAGTGAGGAGACAACTGATATAAGTGATCCAATAGCGACACAAGGAGGTAGAGGAGGCAAACTGAAAGAAGTTATTGCTAAGAGGATGAAGTTGGGACATGGGTCAAGCATCAATTCTAAGTCTGAACTTGACAAATATCTTTTTGAAGAAACTGAAGATACAGAAATGAAGATTGATCTTTTAGTATGGTGGAAGGCCTCCGAGCAAAGGTTTCCAGTTCTCTCTCGCTTGGCTCGTGATGTGCTTGCTATACCTATTTCAACAGTAGCTTCAGAATCTGCATTTAGCACAAGTGGACGTATTCTAGATGACTTTCGAAGCTCTCTTACTCCATTCATGCTTGAAGCACTAGTATGTACACAAGATTGGCTTAGATGGTCTGTACCTGTGGACATCATAGAGAATATTGAGGAATTAACGATGCTAGAAAAAGGTACAAGTACAACCTTTCTTCATTTATTTATTTTTCTTCATTATTTCACTGCTCACTTCAAATTTGACTTGTTGCAGAATTATTGGAAGAATTTGGTGCCAAAGGGAAGGGGAAAGAACAAGCTTCCACTTCAGTTTCACATGCAACAGCAACAGGAAGCAATTCACTGGAACATGGAATATCCAAGTCCTAAGCATTGCTTAATTGTGTCATGCTTCTTCTACTTTGTCTTCTGTTCACTACTTCACTCATTTGGAAACCATATGCTGCTGTCACGTGCTAGAATTTTAGTCTGTAATGTTGTCCAATTGGACTGAATTGACTCTGGTATAATGTTTTCCAGTTGGACTTGGACTGCTGTAATGTTGGCACGTTGCTGTAATACTGTCCAGTTGGACATGGACTAAACGTGTGATGTTTTGGGGGGCTGTATTCTGAGCAGAAATGATGTCAAAACTGCTGTAAAATGTGCTGCCATATTGTTCGGTCTGAGTATTAATATGCATGAGCTGCTCCTGTCTTGCTAAATTGTTGCGTGTATTGAATGGGTTATGGATATGACTGTATGCTTGCAGTCTTGCACTGATTTTTTGTTGTTTCGTTGGAAGATTACATGGTTTGGTGTGCACTGAAATTGGGTAAAATGGGTTACCCGATACCCAAACCCGAATTTTTGGGTACCCGAAATGTTGGGTACCCGTAATTTTGGATATAATTTCGGGTACCATTTTTAGAAACCCGAATAACCCGACCCGAAACTTCGGGTAATCCCGAACGCCCAGGGCTAACGCCAAGGGCTCCTCTGTTGTTATATGTGGCAGCTTCGCACTCAGCGGTAAGTGCAGCGCTTGTCCAAGAGAAGCTTGAAGGCCAAGTCAAAAAGCAAGCCCAATATACTTTGTATCCGAAGTTCTTAGTTTATCAAAGAAAAACTACACAGAATTGGAGAAGGTGATGTATGCTGTTTTGATGGCCTCCAGAAAGCTTCGGCACTATTTCCAAGCATACAATATAATTGTCCCTTCTTCACAACCATTGAAGGACATTATGAGAAATAGAGAAGCTACTAGAAGGGTTGGAAAATGGGCTGCGGAACTCAATGAATTTTGCATTGATTATGTGCATAGATCTTCGATTCAGTCCCAAGCGTTGGCAGACTTCATTGCTGACTGGACGCCAGGGGCTCAGGAAGAAGAAACGAGTAAAGATGCCGAAGTTTGGACAGTATTCTGCGATGGTTCTTGGGGAACCTTCGGAGCAGGAGCAGCTACTATGTTGGTCGCACCTTCCAAAGTTAAAACTTGTTATGCAACAAGACTTGATTTCAGTTGCACAAATAACATTGCTGAGTACGAAGCTTTGCTCTTGGGTCTTCGAAAATTAAAGGCAATGGGAATTATAAGGGCGGTTCTTAAAACTGATTCCCAGGTTATTTCTGGTCATATTGACAAAAGTTATAAAGCAAGAGATCCGAAGCTTGAGAAATATTTAGACATGGTCCGAAGGATTGAGGCTTCCTTTGAAGGGTTTTCTGTTAAAAATATTCCTCGAGGAGAAAATGAACATGCTGATTTATTAGCCAAGTCAGTAGCACAGGGGCTGCCCTTACCTTCGGAAGTATTTTTCGAAACAATAAAAGCACCTTCGGTCGAACTTCTTGAAAGAGCAGTCCTTAACATATCTCCTGTCTATAGTGAAGACTGGAGAACTGAGATCATCTCTTTCCTTCAGGGTAACTTTCTTTCAGATGACGAAGCTTATAACAGAAGGATAGAGGCAAGAGCTCGACCATATGTTATAATAGAAGGGGAGTTGTACAAGCCTGGAGTCTGTGCTCCATTACTCAAGTGTTTATCCAGAGCCGAAGGTATAGAATTGATGAAGGAAATACACGCAGGTCTGTGTGGATCTCACATTGGATCTAGGCCTTTGCTTGGAAAATATTTTCGTCAAGGATTTTATTGGCCAAAAGCAGCTTCGGATGTAGCGGAATTAGTCCAAAAGTGCGAAGGTTGTCAGAAATGTGCAAGAGATCAAAAACAACCTTCGTCTCTAACCCAGTTAATACAACCCACTTGGCCGTTGCAAAGGTGGGGCCTTGATTTGTTAGGTCCGTTACCACCAGCACAAGGGAACTTAAGATATGTTGTAGTGGCAGTGGAATATTTTTCTAAATGGATTGAGGCAAAGCCTTTAGCCACAATAACTTCTGTCACTATTCAAAAGTTTTTCTGGCAAAATATTGTTTGTCGTTTCGGAGTGCCGAAGGCTATTACTGTGGATAATGGAACGCAGTTTGATTCCAAAGCTTTCAGAGAGTTCTGTGAACAAATTGGCACGAAGATCCATTTTGCATCAGTTCGGCATCCGGAGTCAAATGGACTCGTTGAAAGGGCTAATGGCATCATAATGACAGGAATAATGAAGTTAATCTTCAATCAGCCTAGGGGAAAGTGGCCAGACGAATTAATCAAAGTGGTGTGGAGCCACAACACAACAATATCAAGATCAACCGGTTTTACACCATTCAAACTATTGTTTGGTGACGAAGCAATAACTCTGGAAGAAGCCAAAGCAGGATCAATAAGAATAGTAGCTTCGGCAGAAGACGAAGCTGAAGCTGATTACTCTGTGGAAAAAGATGCTATAGAGGGTATCAGGCTTCAAGCTGTGGAAAACATCAACAAATACCAAGCTGAAACAATAAAATGGCGTGATAGAAAGGTTCGGCTAAAGAACATTGAACCAGGACATTTGGTGCTTCGAAGAGTAGCCAACCCAGAGACAGTAGGCAAGTTACAGCTGAAATGGGAAGGACCTTTTCTGGTAGTATCTTCGTCAAGACCCGGTTCCTACAGATTGAAGGATATGGACGGCAACGACATTCCTAGATCATGGAATGCGGATGAGCTTCGGCGATATTATGTTTAGTGTGATGTAATTTTTTTTATTCTTTTTTGTGGTACCCTTTTCCTTTCCAAAGGGGAGAAATGTTTTTAATGGGGCCACAACATGTAATTTTTCTTTTTCTTATTTCAATTCTATAAGAGCGACATCCCCCAAAGATGTAAATGTAAAAGCTGAGAACACACCATCGAGTGCAAAGGAAAAAGAAAAGAAAACAGGGAGAAGCTCAAAAGTCGTTCCTAAGGGAATGCAGAGCTTGCTGCGAAAAATAAACGCTGATTCCGCCGAAAGTAAAAGGCGAAGAAGCTCCTAAGGGAGGCTTGCAGCGAAAAATAAACGCTGATTCCGCCGAAAGTAAAAGGCGAAGAAGCTCCTAAGGGAGGCTTACAGCGAAAAGTCAGCGCTGATACACCGAAAAGTAAACGGTGAAGCCGAAAAATAAACGGCAAAAAGATTTGAGTCATTCCCAAGGGAATGAAGGCTATGATTATAGTTTCGAATATACATTTGGATATTCATTTGCACGATACATTACATCATGACATTTGCATTCATAAACATTCATTTAGACATATATAGGATCATTATCATCATATCATACAGAAAAGGCAGATGCTTCGGCTATGAGGAAAAAACTTCGGAGAAAGAGGAAATTCTCATGCTTCGTTGTGTACGAAAAGAAGGGAAGGTGTTTTTCGCCTTCGGCTTAAAAATAAAATTTCGTCCACAGCAAAGCAGATCGTACACGGATAAAGGGGAAAAGATATATTACAAGGTATGCACAAATTTACATAAGTTTCTTTACAATTATATTACAAAAATTTATCTAGAATCTTTTGCAGAAAAGTCCTTCGGAGCATCTGTTAAGCTTCAGCTTGTCATTCTTCAGCTTCATCATCTTGCACATATTAAAACGGAATGAGAAAGGTGCAGAATTCAAGGAGAAGGTAAAAGTAACAAGTATAAGTTTCTCACTGGCTTAAGGTGGCTCCGAGCTTCGTCACCAGCCATCTTTCGCCCGCCGTTTATCCAAATCTGGGTCATAAACTTGTTTCCTATGCTTCGAGCTAGGCTTGGGATGTCAACCAAATCTGCCGGTGACAAACTGAAGTTTGGCCTATTTACAATCTTCCCGTGCGTGCAGCCAGCCTTCAGGAAAGCGGTGGCCGTGCCTCGAGAAGCTAGCAGGGCGCAAAAATCAGCATGCCCAGCAATAACTTCGTCAAGTGCATCAACTTCGCCCTCAATGTATTCCAAGGTGCTTGGCAGGTTTTCAGCTGAAGGTGTAAATTTATCAGAGCTGGCTCCAATTGAGTGAAACACATCCTTCAGCCGTTGCACGCATCGGCTGCCGAAATCTAAGCATTTCTCCTGAAGCTCCTTCAATAATTTTTGCAAATCTGAATTCTTATCGATTTCGGTCTTGAGACTTGCTTCGAGATTCTTCTTTTCCTGCTCAGATTTTTCTGACTTTATAAGTAATTCATTGTTTAATTTGTCATTTTCGGCTTGGGCCTCAGCCAGTGAACCTTCCATAGAATGAATAACGAAGTCTTTCTTTTCCAAGGCAGCTTCGTATTCTTTAACTTTGATTTCAAGGTCTTGAATGACGAAGTCCTTTTTCTTCAAAACAGCTTCGTAATTTTCGACTTTGTCTTCTAGATCTTTGATGGTAGCTTTGTTTTTCTCCTCTTCAAGATCTTGTTGCATTCTCAGCACTTTACTTAGTAGTATACTCTGCCAAAACAACCTTCGTTAGAAAATATATTAATTCAAAAAACAATAAAAAGTTGAGTTTTTACCTTGAAATTAGCATAGAGCAAGCTACCGGCAATATGCTGTCGCTGGTACCTGCAGAGGTCCGCTTCTATCTTCGGCAGGCCAACGCTTTTTGAGAAGGTCCTAACAACCTTGGCCTCGGTTCGGTTCCGAAGGCATCTTAGCTTTCCTTCATTGACTCCACCAAATAGCAGAGACCCTGGTTTGTATCCACAGGATATAGCATATTTCTTTAGCTCTTCTTTTTCAGCGTCTGTTAACTCTTGTCCAAGTATATCTTGAAAATTAAAATTTTCTTCTTTCAAAGTGCCGTCAATCTGCTCTTTTCCTTTTTCAGTTGTCGTGTTCACTGCAACCGCAGCAGCTTCTTCTTCAGCCATTCTCAGAAGTATATTGTCAATATCGCCAAGTGTGGTTTCTAGATTAGGATCTTCGGTGATCCCGGTTTCAGTTCCGGCGGCTTCGGCTTCAGTGGTTGCCCCGGTAGCTTCGGCTCCGGTGGCTTCGGCTCTGGTAGCTTCGGCTCCGGTGGCTTCGGCTCTGGTGGTTTCGGCTCCGGTGGCTGTGGTTTCGGCAGTGACAATTTTTGACGCCGATGTCGGTGGCGGTGTCTGATGAATGACATCGGCCACTTGGATAATTCTTCGTTTTTTCGGCTTTGCGGGACTTTCTGTTGCCGAAGCTTCTTTGTCCTTCTAAAAAAACTTCGTCAGTTCTGGCGCCAGCGGACTTAGCCTGGTAGGCAAAGGTTCAGTCATTACCTTCAGAATCTCTTCCACTTCGGCAGCAGAAGGTGTTGCAGGAGCTTCCTCCTCTCGGGCCGACATCTTTGGTTGTGGGGATGCAGCTTTCCTTTTCCTCGGAGCAGCTATCTTCGGCTCAGGGCTTAGTTTTTCAGAAATTTTCTTATCCTTTTTAGCCAATTTGGTGCCTTCTTTGTCAAGGGCGCTGGCAATCCTCTTTCTCTTCGGGCCTTCGGCATCTCTGCCCAGTTGCTCATAGTCAGGGTAATCAAAATTCAAGGCATCCAGCACATGATTCAATCTTCGTTTCGGACGTGTGCCGAAGGCTGCAGTCATTAATTGATCTTCTTTCTTAGAGTAATTGCCGAGGGTCTCGTTGCACATAATTTCGATGGTGGTCAACCACTCTTGGCAGGGTACTTTAAAATGTTTCTTAAACTTGTAATGATAAGGCAATCGAACAAGTTCCCCCTTCTTCTTTTCTCCTTCTAGCTTCGGCATCTCCCACTCCCTCAGTGTTGGGAACACCTTAAAAGCCAAAAATTCCTGCACTAGGTCTCTAGTGCCAATATTATCTGAAATCACTCGAAATTCAGCCAAAGCAGTTTGACTCGGGCTTCCCATTATCATGTTGCATCGGGGCCTCGTCTCTCCGAAGGATAATTCTAGCGGGCTCTGGACCAGTTTATCTTCATCTTCATCAACTTTAACATAAAACCATTCAGATTTCCATCCGGCTGGCCATTTGCTTCGGTAGCTTATTACTGGAAACTTCGAAGTCTTACGATAAGCGAAGTTGTAACAGCCATAATTCTAGCGGGCTCTGGACCAGTTTATCTCCTCTGGCTTTAGTCTGATAGTGTAGTTCATGAACTCGGCAGAAACCTTCACCGAACGGTTCCACTCCCTGGCTACGAAGGGCCCAAATGTAAACACTTAATCTAACAATAGCATTCGGGGTTAGCTGATGAAGGTAAATCCCAAACTTCTTCAGTACAATAGCAATCATCCTATTCAGGGGGAACCTTAGACCAGCTTTAAGAAAACTTTTGAAGACTACTACCTCGTCCTTTCCTGGCTTTGGGATAGTTTCCTCTCCACCAAAACGAATTAATTCCTTCTTGGCCTCACTAAAATAACCCATCTTCACCATTTTAGGAAGATCAGCTTCAGAAATGGTGGACTTTCCAAAGTCCAAATGACTAGGTTTACTTGGCATCCCGCAACTGTACTCATCTTCGGAACCAGCTTCTTCAACATCAGCTTGTGTTGCTTCGGCAGCAGGTGTGTCCTCTGATGAAACCAGCCCAGAACGCCTCATTGCTTCGGAGATCGGAACAGTTTCAGCGGCTTCGGTCTCATCTCGATCACGCTCAACCCTAGCAGTGGAGCGTACTCTGGCCATTTGAATTTAAATTTCTTGAAAATCCTTTGGAAATTAATAACCTTTTTTCCGAAGCTCTTCTCGTGACGAAGCAGAATTTAAACTGGAGCTTCGTTTAAATGCAAAAGTCAAGCTTCGGCTATGGTTAATTTTTTGGCAGCAAAACAGTGCAATAGCAATGAATGCTGTGGTAACTTCACACCTACCTGTCTGTTTATATAGTGCTGCAGGTAAGAAGGTGAATCGTCAAGATTTTTACACCGGACAAACAGTCGCTCGCACCTACTGCACGGTGGGCCGCAAAAACCAAGAAAGTGAACCTGCATGGTAGGACCGCTCCGCGCTCGGAAACTATATTGTTTCTCAGCAACGAGCTCAGGGAAGGTGTTTTTCGGACCTTCGGCTTCCCGAAGCCTAAGATACTTGTCGGCGTTTCGACCCCGGGGGGTCCCTAGACCGACGAGTAAACTGTCGCCGCGTGCCCCAGCCCAGATGGGTCGGCGCGAGACGGAGCGCGAAGGGGGGAAACCGAAGGGAGACAGGCATAAAGGGGAAACCTGCGACCTTTGTGTTGTCCCGCGCCCAGGTCGGGTGCGCTTGCAGTAGGGGGTTACAAGCGTCCGCGTGGGAGGGAGCGAGAGGCCTGCACGCGCCGTCCCGTCCTCCCCGCGCGACCAACCTTCCGTAAGAGAGCCCTGGACCTTCCTTTTATAGGCGTAAGGAGAGGGTCCAGGTGTACAATGGGGAGTGTAGCAATGTGCTAACGTGTCTAGCAGAGAGGAGCTAGCACCCTAAGTACATGCCGTCGTGGCAGCCGGAGAGGTTTTGGCACCCTGTTCATGAGATGTCGTGGCCGTCGGAGGAGCGCTGGAGGCTTACGGAAGGACAGCTGTCGGGGCTGTCGAGTCCTTGCTTCCGTAAGGGGCTGAGAGCCGCCGTCGTCATGGAGCACGCGGGGCGCCATCATTACTTGTTTACCGGGGCGAGCCATATGGGACGCCGGTCTTGTTCCCCGTAGCTTGAGCTAGCTAGGGGTAGGGTAATGATGGCCCCCCTGTGACGTGGTCGGTCCGAGCCCTGGGTCGGGCGAGGCGGAGGCTCCTCCGAGGTCGAGGTCGAGTATGTCTTCCGAGGTCGAGGTCGAGTCCGAGCCCCGGGTCGGGCGAGGCGGAGGCCGTCGGCTGAGTCCGAGCCCTGGGGTCGGGCGAGGCAGAGTTCGTCGTCTTCCGGGGCCGAGGCGGAGTCCGAGCCCTAGGGTCGGGCGAGGCGGAGTTCGTCGTCTTCCGTGGCCGAGGCCGAGTCCGAGCCCTGGGGTCGGGCGAGGCAGAGTTCGTCGTCTTCCGGAGCCGAGGCTGAGTCCGAGCCCTGGGTCGGGCGAGGCGGAGTTCGTCGTCTGAGGCCGAGACGGAGGCCGAGCCCTGGGGTCGGGCGAGGCGGAGCTTCCTATGGCGCCCGAAGCCGGACTTGGCTGCTGTCAGCCTCACTCTGTCGAGTGGCACAGCAGTCGGAGCGGCGCAGGCGGCGCTGTCCTCTCGTCAGGCCGGTCAGTGGAGCGGCGAAGTGACTACGGTCACTTCGGCTCTGTCGACTGGAGGGCGCGCGTCAGGATAAGGTGTCAGGCCATCCTTGCATTAAATGCTTCTGCGATGCGGTCGGTCGGTGTGGCGATCTGGCCAAGGTTGCTTCTTGGCGAAGACTGGGCCTCGGGCGAGCCGAAGGTGTGTCCGTTGCTTGAGGGGGCCCTCGGGCGAGACGTGAATCCTCCGGGGTCGACTGCCTTTTGCCCGAGGCTGGGCTCGGGTGAGGCGAGATCGTGTCCCTTGAGTGGACCGAGCCTTGACTTAATTGCATCCATCAGGCCTTTGCAGCTTTGTGCTGATGGGGGTTACCAGCTGAGATTAGGAGTCTTGGGGGTACCCCTAATTATGGTCCTCGACAGTAGCCCCCGAGCCTCAAAGGGAGTGTTAATACTCGCTTGGAGGCTTTTGTCGCACTTTTTTGCAAGGGGACCGACCTTTCTCGGTTGCGTTTCGTTCCAGTGGGTGCGCGCGAGCGCACCCATCGGGTGTAGCCCCCGATGCCTCGGATGAGTGGTTTGACTCCTTCGAGGTCTTAATGTGTTTCGTGATGCTTCGGCCGGTCTGGTTGTTCCCTCATGCGAGCTGGCCGTAGCCCGGGTGCTCAGTCGAGTCCCAAGTTCTCGGGCTGGTATGTTGACACTGTCAACGGTTTGGCCGGAGCCGGGTTTGCGAGAGCAGCCCCCGAGCCTCCGCACAGAGCGAGAGGACGGTCAAGGACAGACTCGACTTTTTTACATATGCCCCTGTGTCGCCTTTCCGCAAGGAGGAGGGGGGAAAGCGCCATGTTGCCCTTGGAGGGCGCCGAACATGGTGTCTCCAGTGAGTTGCTAACAGGTAATCTGAGTGGACGCCCGTGCCCCATTCGTTAGGGGTCGGCTAGTGGCCCGGAGGCGCGCTCCAAAAGTACCTGCGGGTGATTTGCCGGACCCGGTCCCCTTTTGACGGGGTCCGAGGGCTCGATGCCTCCCTCTGGTGGGATTCCGTTACAAAATCGTTCCCGTTGGTCT
The DNA here is from genome assembly GCF_902167145.1 of Zea mays. Lineage (NCBI taxonomy): Eukaryota > Viridiplantae > Streptophyta > Magnoliopsida > Poales > Poaceae > Zea > Zea mays. The sequence continues at coordinate 197,268,785 of NC_050097.1, read as the reverse complement.
CGGAAATGTCCTAGGGTACCTCGGGAGCGTAGCCCGGGCCTTGGTTATGTATCGAACGTACCCAGGGTCATCCCTCGCTCTGCGTCTGAGGCGGCTGTTGAACCCTTCGGGGGCCAGCCTACGAACCCCTGATCAGTAGTGGGCGCGGAGCCCGAGTGGCCTGAGGCAGCCGTTGAACCCTTTCGAGGGGCCGGCCTTCGAACCTCTGACCAGTAGTGGGCGCGGAGCCCGAGTGCTCTGAGGCGGCTGTTGAACCCTTCCGAGGGGCCAGCCTTTGAACCTCTAATCAGTAGGGGGCCCGCTTCCTTCGTGGAGAAGGATCCCTTTCGGGGTATCCCCTTTCCCGGTCCCTGTGGCAAGAGAGAGAAAGAGGAAAAGGGAAAGGATACGAAACCGAACGACGTGGCGCACCTTTTTTGATGCGGTCATTATGGCGGAGGTGAAGCGTCGCCTGCTTCGCCTGCCAAAGGTGCCGCCTGCCCTGCCGTGGAGTTAATGCGACGGGACGAGTGGCTTGCGGGGCGGCCGTTGCGCGTGCGCGAGCTGTTCGAGGAACGGAACACGGGCGCGTCGTCTTCACGCCGTGGGAGAGGGTTCTCTCGCCGTCCCAGGAGGGGACGTGAGCTTGGCTGACGACTTGACCGCTGCTTCCGCCCGCCTGCCACTGCCATTACTGCCGGCCCATTTCTGGTCGTATCGACCGTCACGCCTTCTCCCGCGGCTGACTGACTCGTGACCGATGTGCCTGGTTGGCACTGTTGGGTCATGCGCTGGGTTGCCTCGAGTCGCGGTACTGGTTCTGCAATCGAGGAGGCACGGTAGTGGCGCGAGTGGCGGTGCAGTTTCTTGCACGTAGCAACCGGCGCGCCGGTTACATGACGTGTGGGCCTGGGCCTCCATGCTGGACGCGTCGAAGTCGAAAGGGTGCGCCCCCTTGGTGCGATTGCATGTCGCCTGCATGGTGGTCCGCCCTTTCACTCGTTGGCTTGGGCAAAAGCGGAGGAATGCTCGTAACCGCTGGGCAGTTACGCGCACCACGCGCGGCGGTTTTGGCTCCTTCTGTCTTGGGCCGGCTTGCGCGACGCGTGGGACCCAGCCCCCATGTCGTAGGGGGAGGACCTTGGAGCGTGTTGGAGAAGACTCAGCTCGCGATGGCTGAGGACGCAAGTGGGGAGAGTTGCCTTTAAAAGGAGGGTGACCCCCTTGAAAGGCAACCATGTCTTCACACTCCCCTTATGCATCGCGTCTTTCCACCTTCCGAGCCCCCGGATGGGGAACACTCGCAGTTCTTCCGCCTTGTCATTGGAGGAACGCAACTTCACGGAAGTTGGTACCTTTCAGCCATCGTTCGGCTTCAAGGATTTTCATCAGACAGCCCGGCTGCATCCCCTCGTCGGTGGTCACCCAAGACGGTGACCACCAGTTCGATGGTGGGGAGAAGCGAGCCGGGCTGCGATCTTGGTCCCGCCCTCAGCTTCAAGGATCTTCATCATCCTTGCTGGGGCGGAGAGCGAGGTGAGCCGGGGCTCTACCTCCCGCATGGGTCAGCTGCCCACCTCTTCTTCCAGCTTCTGGTGGTGGAAACCATCCTCTAGCCCTGCGGAGGAGGCGTCCTCCAGCCATGCTGGGGAAGGCGAACTGTTGCTGCCCAGCTAGGATGCAACATTCCATCCTCTATCCTCACTTTCGTGGCGAGGACGGGAGCGGGGACCTGCCGGTGCGCTTTGAAGCGGCCTGCGCTTGCTGGTGCGGCGTTGGTGGACAGGCGAACGCCGCCGTCGGTGCTGACGTGGTGGCAGCTGGAGAAAGCTTCTCCGCCGTCAAGGCCGTCAGCGCTGCCTATGGACCGACCTCCGGCTCTTTGGCTTTAATGTCTGGTTCGCGTCCCTTGAGTGGGGATGCGAACGAGAGCCTTCCGGTGGCTGCGTCCGTCCTGGGACCATGGTTGCTGCTGCAGAGGTCGCTGGCGAGTCGCCCAGAGCTTGTCGCCCCGCAGGCTCCCCGGTGTGGAGGTTGTTCATACCCGCGGGGACGGAATCAGAGTTCCGTTTGTAATGGCACCTTGAGTGCCGGTGTCTGTTCATTGTGGCTGTCGGGGCCTGAACATGTATGTATTTTCGGCACAGAGCCGTGTTTTTTTCCTCATTTCGAGCACTAGGACTCGCCTGTCGGCTATCTGAACCGCTTCACCAAGCGTGAGTTGCCTCGTGCGAAGGTGACGAGTGAGGTATCCGTATCCCGGAGGCGTAGGAGTCCCTTGGCTCGGTCGGCCTTGCTGCCCGAGGCTTCTCTTGCTCAGTTAAAGGAACCCTCGGCCGCTCTTCGATGAGCCGAAGCCGGAGGCAGCGGTGTCAGTGTGGACAGAGGCAGAGTTGGCTCGAAAGGAAGACTTCGTTGGATGGAGCCTGGCCGGGCCGTCCACTGGTGGGACCAGCGCTAGAGTCGAGTTGCCGAGGCCATGAGCCGGGCTGATGTCCTCGGGGGACAGTTGGCTGAGGCTTCGGGGTGGCCGGCCGAGCCGTCTACTCGGGCCGGGTTCCTGGAGAAGACCCTGGCGGCGATGGCCCGGGCGCGGTGCTGATGTCGTCCTTCGGAGCAGAGATCCTCCGACCGTGTTGCCGTCCGAGGCTCGGTCGAACTTCGCCGAAGGTGTAGTTGACACCGAGGATGCTGCTGCTCCCCCTCCGTCAAGGTCCGAGCCTGCAGGATCGGTTTATCTTGTAGTGTGTGTATGTTTTCTGCGGCCGCCGAGGCCCAAACATACTGTCGTCGTGTTGTAAAGCTGTGTTTCTTTTCCTCTTGTTTCGAGTATCTGGACTTATTTGTTGGTAACAGAATTGTTTGTCCGAGCGAGAGTTACTTTTCACGGAAGGTGATGAGTGAGGTATCCGTATCCCGGAGGCGTAGGAGTCCCTCGGCTCGGTCGGCCTTGCCGCTTACGTGTACTCTTACTCGTCCGTAGGATTCTGCTATCGATATAGTCGAGAAGGCCCAAAAAATCGCTTCGGCAGAAGGGTTTCCGAGCATTAAGACTTGTTCGGTCAGCGGAAGCGCTTATCCGAGCGTGAGTTACTTATCGCAGAAGGTGACGAGTGAGGTATCCGTATCCCGGAGGCGTAGGAGTCCCTCGGCTCGGTCGGCCTTGGCCGCTTACGTGTACTCTGTCGTTTTCAGGATCCCACTTTCGAAGTAGTCAGAAAGCACGAAAGACGTTCTTGCAGAAAAGACTTTTTGCGAGGGAAATTTTGACGCAGAGGGGGTTCCCCCCTTCTAGCCCCCGAGGGAGGGTCAGGCTTTGCCGAGGCAAGGTTGACCCTTCCTTGATGGTTAGACTTTGTGTGCGAACGAGGTGTACGAACGACTTGAAAGCATCTTAAGGGTAGAAGCGACGTAGCTGTCGGATGTTCCAAGCGTTGCTGTTGACCTCGCCTTGACTGTTGGCCAGCTTGTACGTCCCGGGCTTTAGAACCTTGGTGATGACGAACGGCCCTTCCCAGGGAGGCGTGAGCTTGTGCCGCCCTCGGGCGTCTTGTCGCAGCTGAAGCACCAAGTCGCCCACCTGGAGGTCTCGGGACCAAACCCCTCGGGCGTGGTAGCGTCGCAGGGACTGCTGATACCGCGCCGAGTGTAGTAAGGCCATGTCTCGAGCCTCTTCTAGCTGGTCCAGTGAGTCTTCTCGGCTAGCTCGATTGCTTTGGTCGTCGTAGGCCCTCGTCCTCGGGGAACCGTATTCTAAGTCTGTGGGCAAGATGGCCTTGGCCCCATAGACTAGAAAGAACGGTGTGAAGCCCGTGGCTCGGCTCGGCGTTGTCCTCAGACTCCAGACCACCGAGGGGAGCTCCTTCATCCATCGCTTGCCAAACTTGTTGAGGTCGTTGTAGATCCGTGGCTTGAGTCCTTGCAGAATCATGCCGTTGGCACGCTCTACTTGCCCATTCGTCATGGGGTGAGCCACGGCGGCCCAGTCCACCCGGATGTGGTGATCCTCGCAGAAGTCCAGGAACTTTCTGCCGGTGAACTGGGTGCCGTTGTCGGTGATGATGGAGTTCGGGACCCCAAAGCGATGGATGATGTTGGTGAAGAATGCCACCGCCTGTTCGGACCTGATGCTGTTTAGGGATCGGACCTCGATCCACTTGGAGAATTTGTCGATGGAGACCAGCAGGTGCGTCTAGCCCCCGGGTGCCTTCTGCAAGGGACCGACGAGGTCCAGGCCCCACACAGCAAACGGCCAGGTGATGGGTATTGTCTGTAGAGCCTGAGCGGGCAGATGGGTCTGCCTTGCGTAGAATTGACACCCTTGGCAGGTGAGGACAATTCTAGTGGCGTCGGCCACCGCGGTCGGCCAGTAGAAACCTTGTCGGAAGGCGTTTCCAACAAGGGCTCGGGGCGCTGTGTGATGACCGCAAGCCCCCGAGTGTATTTCTTGTAAGAGCTCCTGGCCTTCGGTGATGGATATGCATCGCTGGAGGATGCCTGAGGGGCTGCGGTGGTAGAGCTCCTTCCCGTCCCCCAGCAAGACGAACGACTTGGCGCGTCGCGCCAATCGCCGAGCTTCGGCTTGGTCGAGGGGTAGCTCTCCTCGGTGGAGATATTGCAGGTACGGGGTCTGTCAGTTTCGATTAGGCGTGACCCCGCTCCGCTCTCCCTCGATGCGCAGTGCCTCACCCTCGGGGGCCGAGGGTGCCTCGAGCTGAGCCGAGGGCGCCTCGGACTGAGCCGAGGGTGCCTCGGGCTGGGTCGGGGCCTTCTCGGGCTGGGCCGAGGGTGCCTCGGGCTGGGCCGAGGCCTTCTCGGGCTCGAGCGTGTCATCGGTCTTGACGGAGGGTTGATGTAGGTCTCGGGAGAAGACGTCCAGGGGAACCGTTGTCCGCCCCGAGGCTATCTTAGCCAGCTCGTCCACAGTCTCGTTGTATCGTCGGGCGATGTGGTTGAGCTCGAGCCCGTAGAACTTGTCCTCCAGGCGCCAAACTTTATCGCAGTAGGCTTCCATCTTCGGGTCGTGGCAGTGGGAGTTCTTCATGACTTGGTCAATGACGAGCTGCGAGTCACCGTGAGCGTCGAGGCGTCGGACCCCTAGCTCGATGGCGATGCGCAACCCGTTGACCAGAGCCTCGTACTCGGCCACATTGTTGGGCGCCGGGAAATGGAGGCGCAGCATGTAGCGTAGGTGCTTCCCGAGGGGCGAGATGAAGAGCAGGCCCGCGCCTGCCCCTGTCTTCATCAGCGACCCATCGAAAAACATGGTCCAGAGTTCCGGTTGGATCGAAGCTGTTGGGAGCTGGGTGTCGACCCATTCAGCCACAAAGTCCGCCAAGACTTGGGACTTGATGGCCTTCCGAGGGGCGAACGAGATTGTCTCGCCCATGATTTCCACCGCCCACTTTGCACTGGATGATCTCCCCTAGGGGGAAGGATGACACCACAGTCACCGGATGAGACTCGAAGTAGTGTCGCAACTTCCGTCGCGTCAGGATCACCGCGTACAACAGCTTCTGAATTTGTGGGTAGCGGATCTTGGTCTCGGACAATACCTCACTGATGAAGTAGACTGGCCTCTGGACGGGCAATGCATGCCCCTCTTCTCGCCTCTCAACCACGATCGCGGCGCTGACCACCTGAGTGGTAGCGGCGACGTAGATCAAGAGGGCTTCTCCGGCAGCGGGGGGCACCAAGATGGGCGCGTTCGTGAGGAGAGCCTTCAGGTTCCCGAGGGCTTCCTCGGCCTCAGGGGTCCAAGTGAAGCACTCGGCCTTCCTTAAGAGGCGGTACAGAGGTAGGCCTCTTTCGCCGAGGCGCGAGATGAAGCGGCTCAGAGCCGCAAGGCATCCCATGACCCTTTGTACGCCTTTCAAGTCCTTGATGGGCCCCATGTTGGTGATGGCCGCGATTTTCTCCGGGTTGGCCTCGATGCCCCGCTCGGAGACGATGAACCCCAAGAGCATGCCTCAGGGGACTCCGAAGACGCACTTCTCAGGATTGAGTTTTACGCCTTTCGCCTTGAGACATCGGAATGTCGCTTCAAGGTTGGAAAGGAGGTCGAAGGCTTTCCTCGTCTTGACAACGATGTCATCGACGTAAGCCTCGACCGTTCGACCAATGTGTTCGCCGAACACGTGGTTCATGCACCTTTGGTATGTCGCACCCGCATTCCTCAAACCAAACGACATGGTAACGTAGCAGTACATGGCGAAAGGTGTGATGAAAGAAGTCGCGAGCTGGTCGGACTCTTTCATCCTGATTTGGTGATACCCTGAGTAGGCATCGAGGAAAGACAGAGTTTTGCACCCAGCAGTGGAATCCACGATTTGATCGATGCGAGGCAGAGGGTAGGGAACCTTCGGACATGCTTTGTTTAGACCAGTGTAGTCCACACACATCCGTCATTTCCCTCCTTTCTTTCTCACAAGCACAGGGTTGGAAGCCATTAGGGATGGAATACCTCTTTGATGAACCCTGCCGCCATTAGCTTGTGGATCTCCTCGCCTGTGGCTCTGCGCTTTTCTTCGTCGAATCGGCGCAGAGGCTACTTCACGGGTCGGGCTCCGGCTCGGATATCCAGCGAGTGCTCGGCGACATCCCTCGGTATGCCAGGCATGTCCGAGGGACTCCACGCGAAAACATCGGCGTTTGCGTGGAGAAAGTCAACGAGCACTGCTTCCTATTTGGGGTCGAGCTCGGAGCCGATCCGGATCTGCTTGGAGGCGTCGTTGCTGGGGCCGAGAGGGACAAACTTAACCGTCTCCGCTGGCTCGAAGTTGCCGGCATGGCGCTTCACGTCTGGCGCCTCCTTGGAGAGGCTCTCCAGGTTGGTGATGAGGGCCTCAGATTCGGCGAGGGACTCGGCGTACTCCACGCACTCCACGTCGCATTCGTACGCGTGTCGGTACGTGGGGCCGACGGTGATGACCCCGTTGGGGCCCGACATCTTGAGCTTGAGGTAGGTGTAGTTGGGGACGACCATGAACTTGGCGTAGCATGGCCTCCCCAGCACTGCGTGGTAGGTTCCTCGGAACCCGACCACCTCGAACGTGAGGGTTTCCCTTCTGAAGTTGGAGGGAGTCCCGAAGCAGACGGGTAGATCGAGTTGTCCGAGGGGCTGGACGCGTTTCCCGGGGATGATCCCGTGGAAAGGCGCCGCGCCCGCCCAGACCAAGGACAGATCGATCCGCAGGAGCCCGAGGGTCTCGGCGTAGATGATGTTGAGGCTGCTGCCTCCGTCCATGAGGACCTTGGTGAGCCTGACGTTGCCGATGACGGGGTCGACAACGAGCGGATATTTCCCCGGGCTCGGCACGCGGTCGGGGTGGTCGCCCTGGTCGAAGGTGATGGGCTTGTCGGACCAGTCTAGGTAGACTGGCGCCGCCACCTTTACCGAGCAGACCTCCCGACGCTCTTGCTTGCGGTGCCGAGCCGAGGGGTTCGCCACTTGCCCACCGTAGATCATGAAGCAATCGTGGACCTCGGGGAACTCCCCTGCCTTGTGATCCTCCTTCTTATCGTTGTCGTGGGCCCTGCCACCTTCCGCAGGTGACCCGGCCTTGTGAAAGTGGTGCCGAAGCATGGCGCACTCCTCAAGGGTGTGCTTGACGGGCCCCTGATGAAAGGGGCACGGCTCCTTGAGCATCTTGTCGAAGAGATTGGTGCCTCCGGGAGGTTTCCGAGGGTTCTTGCACTCAGCGGCAGCGACAAGGTCCGCGTCGGCGGCGTCGTGTTTCGCTTGCGACTTCTTCTTGCCCTTCTTCTTGGTGCCGCGCTGAGTGGACGCCTCGGGGACATCTTCCGGCTGGCGGCCCTGGGGCTGCTTGTCCTTCCGGAAGATGGCCTCAACCGCCTCCTGGCTAGAGGCGAACTTGGTGGCGATGTCCATCAGCTCGCTCGCCCTGGTGGGGGTCTTGCGACCCAGCTTGCTCACCAGGTCGCGGCAGGTGGTGCCGGCGAGGAACGCGCCTATGACATCCGAGTCGGTGACGTTGGGCAGCTCGATGCGCTGCTTCGAGAATCGTCGGATGTAGTCCCGGAGAGACTCTCCCGGCTGCTGGCGGCAGCTTCGGAGATCCCAGGAGTTCCCAGGGCGCACGTACGTGCCCTGGAAGTTGCCGGCGAAGGCTTGGACCAGGTCGTCTCAGTTGGAGATCTGCCCCGGAGGCACATGCTCCAGCTAGGCTCGAGCGGTGTCGGAGAGGAACAGAGGGAGGTTGCGGATGATGAGGTTGTCATCGTCCGTTCCACCCAGGTGGCAGGCCAGCCGGTAGTCCGCGAGCCACAGTTCCGGCCTCGTCTCCCCCGAGTACTTTGTGATAGTAGTCGGGGTTCGGAACCGAGTCAGGAACGGCGCCCGTCGTATGGCCCGGCTGAAAGCCTGCGGACCGGGTGGTTCGGGTGAGGGACTCCGATCCTCCCCGCTGTCGTAGCGTCCCCCACGCCTGGGGTGGTAGCCTCGGCGCACCCTCTCGTCGAGGTGGGTTCGACGGTTGTGGTGGTGGTGCTCATTGCCGAGGCGACCCGGGGCCGCAGGCGCTGTGTTGCGCGTGCGCCCGGTGTGGACCGAGGCTTCTCACATGAATCGGGAAGTCGCGGCGCGATGCTCCGAGGGGTACCCCTGCCTTCAGGAGGCAGAGCTTTCGGCCCGTCGGACCGTGGCGTCCTCCAGGAGATTCTTGAGTTCTCCCTGGATACGCCGCCCTTCGGTGGTTGATGGTTCTGGCATCACGCAGAGTAGTATCGCTGCCGCAGCCAGGTTCTGGCCGACCCCACTGGAAGCCGGTGGTGGCCTTGCCCTGACATCGTCGGCGATGCAGTGCTGGATGCCCTAGGGTAGATGACGTGCTTCTCCGGCCGGAGCTTGGCCTGCCCATTCCTGCCCGATGTCCCGGCGGAACGGCTCAAGCGTTCCTGCTCCCTCGTCGAGCCTGGCCTGCATCTCGCGGATTTGCTCGAGCTGTGAGTCCTGACCCCCCGCAGGGACTGGGACCACAGCTAGCTCCCAAAGGATGTCAACGCGAGGCGCAGGGCTAGGGGGATCACCGTTTTCCGGTATACCAAGATGGTTGCCTTCGCCGGGACCCCCTAGATCGACGTGGAAACATTCACGACTTGGGCCGCAGTCCTCAACGTCGAAGCTGCGGCTACCGTCGGAACAATCGGAAAGACAGTAGTCGCATGCGGTCATGAAGTCCCGCATGGCACTGGGGTTACCAAGTCCGGAGAAATCCCAACAAAAGTCAGGCTTGTCATCTTCCTCGGAACCCGAGGGCCCGTAGGTCGAGACGGCTGTCAGCCAGTCCCAGAGTGACTGCACACCGTACCCCGGAGGGTTTGGACATGCCTCTATGAAGGCTTCCGCCGAAGCGAAGTCGCTAGGTGGGTCGAGGCTGAATCCAAAAGGCACGAGATGGGAATCGGTCGGTACCTCCTGGTCGACGGGCGGTGACGAAGTCGCGTTAGGGGCAGACTGCACCGTCGTCTCGGGTACGACGGTGACGCCCAGCAAGCCCTTTGCGAGCGTGCTGGCGTCGTCCGTCCGCTTGGAGTTGGCGTGTTGCGGGGAAACGACGCTCGTCTTCATCTCAGACGCGAGGTCGATGCCCGACGTGTCCCCCGTTGGGGCGCCGGCGCCGTCGACTCGCTCGACAGCCGACGAGGTGCCGCCTCCTGCTTGGCCTTGGTTGCCCCGCCTCCTCCTCCGTCGGCGGGGGAGGCGACGGGACAAACCCGAATGTTGCTCTTCCGCCACGTGGGGAAGGCGTCGTTGATTCCGCCGCCGGCGGGCAGGTTGTCGGCCGCCATTGTCGCTGTCGCGCGACGGAGGAAGGAGTATCATGTCGTAGCTGCCGTCGAGGGACATGAACTCAAGACTCCCAAAACGAAGCACCGTCCTGGGCTGGAAAGGTTGCTGGAGACTACCCATCTGGATCTTGACGGGAAGCTGTTCGTCAACACGCAGCAGGCCCCTACCTGGCGCGCCAACTGTCGGCGTTTCGACACCGGGGGGTTCTTGGACCGACGAGTAAACTGTCGCTGCGTGCCCCAGCCCAGATGGGTCGGCGCGAGACGGAGCGCGAAGGGGGGAAACCGGATGGAGACAGGCGTAAAGGGGAAACCCGCGGCCTTCGTGTTGTCCCGCGCCCAGGTCGGGTGCGCTTGCAGTAGGGGGTTACAAGCGTCCGCGTGGGAGGGAGCGAGAGGCCTGCACGCGTCGTCCCGTCCTCCCCGCGCGACCAACCTTCCGTAAGAGAGCCCTGGACCTTCCTTTTATAGGCGTAAGGAGAGGGTCCAGGTGTACAATGGGGAGTGTAGCAATGTGCTAACGTGTCTAGCAGAGAGGAGCTAGCGCCCTAAGTACATGCCGTCGTGGCAGCCGGAGAGGTTTTGGCACCCTGTTCATGAGATGTTGTGGCCGTCGGAGGAGCGCTGGAGCCTTGCGGAAGGACAGCTGTCGGGGTTGTCGAGTCCTTGCTGACGTCTCCTTGCTTCTGTAAGGGGCTGAGAGCCGTCGTCGTCATGGAGCACGCGGGGCGCCATCATTACTTGTTTACCGGGGCGAGCCAGATGGGGCGCCGGTCTTGTTCCCCGTAGCCTGAGCTAGCTAGGGGTAGGGTAATGATGCCCCCCCCCTGTGACGTGGTCGGTCCGAGCCCTGGGTCGGGCGAGGCGGAGGCTCCTTCGAGGTCGAGGTCGAGTCTGTCTTCCAAGGTCGAGGTCGAGTCCGAGCCCCGAGTCGGGCGAGGCAGAGGCCGTCGGCTGAGTCCGAGCCCTGGGGTCGGGCGAGGCGGAGTTCGTCGTCTTCCGGAGCCGAGGCCGAGTCCGAGCCCTGGGGTCGGGCGAGGCGGAGTTCGTTGTCTTCCGGGGCCGAGGCCGAGTCCGAGCCCTGGGGTCGGGCGAGGCGGAGTTCGTCGTCTTCCGGAGCCGAGGCTGAGTCCGAGCCCTGGGTCGGGCGAGGCGGAGTTCGTCGTCCGAGGCCGAGACGGGGGCCGAGCCCTGGGGTCGGGCAAGGCGGAGCTTCCTATGGCGCCCGAAGCTGGACTTGGCTGCTGTCAGCCTCACTCTGTCGAGTGGCACAGCAGTCGGAGCGGTGCAGGCGGCGCTGTCCTCTCGTCAGGCCGGTCAGTGGAGCGGCGAAGTGACTGCGGTCACTTCGACTCTGTCGACTGGAGGGCGCGCGTCAGGATAAGGTGTCAGGCCATCCTTGCATTAAATGCTTCTACGATGCGGTCGGTCGGTGTGGCGATCTGGCCAAGGTTGCTTCTTGGCGAAGACTGGGCCTCGGGCGAGCCGAAGGTGTGTCCGTTGCTTGAGGGGGCCCTCGGGCGAGACGTGAATCCTCCGGGGTCGGCTGCCTTTTGCCCGAGGCTGGGCTCGGGTGAGGCGAGATCGTGTTGTAGGATTACGGGGAGGCTACGCTAGCGCAAAACAAAAAATTTTCATCCCCATAATACCAAGAACTACTGCGGTTATAGGTCATGGAATTACCACTAGACGCGCAGAGCAGCGGAAGACGTCTCGATGTAGACGAACGCGTCGAGCAGTGCCGTGCAGTCGCCGGCGTCCTTCACGTCCTCGCACGGTTCGCCCAAGTGCTCCAGATGTAGCACCTCCGAGGTATCCACACGTACAGGGAGGAAGCGTCGCGTACCGAACTGCTAGGTTCGCGACGGCGGCTTGGCGAGGGCGAGAGGTGGGCGGCGGCTGTTGGTTCGCTGGTGGCGAAATTAGGTCATTCTTAACCGCGCCCCCGCCCCTCAATATATAGGCGTTATGGTGGGCTTCTGACGCCGAGGCCCATCATTAACCCTAAAGCCCAGTCTAATTTCGGATCTAATCCGAATTAGGCTTCCTTCCCCTTAAGTGTGTGACCCTATAGGTTCACGTACAAATAGACATAGCCCGAGTACTCTTACTTGGCCCAATAATTGACAGCGGCCTCTAGCAAGACATGTCAACTCCTATGTGTACGTAAAGATCATATCAGACGAACCATTGCGACATTAAGTACATGCTGTTCCCTTTGTCTCACGATATTTGGTCTGGCTCTAAGCTGACCTCTCTTTCTCGATACTGTGAATTGGAATCCTTTCAATGGTTAACTCTTAACCCTAGCACGGCCATGCATTTCTTGATCCAATCACTCGAGGGGCCCAGAGATATCTCTCTCACAAAGAGAGGGACAAATTCCATCTTGACTGACCATGCCTCATAGCATGCTTCCTGACAAACCCAAAACTACCTTTATAACTACCCAGTTACGGGATAGCGTTTGATAGTCCCTAAGTAAGTCAATTCACATCTTGAGAACATGCGACAATCTCAGGTCTAAGGATACAGTATTCATGTTGCAAGAAGAGAACTATATTACAATATCTCACGTTGGGTCGGTCCAGCCTCATGTCATACATGCGCCCACATTATTAATTTAACATCTCCATGTTCATGACTTGTGAAATGTAGTCATCAACTAATACATGTGCTAGTCATCGACTCTGACTAGGGACATCATTTAGAATAACCATATAAGTAAAGAATCTCACAAACAATTCACATAATTGCTAATCAATACAAGGTGCCTTCCATGGATATTCAATTAAGCAATATATATATATATCATGGATACAAAGAAATATGCTCATCTCTATGATTATCTCTAGGGCATATTTCTAACACGTGTCCCTTGAGTGGACCGAGCCTTGACTTAATCGCACCCATCAGGCCTTTGCAACTTTGTGCTGATGGGGGTTACCAGCTGAGATTAGAAGTCTTGGGGGTACCCCTAATTATGGTCCCCGACAAGACTTTTTTCACGGATCAAGCTCGTTACGAAAAACAATCTAGCACCGCGAAGGGGCTACTGTTGGGACCATGCTTCATCGCCGAAGGTCCTGCAAGGAGAAACAGCTTCGGCAAAAGCTGCTTATACGTGATGCCGAAGCTACCACTCATGAAGCTTCGGTGTTATAGTGTATCCGAAGATGGAGGATCGAACCGACTTAAAGATGGAATGACCTTTTAGTCCATAAGGGTCTGAGTCATTGTTGTAAACTTTTATAAGGGGTATGATTGTAATTCTTTACAGGCTGTGTCCTGTGCCTATAAATAGTGAACAGTATTCCTTTACTATTCACGGGATCCTGTAATTGCAAACACATTGCTCGGGAATTATTATTTTCTGCCAAGGTGAAGGTTTAAATGTACCTAAACATTAGGTTTTGATAGTTAGGTTCATATAATAAAATATGTGAATAATGTTATCTATTTCTGATACATCTTTCTTTAATGTTTCATGTTTTAAATTTTATTTCATATTATTTTGTAATCCTGATCATGAAGGTGTAACCTTCGTGTTATTCTACTCATGGCCTTCGTCCGAAGTTCATTAAATCATTGAGGGAGATAATGCTTCAGCGGACGAAGGGCATTAATATTTAACATTTTATGTTGCCTTGTTCTTAATTCATAGCATTGAGAACAAGTCCCCAACAGGTGCCGAGATAGAAGTCGGTTATGGATGACGACGACGACAACAGTCGGTACCCTAGAACCATCAACGAGGAGCTCGTTGAGTTAGGGCAGCTTCCCGATGACGTCGATGACATGGGAGATGATGCTGCTGCCTTCTTCGGTGTCGATAGCACTCCTAATCTGTGTTGAATTATGATTTTTCTATCACCGGGCTTCGGGCTGGCCCGATCCACTTTTGGGCCTGGGCTTTTCGGGCTGGCACGGCCCGAAAAACGGCCCGAAGGGCCGTGCCTGGGCCTCTGGCCAGGCATGCAGGACTGTGCAGGCCCGGCCCGGTCGGCCCGTGGGCCTAGTCGTGCCGTGCCGGGCCGGGCGGCCCGTTTGCTCATCTATAAAAGCAGAGGCACCAGCATGTTGCAAGCGCCCAGCAGAACTGCGGTCTGCAGTGAAACATCGGTAACCGTAAGCGAAAGGTAGGTATAAAAATTGTTAAATGATACTAGCTCTGTTCATAAATATATCACTGTTGATTTTTTTTAAACTTTAATCACTCGTGATATTCAAAATATTTATTCAAAAATATAAAATTTTAAGGCAAACACAAAATATCTTAAGTGATAAAACAAATCACAGAAAAATAAATAATAATCCATTATTTTTTGAATAAAATGAGTGGTCATAGTTTTTTTTTAAAAAAGACAACAGTATCATATATTTGTGGACGGCGGGGGTATTTTCATTTAATGGACACCTTTTGTATGTATGCGCATCATTTGTCCAAAATTTGATTTTGGAGTTAATGTCTAAATTGCAGAATTTCGTTTGTCTAGAATTTACACGATTTCAAGGCATATGAACCATACACTGATACGGAAGGATTTGGAGGTGGTACTTTCAAAATTTTAATTCGATTTTCAAATGTGTCATGCGCCTTTTATTGGTTTAGGGTTTATTAAATTTCATTTTTTTTAAAAAACTCATCACCATATATATTGAATTGTTCATGAGAATTGGCATCGGTTGTATACGTGACATGATTTATGTTGATTTAGCTATCTTGTTCAGCCCTTAATGTATGTATTGAAAGAGGATTAGAGGGGATTGATGGGCTAATGGTGTATTTGATTGGTGAGTCAATTAGAATAGAGCGGCTCCATTCCATTTTTTAAGAATAGAGTCGTTCTATTCTGCGTTTGATAAATAGAACAATTAGAATAGAGCGGCTCCATTCCATTTTTTAAGAATAGAGTCGTTCTATTCTGCGTTTGATAAATAGAACGTAGTCATTACATATTTTTGTTTGGAGTGGCTCAAAATTGGATAGAATGAGGATTTTTTGCCTACTCAATCCTGTTGCCTCCAAACAAGTCATATAATACGGCCATGGTGAGAGGGGAGAAGGTCCAAGGCTCGGTAACACAGTACCAAAGCCAAAAAGACAGCTAATAATAAGCATTATCAAATGACTGGACGGTTTCTTATTAAGAATGGCAACAGTCAAGAAGTACAAGATCATTAGAACTGCTGCGTGAAGAGAGAACAAACCTAAGGTAATTCTATGGAACATATTACATCAAGCATTGTTCAAATATCCTTGGCTTCAACTATCTAGACAACAGCCCTTAACAAGGAACAAGAATAAAACAACAAGTTATTAGCACTGTCATCTCAGGACTCTAGACTCTTTGCTTGGGCTACATGAGAGGCAGCTGATCGAGTGAAGCATATGTACAGAGCCGGAGCAACTCCTCTCCCAGGCTTCTCTCTCCCTTCTGCGGGGCCCTCCGGGACTTGGATTCGATGTGAGAAACCTAAAACTCGTAATTCCCACCTCATAGACACAACTTCAGTATCCATACTCCTTTGAAGTGATGTAGGAGTAGCTTGTACAGGTCTCAAGGGCACCGCATGCGGCACAGGTCATGTACCTCCGAGCTCCCAAACTGCGGGTAATCCTGCTGCTGTTGTTGCTGTTCCCGGTGCTTGGACTGGCTCTTCTTGGAGGAGCGCTTCGAGTGCCCCTCGCTGGCAAGGACATTGCTCGGAGGCACGGTGGCTACCGGTTGGTTCATCATCGGCGGTGGCGCCGATGATGGTGGGCAGCGATGTTGGACGTTGATGGTGTGCGTCTTGGTTTCGGTTGAGCTGCTGCCTGTTATATTTATTCTGAGAACAGCTTCCTTGTCCCTGGTGTCTTCGCACCACCAGTTCTGTGGTATTCCGTCTACGAATTCTTCCTGCGTGTAAAAATCTTCATGATGTAGTGTAATTTCCACCGTTTCACCTGGTTTTATCAGACCGACGGCTGGTTGGACCTGTGAGACAGAAAAAATAGATATCAGAAAGAAGGTGCTTCGATAGTTCGGTGTCATATTCAGTCACTTGGGTATTATATTGTAGTAATATTTTTACCATATCAGTACATATCATAGGCTGTAGCTGTTGCCTTTCATAATCTAGACTAGAGCTTAAAAACAAGAGTTTGCAATAGTTATTACCTCGAGCCAAAGTGGGAAGCCAAAGGATGCCCTAGGAAGAAGCTCTGATTTAGTTCCATCCTCCTTCTTGGTTGACTGCCCGTCACATAGGATCTCGAAAGCTGCTTTGCTTGTTTCGCATTTATTCGTAATTTGGAATACAATATTCTCTTGATTTTCCAGTGTGATTTCGCTTATGCTAACTGTAGTGTCTGGAACAAAACAAGCATCATGGAACAAAGAGCGTACTTTTCCATTCGATTCAATTATTTCTCCATACTCTTGCCTTCTTATTAACTCGTCAACTCTAGCAATATCAACACTGAATGTACACCTCACAGGTTTATGGTCACTCTCTGTGACATCCATGCATGCCACATACCTATCAAAGGAAAATCAATCAGTATGGATCAAAGGAATTACCGATCATCTGAAAGGGGGAAAAGGAAGTGTGATAGTATCTCACGATGTGATTGAAGCAACTACAGGGCACTCTAACGAGCATTCAGCTACTGATACAGAACGGCTATCACGATATAGTACCCTATCGCACCAAGCAGGTATCCGCTTCTTCTCACCCGAATCATAACCTACATGGCAGTTGACAAACAATTTTCAGCTCTGTGATGCAAAGCAAGAAACAAAACTTACTACGTTAGTCAGGGGAAAACTACATAACTAGTTGAACAGAGAGAAAAGATCAAAAGGTTTGAAGCAGCAACATATACATACCTCCAAGACCTGGTTGGTGCTTTTGAAATTTGTATGTTGGAGGAAATTTGATTATACCTTCACGCATTCCTTGGAATACCTTTCCAGCTTTCATTTCTGCTCGAAGCTGATCCTTCTCTCTTAGCCAATCGAAGCTTCTTTGTGAAACCATGTCCCTTGCTTCATCATATGTGATACCATAAAGACGGTAGTTGAAATCACCAAGAAATACAATCATATCAGCTTCTGCTAGGTCAGGCCTCACTTCTTCAACCTGATTTCCATTGACCTGGCATCACCACAACATTTGGGCATCAGTAATAATATGATAGTTTCTATTGATAATTTCAAGGTCAGATAACACATACATTCACTGTTCTGTGCAATTGGACAGATGTAGCAGAAGCTGCACCACAGAAAAATATGGGTTATGTAAACATTTTTCAGTATGAAAACAGTATTTGTAACACCTACAGTTTCTGCCAAGAAAAACAGGAGCTTCAAAAAAATGTGAAACATGAACCTGTCGATCCATGAGGTTTGTTGAAAGCCATTGTCCGATAAATGTGGTCAAAGTCAGCATTGCGTCTGCTCACAGCTTCCAGATGTGCAGCAAAGTGATTACTCACAAAACACATTTTACGATCATATACCCTTATTCTCAATCCTACGCCACCCTGCAGTAGAATTAATTGTCACCGCACAAACAAAAGAAAGGAGGACCATGCCTTGAACATGAAACAAAATATAAAACTTAGAATTAAACAGTACACGAAAATTCTTCTTTCTGTAAACCTTGCTTATGTGATCATCTTTAAAATTTCGTCCAACATAAGACATACAGATATCCCCAAAAGGACATAAGATCATACCATTACAAAATGAAAACTCAGGGGGGGGGGGGATGAAAGCGTGTAATCCTATTTTATCATGTACCTTATTGCCAATAGCACGTCCAAGACCACACGGCACTGCAGCAGCTTCAACATCTCCAACATATGGTTTTAGGCTCTTTCTTGCCCTTGAAAAGTTAATATTTTCCATGTCATGCATATCACATGAGAAAGGTAATTAAACAAACAGTTAATTGAACAACTTATCATCATGTGATAACAGATTTGTAGTTTAATTCTAAGAAACTAATTCACAACAAGCTAATACCATGCAGCAATAAGCAATGCAGCCAACTGCCTAGAACCAACTCGGTGGAATGATGTTCCCTCATCAAGCGCTTTGCCAATATTGTCTATCCACCATTGCCCATTCGCGCTGCCCTCAAGCCCTACCTGAAACCATGAAAAAGAAACATTCAATCAAATGGTGATTCAGAGAACTTAACGGATAGCACTGCAATGACAAGCCAATGTAACACTACTGATTGGTGAATTACAACACAAAGGTCAAAGAGGATCAAATCTGTTAATTCCTGTAAAAAAATCCTTATGTATCTATTCAACAGCCCGGCAGCTATTTCACCAAAAACAAATAAATGCTAGTCACATCTACCTCAACAATTATCAAATTTGAAAACACAACAGAAAGTATCTAAACTGCAGTTAAATTACAGGAAACACTGAGGTGAAAACTATGTTTCAGTATTGATGATTGATCTGTAATAAAATTATGGTTACTAGGAAAAATTAAGGACAGGCCTGGCGCAGTGGTGAGAAACCTTTCCACTGAGCCAAAAGTTATGAGGTTCAATGCAGCTTCTCTGCAAAATGCAGGGGATAAAGCTTGCCTCGGTTTATTCCTTCCCTAGACCCCCACTCATGTGGGAGCCGCCAACACTGGGTCTGTCCTATTAGGAAAAATTAAGATGGAACAACATAGCAAATAGTTATATCTTCGTTAAGCAGCAAGCTAGCAATGCATGACTAACTAAATTGAACCCCAAAAAAACACCAGATGGTAAGGCATCTTACTGTTTCTTTTGCAGCAGAAATGGCAAGAAACCCTGCACCCATCTCAACCTCTTGTAATCCAACAACAACCAACCCAACATCAGATGCTACACTACCCAACCATGATCTTAGTGACTCAGCAGATGCTTTCCCTTGTGCTACATTCCAACTCCCTACCATTATGTTTATCTTCTCCATTCTAGTGTATGACAGCTCTTTGTTAGACAATTCAGTTCGGATAATATCGTCAAGGGGTCCCGGAGAAGTTAGTGGCCATCCCCGAATACCACCATGATGAGCCAGTGTGTAAATGTAAGAACCACCAATTGCCATCCTTATAACTGGACAGCTATGTCCAGTCCATCCTGCAATAAAGTTACCTTCAGCATCCATGACTTGAATCATGCCACTGGCATATCCCACCCACACCCTTTCTCCAAGTGCCTTTATGCACTGCACAGAAGAAGTATGATGATGGAATTCTTGCACTCTATTCCCATTTCCATCCCACAGAATAATGGCGCCATTCGTGCATCCTGACCAGATTGTTCCATCCATTGCTTGAGCCACCGCTCCTGTTCTGCGGTTATCTTCGACAAATGTCCCCTTTGTTGCAACCCTGCGCACCGCATCGGCTGCTCCTATTAAAGCATTCCTAGATTTTTGGAAGAAGTTCAAAGAACCTTGTGACTTGTCCTTCTTCGAAGGTTTTGCTTTAGGATTAGGATTGATCTCTTCCTCCATAGGTTGCTCTGGCATGACAGGTGTCTCTAGCTTTGCTGAGTCAACTTGGCCATCCATCCCAAATACTTTCAGCAACTCCCTTGTACGAGCATCCCTGTAGCAAGTTGTTCAGTAGAATTGGCATGTTAAAGTACCTACTATGTGCTGGGGAGAACAGTGATCTAATTAACACATTTCATCTGTTCCAGATCTTTCAAAAAAATAGCAACTTTCATCTGTGTATGTGAGGCATACCAGAGTGCAAATGTCATGCTAGTCACGGTCCAAACTTTCGCCCGGGAATGATCCGCTAGCATGTACTTAACATCAGAAGCGGGCAATGAGCAAACATTACCAACTGTGCAATGGTTCCTCAGGTCGATGTAGGCTCTCTCAACCAACAAAGCCGCCATATGTTTCTCTTCTGGTGACAATGACAGGGACTTGGCAATGGCATCGTAAGGCCACACCTTTATCATTCCACCCTCGGAACCCGACCATATCTCACCTGTTATTAGATTCAGCAACACATACTATTTTCGTCAGAAATTTTTAATTTGTAGTTCACATGCAGTGATGTCAATGTGCGGATGCAACGCAATTGTGAGTTTGTGGCAACAGAAATGCATTTGCATTGCAATGAGGATGGTAAATGGCATGCTGACCATACGAAGTGACGACCATGGAGAGCACGGGCGTCCGGCCATAGGCCTGCCACGTGAGGGCTTCCCTGAACACTGGCGCATTATTGCTTGCCCCGCCGTGACTACTCCCTCCAACGCTCCCGCCGCCGTCGCCGGCACCAGCGGCCGGGGGCGCAGGAGCCGTGGCGGCCGCGTCGAGGTCCATGCGCCACGATCGGATCCTCCCGTCCTTATGCCCTGTCCACAGCAGGCGGTTGGCCCTGTCTACGACGACGCACAGCGCGGGCGGCGCGGGCATGCCCTCGCGGAAGGGCGCACTCTCCTCGTCGCCGCGGCGCGCGCCGGCGCCCCACTCGGCGAAAACCTCGTCGAGCGACCACACCCTAATCCCGGACTCGGCCCCGGCCCAGAGCTGGCGGCGCTGCGGCTCGGCGGCTAGCGAGCGGAGGAAGGAGCCCGCCTGCGTCTCGCGGAGCGGGTGGGGCCGTACCTCAAGCGGGGGCGGACGGCCCGGGTGCATGGCGGCGCGAAGCGGCACACGGAAGATGCCCTTGCCGCCCCCCGCGCCGACGAACTCCGGGAGGGAGCCATGGCCACCGCCGTACTCTGACATGGCGCGCTCGAGCGTCATGGAGCCCTCGCTGAGGCCGCCGGCCGAGCGTCGGGTATTGGAGGAGTAGGAAGCGCTGGGGTGGTGCTGGTGGGGCGGGAGCGGAGGGTGGTAGACCATGGGCACCATGCCCGAGGGATCGTGGTGGAGCGGGTAGTTGAGGGAGTGGGAGGCAGGCAGAATGTGCTCGTCGTCGAGGCTGTGCTTGCGCAGCGCGGCGCGGCGCGCGGACGCGGCGTCCCGCGTCAGTGGCTGGCTGTAGGAGATCCCGCGGCGCTGGTGCGGCGGGCCGCGCGCCACCTTCAGCGCCTCGTCGTCCGGCTCCATGGCAATCGGTGGCGCCCCGCCGATCGGCAAGCCGGTCGTTGCCTGCGAGTGCTTCCTCGCGCGGCTCGCTTAGCGCGCGCTGCAGTTTTTTTTGGCGTTGGCCTGGGCGTGGAAAAGGGAGAGAGGGATAGACGGCCAGAACCGGCCAAGATGGGGAGGGAGAAGAGGACGGCGAGTTCGACGCGGGAGTGAGAGGTCGTGGTCGGAGGGAGGGAGGAGGAGCCGAGGAAGGCGGGGCACGGGGAGAGAAACGCGAACCGAAGTCTCTGTGCCTCCATGCTAGTGGGAATTGGGCCGACCGGACTAGACTCGTGGTGCTTTATTTAGGCCAAGGCTCAAAAAACTTTAGAGGCCGTAAGACTAGCAACAGTAGTCTTGTCTCTATTTCTACTATATTAGTATCAGTTTTATCTGTTGTTCCATATCAATATTTTTCAGAAAAAAAAACTTACATTTCTTTAGAATTAATCCGCACTCATATAAACTCTTCTCTACTAATATAATAAGAAAGTTTTGTGTATCATGGTTTTCGTGTGTCATCCTCCTCCAGTGACCATCGTACGTCGTCGTGCTTCCCCGCACCTCTGAAACGAACTCTCACACACCACACGCAGAAACCGCCTCGCGGGCCACACACCTTCCTCTGCCCACTGTAACCTCGAAGCATGTCATGAGGATAAGTCCCCGCAAACTCCGTGCCGAGCAATGCGAGGATAGGCCCCGTAAACTTATAACACCCGTCCAATCTCGTACCGACGGTACTCACTGCTGGCAGCTCTCTATGATCATATATTGTCCCCACAGACCAACACGGGTCTTTTGTGCGCACTTTGTCCTCACTCATGTGCACCCGAGAAAACTTTCGAGTCCGTCATTGTGGAGGACAGATATCCTTCGGGTCCACTAGAAGGCTAGAAGACCTCGCGAAAGGTCTTGGGCCCATTATTTCGCAAGGCCATCCCTTCGTGGGTCTGGGGAGGAATGTCTGGCAGAGTGGATCGACGCAAGATTGGATCAACTCGAGCCCAGGTGACCCAATGGATTTAAGCATTATCCACAGCAGTGACCCGATTTTCCCGCGCTGCGCCCTCAGGCGTCGAAACTGAATGACGATAAGTCGGCAGAATTATAGTAAGATAGGCTCAGTCGGTTCACTATTACTTAGGCACACGTTGTTATCATATCTGCATGTAGCGCCCCACGGTCGAGTATATAAGGCCTAGGGGGCACCCCCTCAAAGACAACTCACTGATTAGTCGTCTACTCAACTCTCTAGTATCCCTCATACTAGAGAACTCCCCTGTAACCTACCACATAAAAGATCCACATCAGGAAGTAGGGTGTTATGCCTCTCTAAGCGGCCCGAACCTTTATAAAATTGCCCACTGTCTCTCGTGCATCTAGCACGAACCATCGAGCTACAGTCAGTAACACCGTCCTACTCTAAAAAGTACCTCGAGGGGCAACCCCGGGTACGCGGCCGGACCCAAAACACCGACAGCTGGCGCGCCAGGTAAGGGGTGTGTCACTGATCCAAGCTAGCTCAATGGCCGTCACTTTCTAGCACAAGATTGCTCTCCGCCCTAGATCCGTGTTCTGCTTCGGAACCATTTCATCCGTGGAGATGAAGAAGGAACTCTACATCGCATAGCGGATCTGCCGGAAAGAAAACCTTCCTCGATAACCTTCGGGAAAGCCAGAGCAAAGCCGGAAATACCGCAACCTCCAGCGCTCCGAGCAAAGATTACCACCTGCAAACCAGGAGCGGAAAATTCATTCACCCGAGGAACCCCATTGTCCAACTCATCCACAGAAGAGTGGACACGGATTACGAGGAAAAAAGAAACAAGGACCCATCAAGCTGCCCTTCTGGTGCATTCGCCCTCAAAGGAGAACAGAAAGAAGCTTACCGTCGCGACAACTCCGTTCTACCCTGACGTCCTCTTTATCGGTGGGAGAGTGGAATCATCCCCCATCTCCGACGACAATCCAACTATGCCTGGGGAAGAACCTCCTCAGCGGGAAGCTCGTCGACGAAGGAACCGACGCCGTAACGCCCGACGACATCATGAAGCCGGAGAACGAGATCCGGCGCAGCCTGTGTCACGAGATGAGATCTCGGAGGTGGGAGAAACTCCAGATGAACGAGTCTTCAGGGAGAGAAGGAATTCCCGCCGATGTGATCGACGACAAGCTCAAGAGCAAGCTGAGCAGGAGGCGAGACAACGTTGAGAGAATCCTCTCTTCGAACGAAATCTGAACCTCGACTTCGCCCGAGCCATGAACACACCGAGCGAGGTTGGTGGAGTGTTGGCTTGGATAGTCGATGGCCTCCCCCAGACTCTAGACGCCGAGGGCTATCGGCGGCTGCTTACTCAGGCAGCCAACCACCTTCTACCTCTCGCTCATCCTCCGAGCGATTTACGACACGTCATCAATAGTCGGCGGGACGCATGGAGCTCCATCAATGCTTCGCGCGAATGACGACATGAGAACGAGATTCGGCGTCGAGAAGAGTATGATCGGGATCATGGCATCCCAGCACGAAGTCAGGCCACCAGGGTTGAGTCGGCAACAGCTTCAACTGGCGACACGACCCGGGGACGGTCGAGGCAGCACATCGACAACTCCCCTCCTCGAGACCGACACCACAATCGTCGACAGGAGGATACGTGTGGAGTATCGGTGCTTACTCCACGTCTCAGGGCCATTTAGTGGCCCCATAACTTCAAGGTCTCCAACGTCGACAAGTACGAGCCCAAGCAGGACCCGGGAGGCTGGTTGGCTGTCTACACCACTGCTGCCCAGGCTGCTGGGGCAACTGAAGATGTGATGACTGCATATCTGCCCATCGTCCTTGGGCAAGATGCGCTGCAATGGCTACGTCACCTGCCCCGACACTGCATCAACGATTGGAGCGACTTCAGTCGGTGTTTTATCGCCAACTTCCAATCCCTCTCCGACAAGCCAGCGCATCCATGGGACCTCAAATCCATTAGGCGCCGAGGGGATGAGACTCTCCGGTCATACCTCAAAAGGTTTCGGACCATGAGAAATCATATCCCCGAGGTTGCGGAAGCAGCAGTGATCGAGGACTTCTACCGGGGATCTAATGACTCGGCCTTCGTCCGAGCCATACTGCAAAAGGCGCCGACTACCTCCGAGCAACTATTTAGGGAAGCGGACCTCTACATCACCGCCGACGAACGAGCTCAGGACCTCATCGGAGGAGCAAAGCCTGCACCGCCGGCACCACGACACGACGCGAACCAACAACCCGACAAGCGTTGGGAGAAGAGGCCTCGCGAAGAAGTCCACACCGCCGGACCACCCGCCTCTCGCGCCCGAGGAGCACCCCGCGGAGGCGAACGTACATTGAACGACATCCTCGACGCCCAGTGTCCGTACCATAAGGACATGCACCACACCCTCCGAAACTGCAGAGACTTCAAGCACTCCGTCGGGAACGACCGACCCTTCCAACCTCTACCACCTCCCCCACCACGAGGAGGACCCGAAGAACCTCGACAACCTCAATAGTAGGAAGGGGAGGAGGCGGAGCATTCCCGCGCGTCGACGGAGAAGTCGATGTCATCTTCGGCGGACATGGGTCGCAAGAAAGCAAGAGGCAGCAGAAGCTCAACGACCGTCAGATACTAGTGGCGGCCACCGGTCCTCCCGCCCCGTATCAATGGTCCGAACACCCGATCACCTTCACTCGGGCGGATCAGTGGCTCAACTTTGATCACCCGGGCAAATACCCGCTCCTCGTCGATCCGGTGATTCGAGAGAGCAGGGTAAAGAAGGTGTTAGTGGACGGGGGAAGCAGTATCAACGTCACCTTCCTCGGACACTCCAAGGCTTGGGAGTTGCACTCAAAGAGCTCCACGAGTCAGACACTCCTTTCTTTAGCATTGTGCCGACCGAAGGAGAATACCCACTCGGACACATCTACATGTCGGTCACCTTCGGAACTCCGGAAAACTACATAACCGAGTTCATAAGGTTCGAGGTAGCAAGCTTCGACTGCGGATACAACACTATCATCGGCAGGCCAGGATTGGCGAAATTCATGGCCATTCCGCACTATACATACATGATATTGAAGATTCCAGGACCACAAGGGATCATCACCGTGCGCGCTGACTTCCAAGGCGCCGCAGAATGCTTCCGAGTGGCCATTCAGGCGGCCCTCACCACCAAACCATCGATGACTTCTTCCGCGCAGGCGAACTCAAAGCCTAATGTAGCATCCCAAAAATTCAAATCTTGAAATTTTCTCAAACTCGCTCTAAATTCAAAATGAATTTCAAATTTCATTTCAAAATGTTTGTTTGCAAGTTGATATCAGCAAATAAAATATAGTGGTCTATATTCTCTCTAAAATCCTCCTCAAAATATTTCCCCAGTGATCACCCTCAAACTCTTTCAGAAATACTGCCCAAATATTCCACCGATATATGTCCAAGTATTTTCTTCCTGAGAAATACCTTCAGAATCATTTTTCAAGTCCCTACAAATATTTTCTCCATAACTTTTCTCATGCTCATACGTATACGTATGCCTCCGGTGTCATACGGTGAGCTCTACAAGCTAATTACACTCATATAAGACAAATCCATGCTAATCTCCCACTAATCCTCTCATCCTCCCACTAATCCCCTCATCCCTCCCCCTTGAGAGCACCTAGAGGGGGGGTGAATAGGTGATCCTGTGAAACTTAAACTTATCGCCACAAAAACTTGTTAAGTGTTAGCACAATAATCGCCAAGTGGCTAGAGAGGAGTCTCAACAAAACACAATACCACAAGAGATCAAACACAGAGATGACACAGTGGTTTATCCCGTGGTTCGGCCAAGACCAACGCTTGCCTACTCCACGTTGTGGCGTCCCAACGGACGAGGGTTGCAATCAACCCCTCTCAAGCGGTCCAAAGACCAACTTGAATACCACGGTGTTTTGCTTTGCCTTTCAATATCCCGTTTGCGAGGAATCTCCACAACTTGGAGCCTCTCGCCCTTACACTTGAGATTCACAAAGAAATACAGAGTAAGGGAGGAACTAGCAACGCACACAAGACTCAAAATCAGAGCAACAGCACGCACACAAGTCGCAACAAGAGCTCGCAACACAACTCAATGAGTTCACAACTCAACAAGAGCTCTAGATGCTATCACAATGAACCAAATGCGCGGAAACGATGTCTTGGTGCTTAGGAATGTTGTAGGAATGCTTGGTGTTCTCCTCCATGCGCCTAGGGGTCCCTTTTATAGCCCCAAGGCAGCTAGGAGCCGTTGAGAGCAAATCTGGAAGGCTGATCTTGCCTTCTGTCGACTGGCGCACCGGACAGTCCGGTGCACACCGGACACTGTCCGGTGCCCGATTTCCTTCCTAAAATGGCGCGGCCGACCGTTGCAGATCTGGGAGCCGTTGGCGCACCGGACATGTCCGGTGCACACCGGACATGTCCGGTGCACACCGGACAGTCCGGTGCCCCCTTCCGACCGTTGGCTCAGCCACGTGTCGCGCGCAGATTCCGCGGCCGACCGTTGGCCCGACCGACCGTTGGCTCACCGGACAGTCCGGTGCACACCGGACAGTCCGGTGAATTTTAGCCGTACGCTGTCGGCGAATTTCCCGAGAGCGGCCACTTCACGCTGAGTCAGCCTGGCGCACCGGACACTGTCCGGTGCACCACCGGACAGTCCGGTGTGCCAGACTGAGCTGAGTCTTGGCTGTACACAGCCAAGCCTTTTTCACCTCTTTTCTTCTCTTCTTATTTCTGTTTCTAACACTT
Source organism: Zea mays (assembly GCF_902167145.1). NCBI lineage: Eukaryota > Viridiplantae > Streptophyta > Magnoliopsida > Poales > Poaceae > Zea > Zea mays. Next base: position 197,242,136 of record NC_050097.1, on the reverse strand, counting down.
AGACAAGTATATTAGTACACAAAACCAATGTACTAAGGCTTAGAAACATACCTTTATTCTTGATTTGCACTTTGTCCATCCATGAGCATAAATTCACATTTAAGCACTTGTGTTGGCACTCAATCACCAAAATACTTAGAAATGGCCCAAGGGCACATTTCCCTTTCAATCTCCCCCTTTTTGGTGATTTATGCCAACACAACATAAAGCAACTAGAACAAGTGCAATATCATTTCAAATAAAACTCAAACTTATTTTGATTCAATTTTGGCATATATGGATCATCCTTTGCCACCACTTGGTTTGTATTTGCAAATCAAACTCAAATCTCTATCTCTAAGTCAAACACACATGTTGAAGCATAAAGAGAGTCATTCCAAAGGAAATTGATCAAAGATTTCAAAAACTCCCCTTTTTCCCATAATCAACATTTTCTTCCCACAAGAATCCAACTTTTTGACAAGAGAGACAATAAAAGAGTTTTGACAAACCAAAAGCTCTATTCTACTATTTTCAAAATCTCTCAAGTGGTAGCTGATCCATTTATTACTTTGGCCTTTATTTTCTCCCCCTTTGGCATCAAGCACCAAAACGGGATTAATCTTGGCCCTAGAACCCCATTGCCTCACCAAATTCTTCAATAAGAATACAAAGGCAATAAGAGGACATGAGATGAACTTGGAATAAGTTACCCTCTCATCGGAGTGCAGTGGAAGTCTTTCATGGTCCAAGTCCACCTTTTCCCTTTCAAACCTCCTTGGAGACTAGAACAAGCAAACTCAAGCACATGGTTAGTCTCAAAGGGTCAAGTTGTAACACATCTCCCCCTAAACATGTGCATCACTTTGCAACGGACTTGTGAGGTCCGGGGAGTGTTTGTACAACTTGATCACCATAGATAAGCAACAAAATGCATAAGGAATATGATCAAAGGCATAAACACATGTATGCTATAAATCAATCCAAGTTCCGCGAATCTAAGACATTTAGCTCACTACGCAACCTGCAAAAGGTCTTCTCATCTAGAGGCTTGGTAAAGATATCGGCTAGCTGGTTCTCGGTGCTAACATGAAACACTTCGATATCTCCCTTTTGCTGGTGGTCTCTCAAAAAGTGATGCCGGATGTCAATGTGCTTTGTGCGGCTGTGTTCAACAGGATTTTCAGCCATGCGGATGGCACTCTCATTATCACATAGGAGTGGGATTTTGCTTAGATTGTAGCCAAAGTCCCTGAGGGTTTGCCTCATCCAAAGTAGTTGCGCGCAACACTGTCCTGCGGCAACATACTCGGCCTCAGCGGTGGATAGGGCAACGGAGGTTTGTTTCTTAGAGTTCCATGACACCAGGGACCTTCCTAAGAATTGGCACGTCCCCGATGTACTCTTCCTATCGACCTTACATCCAGCATAGTCGGAATCTGAGTACCCAATCAAGTCAAAGTTAGACCCCTTTGGATACCAGATCCCGAAGCAAGGCGTAGCAACTAAATATCGAAGAATTCGCTTCACAGCCACTAAGTGACACTCCTTAGGATCAGATTGAAATCTAGCACACATGCATACGCTAAGCATAATATCCGGTCTACTAGCACATAAATAAAGCAAAGAACCTATCATGGACCGATATGCTTTTTGATCAACGGACTTACCTCCTTTGTTGAGGTCGGTGTGTCCGTCGGTTCCCATCGGCGTCTTTGCGGGCTTGGCATCCTTCATCCCAAACCGCTTCAGCAAGTCTTGCGTGTACTTCGTTTGAGAGATGAAGGTGCCGTCCTTGAGTTGCTTCACTTGGAACCCAAGGAAGTAGTTCAACTCGCCCATCATCGACATCTCGAATTTCTGTGTCATTACCCTGCTAAACTCTTCACAAGACTTTTTATTAGTAGAACCAAATATTATGTCATCGACATAAATTTGGCACACAAAAAGATCACCGTCGCAAGTCTTAGTAAAAAGAGTTGGATCGGCTTTCCCAACCTTGAAAGCATTAGCAATTAAGAAGTCTCTAAGGCATTCATACCATGCTCTTGGGGCTTGCTTAAGTCCATAGAGCGCCTTAGAGAGCTTACACACGTGGTCGGGGTACCGTTCATCCTCGAAGCCAGGGGGTTGCTCCACGTACACCTCCTCCTTGATTGGCCCATTGAGGAAAGCGCTCTTCACATCCATTTGGTATAACCTGAAAGAATGGTGAGCGGCATATGCTAGCAAGATACGAATTGATTCTAGCCTAGCCACAGGAGCAAACGTCTCCTCAAAGTCCAAACCTGCGACTTGGGCATAACCTTTTGCCACAAGTCGAGCCTTGTTCCTCGTCACCACTCCGTGCTCGTCCTGTTTGTTGCGGAACACCCACTTGGTTCCCACAACATTTTGCTTGGGACGAGGCACCAGTGTCCAAACTTCATTGCGCTTGAAGTTGTTGAGTTCCTCCTGCATGGCCAATACCCAATCCGGATCTAGCAAGGCCTCCTCTACCCTGAAAGGCTCAATAGAAGAGACAAAGGAGTAATGCTCACAAAAATTAACTAATCGAGATCGAGTAGTTACTCCCTTGCTAATGTCACCCAAAATTTGGTCGACGGGATGATCCCTTTGAATCACCGCTCGAACTTGGGTTGGAGGTGCCGGTTGCGCTTCTTCCTCCATCACGTGATCATCTTGTGCTCCCCCTTGATCACACGCCTCCTTTTGATGAACCTGTTCATCGTCTTGAGTTGGGGGATACACCGTTGTTGAGGAAGAAGGTTGATCTCGTTCATCTTGTTCCTGTGGCCGCACTTCTCCAATCGCCATGGTTCGTATAGCGGCCGTCGGAACATCTTCTTCATCTACATCATCACAATCAACAACTTGCTCTCTTGGAGAGCCATTAGTCTCATCAAATACAACGTCGCTAGAGACTTCAACCAAACCCGATGATTTGTTGAAGACTCTATACGCCTTTGTATTTGAGTCATAACCTAACAAAAACCCTTCTACAACTTTGGGAGCAAATTTAGAATTTCTACCCTTCTTCACTAGAATGTAGCACCTGCTCCCAAATACACGAAAGTAAGATACATTGGGTTTGTTACCGGTTAGTAGCTCATACGAAGTCTTCTTGAGGAGGCGATGAAGGTAGAACCTGTTGATGGCGTGGCAAGCCGTGTTCACGGCTTCCGACCAAAAACGCTCGGGGGTCTTGAATTCTCCAAGCATCGTCCTCGCCATATCGATTAGCGTCCTGTTCTTCCTCTCTACCACACCATTTTGCTGTGGTGTGTAGGGAGCGGAGAACTCGTGCTTGATCCCTTCCTCCTCAAGGAACTCCTCCACTTGAAGGTTCTTGAACTCGGACCCGTTGTCGCTCCTTATCTTCTTCACCTTGAGCTCAAACTCATTTTGAGCTCTACTGAGGAAGCGTTTGAGGGTCCCTTGGGTTTCAGACTTATCCTGCAAAAAGAACACCCAAGTGAAGCGGGAAAAGTCATCAACAATAACTAAACCATACTTACTTCCTCCTATGCTTAGATAGGCGACGGGTCCGAAGAGGTCCATATGTAGCAGCTCCAGGGGTCTTGATGTGGTCATCACATTCTTGCTGTGATGCGCTCCTCCCACCTGTTTACCTGCCTGACAAGCTGCACAAGGTCTATCTTTTTCGAATTGTACGTTAGTCAAACCTATCACGTGTTCTCCCTTTAGAAGCTTGTGAAGGTTCTTCATCCCCACATGTGCTAAGCGGCGATGCCACAGCCAGCCCATGCTAGTCTTAGCAATTAAGCATGCATCTAGACCGGCCTCTTCTTTTGCAAAATCAACTAAGTAAAGCTTGCCGTCTAATACACCCTTAAAGGCTAGTGAACCATCACTTCTTCTAAAGACAGACACATCTACATTTGTAAAAAGACAATTATATCCCATATTGCATAGTTGACTTACAGATAGCAAATTGTAACCAAGAGATCAACTAAAAACACATTGGAGATAGAGTGCTCATTAGAAATTGCAATTTTACCTAACCCTTTTACCTTGCCTTGATTCCCATCACCGAATATAATTGAATCTTGGGAATCCTTATTCTTGACGTAGGAGGTGAACATCTTCTTCTCCCCCGTCATATGGTTTGTGCATCCGCTGTCGATAATCCAGCTTGAACCCCCGGATGCATAAACCTGCAAGGCAAATTTAGGCTTGGGTCTTAGGTACCCAACTCATGTTGGGTCCTACAAGGTTAGTGCAAATATCCTTAGGGACCCAAATGCAAGTTTTGTCTCCCTTGCATTTTGCCCCTAATTTCCTAGCAACTATTTTCCTATCCTTTCTACAAATAGCAAAGGAAGCATTTAAAGCATGATAAATTGTAGAGGGTTCATTCATTACTTTCCTAGGAACATTAACAACATTTCTCCTAGGCATATTATGAACAACATTTCTCCTACTAACATTTCTATCATGCACATAAGAAGAACTAGAAGCAAACATGTCATGAGAATCAAAAGCATCATATGCGTTACCTCTCCTATAAGCATTTCTAGATTGTCTCCTATCATAGTACATAAAGGCATGGTTCTTTTGCACACTACTAGCCATAGGGGCCTTCCCTTTCTCCTTGGCGGAGATGGAAGCCTTATGGCTTGTCAAGTTCTTGGCTTCCTTCTTGTAGCCAAGTCCATCCTTAATTGAGGGGTGTCTACCAATTGTGTAGGCATCCCTTGCAAATTTTAGCTTATCAAAATTACTCTTGCTAGTCTTAAGTTGAGCATTAAGACTAGCCAATTCATCATTAAGTTTGGAAATTGAAACTAGGTGTTCACTACAAGCATCAATGTCAAAATCTTTACACCTATTGCAAGTTTCAACAATTTCTACACAAGATGTTGATTTACTAGCTATTTCTAACTTAGCATTCAAATCATCATTAACACTTTTTAATTTAGAGATGGATTCATGACAAGTAGATAATTCACTAGAGAGCATTTCATTCCTTTTAACTTCTAGAGTAAGAGAATTTTGTGCACTAACAAATTTATCATGCTCCTCATATAAAAGATCCTCTTGTTTTTCTAGTAATCTATTCTTGTCATTCAAAGCATCAATCAACTCATTAATCTTATTAATTTTAGATCTATCTAATCCCTTGAATAAGCATGAGTAATCTATCTCATCATCATCACTAGTCTCATCCTCACTTGAAGAAGCATAAGTACTAGTATCATGAGTGCTTACTTTCTTCTCCCTTGCCATGAGGCAAGTGTGACTCTCGTTGGGGAAGAGGGATGACTTGTTGAAGGCGGTGGCGGCGAGTCCTTCATTGTTGGAGTCGGAGGAGGAGCAATCCGAATCCCACTCCTTTCCGATATGTGCCTCGCCCTTGGCCTTCTTGTAATGCTTCTTCTTCTCCCTTTTGTTCCCCTTTTCCTGGTCACTTTCATTATCGGGACAGTTAGCAATGAAATGACCAATCTTACCACATTTGAAGCACGAGCGCTTCTCCTTTGTCTTGGTCTTGCTTGGCTGTCCCTTGCGACCTTTAAGCACCGTCTTGAAGCGCTTAATGATGAGGGCCATCTCCTCATTATTTAGCCCGGCCGCCTCAACTTGCGCCACCTTGCTCGGTAGCGCCTCCTTGCTCCTTGTTGCCTTGAGAGCAATGGGTTGAGGCTCATGAATAGGACCGTTCAACGCGTCGTCCACATATCTTGCCTCCTTGATCATCATTCGCCCGCTTACGAACTTCCCCAGAACTTCTTCGGGCGACATCTTGGTGTACCTAGGATTTTCACGAATATTGTTCACCAAATGAGGATCAAGAACGGTAAAGGACCTTAGCATTAGGCGGACGACGTCGTGATCCGTCCATCGCGTGCTTCCGTAGCTCCTTATTTTGTTGATAAGGGTCTTAAGCCGGTTGTATGTTTGAGTTGGCTCCTCGCCCCTTATCATTGCGAACCGTCCAAGCTCGCCCTCCACCAACTCCATCTTGGTGAGCACGGTGACATCATTCCCCTCATGAGAGATCTTGAGGGTGTCCCAGATTTGCTTGGCATTGTCCAATCCGCTCACCTTATGGTACTCGTCCCTGCACAAAGAGGCTAACAACACAGTAGTAGCTTGTGCATTTTTATGAATCTGTTCATTAATAAACATGGGACTATCCGTACTATCAAAGTGCATTCCACTTTCTACAATCTCCCATATACTAGGATGGAGAGAGAACAAGTGACTACGCATTTTGTGACTCCAAAATCCGTAGTCCTCTCCATCAAAATGAGGAGGTTTACCAAGTGGAATAGATAATAAATGAGCATTAGTACTTTGAGGAATACGAGAGTAATCAAAAGAAAAGTTTGAATTGACCGGTTTCTTCCTCTCGTATTCGTTGTGGTCGTCGTCCTTTTGGGAGGAAGTAGACTCATCGCTGTCGTAGTAGACGATCTCCTTGATGTGTCTTGTCTTCTTCTTCTTCTTCCCATCTTTGCGTCTGTGGCCCGAGCCCGAGTCGTTGGACTTGTCATCCCTTGGCTCGTTGACGAAGGACTCCTTCTCCTTGTCGTTGATCACGATTCCCTTCCCTTTAGGATCCATCTCTTCGGGCGGTTAGTCCCTTTGTGAAGAGAACGGCTCTGATACCAATTGAGAGCACCTAGAGGGGGGGGTGAATAGGTGATCCTGTGAAACTTAAACTTATCGCCACAAAAACTTGTTAAGTGTTAGCACAATAATCGCCAAGTGGCTAGAGAGGAGTCTCAACAAAACACAATACCACAAGAGATCAAACACAGAGATGACACAGTGGTTTATCCCGTGGTTCGGCCAAGACCAACGCTTGCCTACTCCACGTTGTGGCGTCCCAACGGACGAGGGTTGCAATCAACCCCTCTCAAGCGGTCCAAAGACCAACTTGAATACCACGGTGTTTTGCTTTGCCTTTCAATATCCCGTTTGCGAGGAATCTCCACAACTTGGAGCCTCTCGCCCTTACACTTGAGATTCACAAAGAAATACGGAGTAAGGGAGGAACTAGCAACGCACACAAGACTCAAAATCAGAGCAACAGCACGCACACAAGTCGCAACAAGAGCTCGCAACACAACTCAATGAGTTCACAACTCAACAAGAGCTCTAGATGCTATCACAATGAACCAAATGTGCGGAAACGATGTCTTGGTGCTTAGGAATGTTGTAGGAATGCTTGGTGTTCTCCTCCATGCGCCTAGGGGTCCCTTTTATAGCCCCAAGGCAGCTAGGAGCCGTTGAGAGCAAATCTGGAAGGCTGATCTTGCCTTCTGTCGACTGGCGCACCGGACAGTCCGGTGCACACCGGACACTGTCCGGTGCCCGATTTCCTTCCTAAAATGGCGCGGCTGACCGTTGCAGATCTGGGAGCCGTTGGCGCACCGGACATGTCCGGTGCACACCGGACAGTCCGGTGCCCCCTTCCGACCGTTGGCTCAGCCACGTGTCGCACGCAGATTCCGCGGCCGACCGTTGGCCCGGCCGACCGTTGGCTCACCGGACAGTCCGGTGCACACCGGACAGTCCGGTGAATTTTAGCCGTACGCTGTCGGCGAATTTCCCGAGAGCGGCCACTTCACGCTGAGTCAGCCTGGCGCACCGGACACTGTCCGGTGCACCACCGGACAGTCCGGTGTGCCAGACTGAGCTGAGTCTTGGCTGTACACAGCCAAGCCTTTTTCACCTCTTTTCTTCTCTTCTTCTTTCTGTTTCTAACACTTAGACAAGTATATTAGTACACAAAACCAATGTACTAAGGCTTAGAAACATACCTTTATTCTTGATTTGCACTTTGTCCATCCATGAGCATAAATTCACATTTAAGCACTTGTGTTGGCACTCAATCACCAAAATACTTAGAAATGGCCCAAGGGCACATTTCCCTTTCACCCCTAATCCCCCCACCATGGCTATAAATAGAGGGGCAAGGGCCTCCTCTCATCCCACCCCAAGCCATTTCATGGCAACTCTCTCCCCCCACACACCCACTCCATGTTCCACACAAGCACACACTAGCACAAGGATCGTTCGGTCGTTCTTCGATCGTTCGTCCCCTTGTTCTTAGTTTGTTCGTTCGTTCGTCCGATCGTTCATGGTTCGTTCGTCCGTTCGTCCGATCGTTCGATCGTTCGTCCGTTCGTTCGTCCAAATAATCTTTTTCCTGCCGTTATGCTGCCGAAATTCCGATCGTTCGTTCGTCCGATCGTTTGATCGTTCGTCCGATCGTTCATGGTTCGTTCGTCCGTTCGTCCGATCGTTCGATCGTTCGTCCGTTTGTTCGTCCAAATAATCTTTTTCCTGCCGTTATGCTGCCGAAATTCCGATCGTTCGTTCGTTCGATCATTCGATCGTTCATCGTTCGTTCATAGTTCGTATCCATCGTTCATCGTTCGTTCATACGAACTATTCACCATCACTATTTACCGTTACTATTTACCGTTACTTTTTACCGTTGCTTTTCACCGTTACTATTCACCGTTACTTTTTACCGTTACTTTTTACCGTTACTATTTACCGTTACTTTTTACCGTTACTATTTACCGTTACTTTTTACCGTTACTATTACCGTTACTATTTACCGTTACTTTTTACCGTTACTTTTTACCGTTACTATTTACCGTTACTATTTACCGTTACTTTTTACCATTACTTTTTACCGTTACTATTCACCGTTACTATTCATCGATCATCCGATCACCCCAAATTTCAACTACTCATCCATCATGCTGTCCAGTCCACCTAAGACCAGCCAGACCCATATTCCAGTTTTACAAACTCCGGTGACTGTGATTTTCCTTCCAGTGGGAACTTCCCATCTGGTCACCCATCCTAGGTTTCTCCAAGTTGAGCACGCTTAACTCGAGGTTCCTTCGAACCAGGCTTCCAAACTCAGATTCCAATAATTCTCGTTTCTAAATTCTTATCGAATTATTCCCTATCCAACCATGTCATCCCATAAACATGGTTCATAATCCAGAAAACTCCTAAAATACTCTTATCCCATATTCTGCCTATAATCTCTCTGTTCAGACTAAGTCAGACGATTCATTCGTCACTATTCTCACCAACAGTGAACTTCACTGTGCTACACCACATACACCCAGCTATAAATACACCCAGCTACCCTCTCCCTCTCCACACACACTCAACACCCTCAGCCAAGGCAAACACCCACCCACTCAGTTACTCTGCTCTACCGGCTACACGCATAGTGTCGCTTCGCCTCCAGTCCACCCTCCTGGTAAGCACCTCCGCTCCACCACTAGTAGTATCTCAACACCACAAGACACAGATTCTACTCAAGACTCTACCCATCCATATATATCTATTCTGACCACTATACTAAATATTTGTTGGTATACTTGCTTGTTTGTATGTTTGCTTGTTCATGTTGTATAGTTATCAGAGCGTTCGTACTGTCTCGTGGAGGCTAGATCTACAAGTCTACGCCAGGAGCCAGAAGCCAGTTCCGCGAGCTCTTCTTCCCCCTTCGCCGGATAAGCACGGCAAGCTCACTGGATCCCTTTGATGCATAAATTACCTATGTTTTTCAACCACAACCCTCAGCCTGTTATTTTATGCATGATATGATTTTGAGACAAGTTATTATGGCCACCCAAGCCGCTTGCCGCAATCAATCCTTAATATATTTGTTACAAATGATTTGAGAAAAGGTGTGAGTTTTTCAAAAGAAAATGCTTTTCAAAATGTGTATGATGAAGGGTTTTCACCCTTATCACCTTGTGAGTGGGATAATCAGGGACTCCCTGGTTTAGGGGAGGGCCTAAGGTGATGGCTCAGCTGGTTTAGGCGTGGGCAGAAGGATTGTCCCCTCGTATAAGGACCGGTTTGTCATCTTTCACTACCTGTACTCATGATAAGTACAACCACTCGAGACTGTGTGGGCAGTCACTCAATCTGAACTCGTGCGGTCCGACCCCAGGGTTATGAAGGCTGGGGAGCACCGGGAGGATAAGGAGGGGGAAAGTTTTGTCCGGTTTGGACATGGTGGTGGCCTGACTCCTTCCGGTATAACCGTTAAGGTTAGGACATGCGAGGAAAGAAAGGGATTCAGATTCGGGTCTCACTAGCTATGAGATCGCAGAGCCGGACTAGTGGGTAAAGTGTACACCTCTGCGCAGAGTTTGAAAACCTATTCGAATAGTCCGTGTCCACAGGAATGGACGAGTCTGGTATGGTATGGCAATTAATGTTTTGTTTCCAAAAAAGGCTGCGTTTGAGATAAATGGTTTTTAAAAGGTCCGGCGGTTGAGCCGTGAGCTATGGTGGACGGGAAGTCCAGTAGCTGTTTTTGAAAAGGAAAACCAGTGGGAAACTGCTGAGATACCTGGATGGTTTAGTCCAGGAAATTTTATTATAATACTGAAAAACTTCCTGCTCCTTTGGAGAGGATGTGCTTTGCAAAATACAAAATGTTTTTCAAAACAACCCTGCATAAAATATTGTTGTTTCTGCAAAATATCCTGAGCTCCACATATTCCATGCATTATATCTGATTTCCCCATTCCGCGGGTGAAGGTGGGCTGCTGAGTACGTTTGTACTCACCCTTGCTTATTTATTTTTTTCAGAAAAAGGAGATCGGGTAAGAGTTACGACTGTTCCCAACCTTGCATGTGGCTGTTGGACCGCTGATTTGCTTCACTGCGTATATCGGGCTGCTTCAGCCCCACTCTGATGATATGTCCCGAGTTGTGGACCAACTCTTAAAGTTGATCGCCACCTTTATAGGTTTGTCTCGTTTAAGCAGATCTGTAATCATCTGATGTATAAATGTGTTTACTAGCCTCCTGGGACTAGTAATTGTATCACATTTGAGTCCCAGAGGCTGGGGACGCTTCAGGTGGTATCAGAGCTGTTAGGTTGGCCGCAGGACGTAACCCTTAGCCTGATCAAAAGTTTTTGAGTCCAAACTATTTTCTTAAAAAAAATCTTGCTCTCATCCCTTCATTTCAAAAATGCTTTCCCCCTTTCCTTCTCTCAGAAGTCAGATGGAGGTTCAGTGCCAAACCAGCTTTTGCCAGAATGAAGATGGTTTCCCCAAGTTACTGAGAGCATGCACAGTTCGCCTCGGAATCAGGAGCCAGCCAGAGTATGATGGTCGTGAATTCGTCGAGCATGGCACAGAGAAATGTGTCGTGACTGTGTACATTGGATCCAGTCCGCACCATGTGGAATGGAGTGTCACTGCTGCTGGGCACAGATTTAGAGACACCTGTCAAGTCGTCGCTCGCAAGGCATTGAGGGCCCTGTGTCAGATCTATGAAGAAGAAGTGGCCGGCACACCGCTCAGATTCTTTCCGCCTTTTCAGAGAAACCGTCCCGTTTGGATGGTCAGGATGCGTGCATTGGTAGGGCAGCAGCTGCTTGAGGACGACCCCACAATCGTGTACCTCACTACATACCTGCTCACCCTGGATGCACAGTATGATTTCTTGGCTCGGCACCACCGTCAGATGATTGCCCGAGCAGAAGATGCAGAGAAGCTCAAACATAAGCTCCATGTGGATCTCACCTCAGCTCAAGCCCGTGTAGCTGCCTTGGAAAGTCATGAAGTCATTGATGTTGAAGCCCTGAAGCAAGCCAAGGATGAGCATGTCCAGAAGCTGATGGAGGCCTACTTGGTAACCCATAACCAACATAGAGCCCTGCGGATCCAAGAGCCCGCTCCATCCAACCCAGTTCAACCAAGGAGAGCTGAAGACCTCCAAATTCTTGAAGGTCACCCGATCTCTATCAGAGGAGAGAAGAAGGCTTGGGAACTACCGGAAGGAGCCATAGTCTTGGAAGGAATTTCAGTCTTCCCTCAAGCTATGGATAAGCAAGAGCACCCCGAGTCCTCCCAAGATCCCCTGCCGGAGTTGTTTGAGCCCCTCACCATGAAGAAGATTCCAGCACCGTCCCATGAGATCAAAGAAGAAGCTGCAAGCACCCCGCCAGCACCACCGCCCTCTGAGGAGCTACAAGTGCCAGTCCCGCTTGAAGAAGAGTTCGACCCCGTCTTGCCATCTCAGTCTCCGCCAGAAGAAGTAATCAACATCAGCTCCCTGTTGGCCCATCCAGGGATATCTCAGATTGAAGTTGTGTGCAAGCCTTGCCAGAAGAGAAGTTGCCTGGTCTGAAGTTAGTTATGCCCAGTCCTCTGCATGCATTGGGTAGTGGAGTTTTTCTTCACTTTGGCTAGAGCCCTGCATGTATGAGAGGTAATCGTGTAGACTCGTGTTTTGCAAAACTCTAATTGTGTGGCCCCCTAGGGCATTTCAAAATGAATTTTGCTTGATGTTTTCCTCCCTTTTGAGTGCATATGTGATGCTTTAACGTTAGTGCTCATGAGTTGCATTTAGCATAGTTCTCAATTCAGGAGCCGAGCAATAGTAGTTATGCTTAGCCCCTGAATCTAAGTAGTCCGTGCTTTGGAAAAACTCTATTCTTTCCTTATTCAAAAACATTTGATTTGTTTGTGCTTATCATTGCTGAGCTTGTGTGTTTTCTTTCTTTTTAAGAAAGGTTTTCTCTAAAAACATAGATCACAAATTAGATCTAGTCCTCACCTTATGCTTCCATTCTCATCTTAACCCATCTCAAGAGAAAAGTGCCTTACCCAAGAAGATACCGGGAAGCTTACCCTTGAAGCCTGGAATAAGCTACAGAAGAAACCTATCCAGCCGCTCAGTCAAAAGGACCGACCGTGAGAATCAAAGCACTGGCTGTGAGTCAAAGTAAACAGGAAAAAAGGACAAAAGGAGTTATTACCATACAGAGATGCAAAGATTCTTGGAACCAGAGACCACAAACATCAGGGTCATTGACCCCACCACTCACCCGTGCCCCCGCACGCGTGCCCGCCTCCATGCGCAGTAGCACCGCCGCCCACGCCCCCTTTGCAGCGCACCCACCGCCGCCATCATCGTCGTCAACACCAGGCCCCCCTTCCCCTTGTCGCACCTACTGCCTTGTGTCACCTACTCCATCACCGCCACTCCGCACCCGAGCACCCACACTCGCCTATAAAACCCCCCCACCAGCTCCCTCAGTTCCCATCCCAAGCAAAACACTCCAGATAAAACCCCCTCTGCCAAATCGCAAGCAACTCCATTTTCCACTCCCTCGCCCCTAAGATCACAATGCTTGGTGATTCTTGGGTTGAAGACTGTTGTACATGGTTCAACATCTTTGGTTTCCTCCTCTATATGATGGTAATACTATTTGATAGAATCCTCCAGTGGGAAGAGCAAAGAGAAAGAAAGGGTCAGTGAAAAGAAGATAGTGAAGAGAAGATAAGAAGAAGGTTCTCCCAGAATCAACCATGTGTCAGTCATTTCTCCGCAGCCTGCTCAAGCAGCAATAGCAGAAGAAGGCCCTGTAACACCCTTGTTATGAGGTACTTCAAGGATTTCAAATCCCCAAGATTCAAAAGATCTACCCTCATTCTTTTTAAGTGGGGTAGTGTTCCAATAGGGTTCCTGCTATGGAGAAAAAGAAGAAGGCCTGTAGCAAGCTTATGGAGGACCAGATCATCAAACCATATAAGTTTCTGGATGAGAAGTGGTCACCCAAGTGTTGTTGATGAAGCACCAGAAGACCAATCAAGGAAGGAATCCATGTGGGAGTTCGCAAGAGGAAGGTTTACATGTTGGCATCGTTGCTTCTTCAATAAGCTAGCTGCCAAGCGAAAGCTAGAAGCCTGAAGATGATCTTGAGTAGCCAGAATCAACGTTTGCAATCAGCAACTAGATGCTCCTCAAAGGCCAGATCTTGTTGAAGTTCCATCTCCTCGAAGAGTCTGCAAAGTGAAGATATGTAGCTGAAGTAAAGCTATACCCATAACCCTTCTAAGCCGAATCTCGAGGACGAGATTCCTTTTAAGTGGGGTAGATTTGTAGCATCCCAAAAATTCAAATCTTGAAATTTTCTCAAACTCGCTCTAAATTCAAAATGAATTTCAAATTTCATTTCAAAATGTTTGTTTGCAAGTTGATATCAGCAAATAAAATATAGTGGTCTATATTCTCTCTAAAATCCTCCTCAAAATATTTCCCCAGTGATCACCCTCAAACTCTTTCAGAAATACTGCCCAAATATTCCACCGATATATGTCCAAGTATTTTCTTCCTGAGAAATACCTTCAGAATCATTTTTCAAGTCCCTACAAATATTTTCTCCATAACTTTTCTCATGCTCATACGTATACGTATGCCTCCGGTGTCATACGGTGAGCTCTACAAGCTAATTACACTCATATAAGACAAATCCATGCTAATCTCCCACTAATCCTCTCATCCTCCCACTAATCCCCTCATCCCTCCCCCTAATCCCCCCACCATGGCTATAAATAGAGGGGCAAGGGCCTCCTCTCATCCCACCCCAAGCCATTTCATGGCAACTCTCTCCCCCCACACACACCCACTCCATGTTCCACACAAGCACACACTAGCACAAGGATCGTTCGGTCGTTCTTCGATCGTTCGTCCCCTTGTTCTTAGTTTGTTCGTTCGTTCGTCCGATCGTTCGATCGTTCGTCCGATCGTTCATGGTTCGTTCGTCCGTTCGTCCGATCGTTCGATCGTTCGTCCGTTCCTTCGTCCAAATAATCTTTTTCCTGCCGTTATGCTGCCAAAATTCCGATCATTCGTTCGTCCGATCGTTTGATCGTTCGTCCGATCGTTCATGGTTCGTTCGTCCGTTCGTCCGATCGTTCGATCGTTCGTCCGTTCGTTCGTCCAAATAATCTTTTTCCTGCTGTTATGCTGTCGAAATTCCGATCGTTCGTTCGTTCGATCATTCGATCGTTCATCGTTCGTTCATAGTTCATATCCATCGTTCATCGTTCGTTCATACGACTATTCACCATCACTATTTACCGTTACTATTTACCGTTACTTTTTACCGTTGCTTTTCACCGTTACTTTTTACCGTTACTATTTACCGTTACTATTTACCGTTACTTTTTACCGTTACTATTTACCGTTACTATTTATCGTTACTTTTTATCGTTACTATTTACCGTTACTATTTACCGTTACTTTTTACCATTACTATTCACCGTTACTATTCACCGTTACTATTCATCGATCATCCGATCACCCCAAATTTCAACTACTCATCCATCATGCTGTCCAGTCCACCTAAGACCAGCCAGACCCATATTCCAGTTTTACAAACTCCGGTGACTGTGATTTTCCTTCCAGTGGGAACTTCTCATCTGGTCACCCATCCTAGGTTTCTCCAAGTTGAGCACGCTTAACTTGAGGTTCCTTCGAACCAGGCTTCCAAATTCAGATTCCAATAATTCTCGTTTCTAAATTCTTATCGAATTATTCCCTATCCAACCATGTCATCCCATAAGCATGGTTCATAATCCAGAAAACTCCTAAAATACTCTTATCCTATATTCTGCCTATAATCTCTCTGTTCAGACTAAGTCAGACGATTCATTCGTCACTATTCTCAACAACAGTGAACTTCACTGTGTTACACCACATACACCCAGCTATAAATACACCCAGCTACCCTCTCCCTCTCCACACACACTCAACACCCTCAGCCAAGGCAAACGCCCACCCACTCAGTTACTCCGCTCTACCGGCTACACGCATAGTGTCGCTTCGCCTCCAGTCCACCCTCCTGGTAAGCACCTCCGCTCCATCACTAGTAGTATCTCAACACCACAAGACACAGATTCTACTCAAGACTCTACCCATCCATATATATCTATTCTGATCACTATACTAAATATTTGTTGGTATACTTGCTTGTTTGTATGTTTGCTTGTTCATGTTGCATAGTTATCAGAGCGTTCGTACTGTCTCGTGGAGGCCAGATCTACAAGTCTACGCCAGGAGCCAGAAGCCAGTTCCGCGAGCTCTTCTTCCCCCTTCGCCGGATAAGCACGGCAAGCTCACTGGATCCCTTTGATGCATAAATTACCTATGTTTTTCAACCACAACCCTCAGCCTGTTATTTTATGCATGGTATGATTTTGAGACAAGTTATTATGGCCACCCAAGCCGCTTGCCGCAATCAATCCTTAATATATTTGTTACAAATGATTTGAGAAAAGGTGTGAGTTTTTCAAAAGAAAATGCTTTTCAAAATGTGTATGATGAAGGGTTTTCACCCTTATCACCTTGTGAGTGGGATAATCAGGGACTCCCTGGTTTAGGGGAGGGCCTAAGGTGATGGCTCAGCTGGTTTAGGCGTGGGCAGAAGGATTGTCCCCTCGTATAAGGACCGGTTTGTCATCTTTCACTACCTGTACTCATGATAAGTACAACCACTCGAGACTGTGTGGGCAGTCACTCAATCTGAACTCGTGCGGTCCGACCCCAGGGTTATGAAGGCTAGGGAGCACCGGGAGGATAAGGAGGGGGAAAGTTTTGTCCGGTTTGGACATGGTGGTGGCCTGACTCCTTCCGGTATAACCGTTAAGGTTAGGACATGCGAGGAAAGAAAGGGATTCGGATTCGGGTCTCACTAGCTATGAGATCGCAGAGCCGGACTAGTGGGTAAAGTGTACACCTCTGCGCAGAGTTTGAAAACCTATTCGAATAGTCCATGTCCACAGGAATGGACGAGTCTGGTATGGTATGGCAATTAATGTTTTGTTTTCAAAAAAGGCTGCGTTTGAGATAAATGGTTTTTAAAAGGTCTGGCGGTTGAGCCGTGAGCTATGGTGGACGGGAAGTCCAGTAGCTGTTTTTGAAAAGGAAAACCAGTGGGAAACTGCTGAGATACCTGGATGGTTTAGTCCAGGAAATTTTATTATAATACTGAAAAACTTCCTGCTCCTTTGGAGAGGATGCGCTTTGCAAAATATAAAATGTTTTTCAAAACAACCCTGCATAAAATATTGTTGTTTCTGCAAAATATCCTGAGCTCCACATATTCCATGCATTATATCTGATTTCCCCATTCCGCGGGTGAAGGTGGGCTGCTGAGTACGTTTGTACTCACCCTTGCTTATTTATTTTTTTCAGAAAAAGGAGATCGGGTAAGAGTTACGACTGTTCCCAACCTTGCCTGTGGCTGTTGGACCGCTGATTTGCTTCACTGCGTATATCGGGCTGCTTCAGCCCCACTCTGATGATATGTCCCGAGTTGTGGACCAACTCTTAAAGTTGATCGCCACCTTTATAGGTTTGTCTCGTTTAAGCAGATCTGTAATCATCTGATGTATAAATGTGTTTACTAGCCTCCTGGGACTAGTAATTGTATCACATTTGAGTCCCAGAGGCTGGGGACGCTTCACCTAAGGAGGACCTCGCAGTACCTGCAAACGAAGCTCAAGTTATGACCTCTATGCGGCCGACTGAGGAAACGAAAAGAATTAACCTCGGGTTCGCTGATGAACGCAAAACCGCCATCATTAGCTCCAGCTTGGATGACAAATAGGAAGGCGCGCTCGTCCAATTTCTGCAAGATAACCGAGACGTATTCGCATGACAACCTGTGGATATGCCGAGAGTCCCGAGAGAACTAACCGAGCATAAACTAAAGGTCTTTCCCCAGGTGAGGCCGATCCGACAAATGTTGCGCTGTTTCACGCCCGACAAGAGAGAAGCCATCTGTGCCGAGCTAGCTCGCTTAGTCGCAACAGGGTTCATTAGAGAAGTACTGCATCCTGAGTGGTTAGCAAATCCTATTCTTGTACTCAAAAAGAATAAAGTGGATTGGCGCATGTGTGTCGACTATACAGATCTCAACAAACACTGTCCGAAGGATCCCTTCGAACTTCCTAGAATAGATCAGGTGGTAGATTCAACCGCCGGATGTTCTATACTGTCATTCTTAGACTGCTACTCGGGATACCATCAAATCAGCTTGGCAAAAGAAGACAAGGAAAAAAACAGCATTCATTACCCCGTTTGGAGCTTTCTGCTATACCTCCATGTCGTTCGGCCTCAAGAACGCTGGAGTGACTTACCAGAGAGCCATTCAAACATGCTTAGCCGATCACTGGGGCAAACGGGTAGAAGCCTATGTTGATGATGTGGTGATCAAGACAGAAAACTCGGAAAATTTCATTGAAGATTTGCAACTGGTCTTCAACAGTCTGAGGCGATATCGGTGGAAGCTCAATCCAGAAAAATATGTCTTTGGAGTGCCAACAGGGAAGTTGCTCGGATTCATTGTTAGCCACCGAGGGATTGAAGCTAACCCGAAAAAGATCGAGGCTATCATTAGGATGGAAGCACCACGGTCACAGAAGAAAGTACAAAGACTTACTGGATGCATGGCAGCTTTAAGCAGGTTCATATCAAGGTTAGGAGAAAAAGGCTTACCATTCTACAAATTGCTCAAGAAGGTGGATAAGTTCCAGTGGACCTCAGAAGCTCAGGAATCTCTTGATGTACTGAAGAAGTTCTTGACCACACCGCCAGTACTGAAGCCGCCACGTCGAGCCACGCCAAACCAGCCGACAGAAGATCTGATGTTGTACATCTCTTGCACGACTCACGTGGTGAGCACCACGTTGGTAGTCGAGCGACCAGAGGAAGGACACGCGTATCCAGTACAACATCCCGTCTACTTCATCAGTGAAGTTCTGGGGCCATCTAAGAAGAAGTATCCTCAAGTCCAAAAACTGTTGTATGCAGTACTTCTAACTGCACGCAAGCTCCGTCACTACTTTGACGACCACAAAGTCATAGTAGTCACTGGGTTTCCAATAGGGGATATTCTCCACAACAAAGAAGCCATTGAAAGAATAGCCAAGTGGGCCTGCGAGCTGGGAGCTCACGACATTGAGTTTCGGCCTTGTACTGCAATAAAGACTCAGACACTAGTTGACTTCGTATCAGAATGGACCGGCAACAAGTACCGGACAACCCGGAGACTGCAGAAGTATGGCGGATATATTTCGATGGCTCACTAAAGCTGCAGGGGGCAGGTGCAGGGATCCTCTTCATTGCACCTGGAGGTGAGCAACTCAAATATGCTCTTCAGTTGTTATTCTCGGCATCCAATAATGCAGCAGAATATGAAGCTTTGATCCACGGATTGAACATTGCCATATCACTGGGCATTAAGAGGTTGATGGTATACGGAGATCCACTGGTGGTCATAAGTCAGATAAATAAATAATGGGATTGCTCGAATGACTCTATGGGCAAGTACTGCACAACCGTCCGAAGACTGGAAGACAAATTTGAAGGGCTGGAATTTCATCATGTGGAAAGAGATCGCAACGCGGCGGCAGACGTGTTGTCAAAACTAGGATCCAGTCGGACCTAGGTTCCACCTGGAGTTTTCGTCCAAGAGGTGCCACGCCCAAGTATTTCCTCAAATCAAGCAGAAGAGTGTAACGTTTTGAGCCAGCCAGAGTCAGACTCTAATGACTGGAGGGAGCCCATCATTAGATATATAAAAAAATGAAGAGGAACCGGATGACAAAGCTGCAGCAGAACGCATCGCAAGGCAGTCAGCTCACTACACCCTCATTGGGGATGCACTGTACATAAGGGGTGCAACAGGAGTCCTCATGAAGTGCATTCTTTCGGCTACTGGGAAGCAACTGCTAGATGAGATCCACGTCGGACAGTGCGGGATACACGCAACATCTAGGACTCTGGTTGGAAAGGTCTTCTGATCTGGTTTCTACTGGCCGACAGCAAAGAGTGATGCAGCCGAGTTAGTCCAGAGGTGTGAAGCTTGCCAATTCTTATCAAAGCAGCAACATTTACCAGCACAGCAACTACAAACCATACCCGTAACATGGCCATTTGCGTGTTGGGGACTGGACATGATTGGACCCTTCAAAAAAGCTCAGGGAGGATACACTCACGTGCTGGTCGCCATTGACAAATTCACCAAATGGATAGAATACAAACTCATTGCTTCTCTGACTTCAGCCAAGGCAGTGGAGTTCATACAAGATATAATATTCAGGTTTTGGATACCGAATAGCATCATAACCGACCTGGGATCCAATTTCACTAGCTCTGAATTCTTTGATTTCTGTGAACAACGAAGCATCCAGATTAAATATGCGTCAGTAGCACATCCAAGGGCTAACAGTCAGGTAGAAAGGGCTAATGGAATGATACTGGAAGCACTAAGAAAGAAAGTTTTTGACAAGAATGAAAAGTTTGTGGGAAAATGGATCAGAGAGTTGTCGTATGTGGTTTGGAGCTTAAGAACTCAACCTAGCCGAGCTCTGCATGGAAATACTCCTTTCTTCATGGTCTATGGTTCGGAGGCAGCGCTACCTGCTGATCTCAGGTTTGGGGCACCAAGGTTGGTCTTTGAAAGCATAGCTGAAGCAGAGGCTACCAGATTAGAGGACATTGACGTATTGGAGGAAGAGCGATTGAATACAGTAATTCAGTCAGCTAGATACCAGCAAACCCTGAGGCGCTATCATGACAAGGTTATACGACAACAATCCTTTATAGTGGGAGACTTGGTCCTTCGTCGAATTCTAACGGGGGAAGGACGGCAAAATTATCACCACTATGGGAAGGGCCATTTGTAGTAGCAGAGTTCACTCGTCCAGGATCATATAGGCTTACTCAAATGGATGGCACGGAAATAGGGAATTCATGGAATATAGAGCATCTCAGGAAGTTTTACCCTTAGCAAGATTTCAAAAGCTATCGGGGGAGCATTTTATTCTGTAATCGATAAATACCTCATCAATAAAAGATTTCATTCTCAAGGGCACTCGAACTGTTTATTACCAGTCAGCACACTTACTTGACTTAGGGTGACTACTATACCCTACTAACGGAGCAATTGACTTAAGTCGGCAGTGACTTAAGACGGTGCAACATGCTCACGCTTACTCTACTTAGGGTGACCACTATACCCTACTAGCGGAGCAATCGACTTAAGTCGGCAGTGACTTAAGATGGTGCAACATGCTCACGCTTACTCTACTTAGGGTGACCACTATACCATACTGACGGAGCAATCAACTTAAGTCGGCAGTGACTTAAGACTGTGCAACATGCTCACGCTTACTCGACTTAGGGTGACCACTATACCCTACTAATGGAGCAATCAGCTTAAGTCGGCAGTGACTTAAGACGGTGCAACATGCTCACGCTTACTCAACTTAGTGTAACGTGCTCGCGTTTACTCATCTTAGGGCGATCTCTATGCCTTACTCACCGATAAATTAGCATAAATTAGTAAAAGATTCCAAAACCAGCACATTGCATTTACTTCTACGACCATTCATAATAATTGTTGAAATCTAACAACAGAAACAAAATGTTATGGTTTTTCAGCTGAGTATCTTCTAAACACAGCAAAACATCTCTACTTGGTAATGTCTTTCGCAGGAGCTATCAAGGAAGAAGGGTGACTCGAAGCATCAGGCGCAGCCTTAACGTCCGCCACAATGTCATCAGGAACAACTACACCAGGCCTCCTCATCAAGATTCATCCCGCGCGAATGACTTTATCCATAGCCTTGTCTCGTTGGGTCTTCAAAACAGCGCAGTTGTCCTCTGCAACCTTGGCAGCCAGTCGAGCGACTTCTAGCTCCTGGGCGACTGATCTCTTGGAGGCACACAGATCCTTAATGACATAGTCCTTGCTTGACACCAGCTGCCTGAGCCGCAAGATCTCATCCTGGGATACTTGCAGTCCATGGCGATGATGATCCAGATCGGCCATGGTGAAGCGGTGGATCCTCTCCAAGATGGTTAGAGAATTACTGGCGTCACGATATAACCTATCCAGATTGTCGCGGGAAGCTGCAAGTGGTAGTTTCTCCTCCTGCAGACAAGAATCAACCCTCAAATATCCAGAAATCAATAAAAGCACAACAAATCCAATTAAGTAAGCCTACCTCGTTAACCGTCCTTTCAGAGTCAAGCTGAGCATTAAGAGAGGAATTCAAGGAATTTGCGTCGTCTAAAGAAGCAAAAACCCGGGCCAGGTCGATCTGACCTTGGGAATATCTCTCCTCAAGCTCAGAATACTGCCGGATGGAGTCGGTTTGATGCTGAAAATACCTCTCCTCAAGCTCAGAATACCGCCGAGTTGAGTCGGTTTGATACTGAAGATGTTTCTCCTCGAGCTCAGAGTATCTCCGGGTCATATCTGACAAAAAATCAGTCGAAGAAAGATACCCAGTCAAAAAGCAAATTAATCAATCAGCCAAGAAAAAAGCAAAGGTACCAACCAGCATTTGACGCTTTCAAATCAGCTATCTGTCTCTGAAGCAGCAATGGATTCCACTGCGTTAGAGACAGAACTCCTTCTGGAATAGCAGCGCCATGTGATCTCAGTTGAGCAGACATCCCATCAACCAAAGCCTGTTATAAAAAAACAAGTGAGTACGAAGAAAGTAATTTACCAGGAGGAACGACATAATGAAAAAAGCTGATTTACCTGAATACTAGAAAAGAACGAAGGCAATCCCAAGTCAGGAGAAGTTGTGTTATGACTCGATGAAGGAAGATCATCTGGGACAATCTGAAAAGCATCGTCGAGGGTTGATTCAGCTCTTCCAGCAGATATCAGAATCTTGTCATCCGGTACGCCAACCTCTAAGGGTTTGTTTGGTTACACTAATACAAAAGGGGATTGGAGGGGATTAAATCCCCTCCTATTCATTTTTGACTAGGAGGGGATTTAATCCCCTCCAATCCCCTTCTGGATTGGTGTAACCGAACATGCCCTAAGGAGACTCCCTCACTTGAAGTTGAAGAAGTATGCATCACTATTAGTCCATCAGAATGTGGTGGAGACGACCCAGCGTGGACATCCATGGAGGTATGGGAAGGAGAACTCGCTCAAACACCCTCGGGGGCTGGGTCGTAGATCGCACCACCCATCGGAGCCGAATCGCTACCGGCAACACCCTCAGGGGCTGGGTTATAGCTTGCGTTACCCACCTGAGCCGGATCACTACCGGCAACACCCTCGGGGGCTAGGTAACCGCCAACATCACCCTTGAGGACTAGATTTTCTGCAACAGCCACCTCTAAGGCTGAAGGATCTTCAGTCACCTCCATGGGAGTCAGGCAATCTTGACCAACCTCTTGACACTGAAGACCGCCCTCCAAGGTCGACGACGCGCGAGATGCTGCCCGGGATACCCCTAATCCCACATCTGGAATGTCAGAACAAACACCCATCATATCACCATCAGTCGGCTCTGACAGCATATCCTCAGGAATGGCATCCTCAAGGGTCTGATCAAAATATGTTATAGATAAATCCTGAAGGCTAACAAGAGTAGACATGGCTGGAGAAGGAATATCACTATCTCCTCTACTACCTCTGTAGAGTCGGCTATTCTTGCGAATTAATGGAACTTCTTCTTTATCGGGGACCATAATTAGGGGTACCCCCAAGACTCCTAATCTCAGCTGGTAACCCCCATCAGCACAAAGCTACAAAGGCCTGATGGGCGCAATTCAGGTCAAGGCTCTGTCCACTCAAGGGACACGATCTCGCCTCGCCCGAGCCCAGCCTCAGGCAAAGACAGCCGACCCAGGAGGATTCACGTCTCGCCCAAGGGTCCCCTCAAGCAACGGGCACACCTTCGACTCGCCTGAGGCCCAGCTCGGGCAGGCTTCGCGGAGAAGCAACCTTGGCCAGATCGCCTTGCCAGCCGACCGGATCGCAGGAGCATTCAATGCAAGGATCGCCTGACACCTTATCCTGACGCGCGCTCCTCAGTTGACAAGGCCGAAGTGACCGCAGTCACTTCGCCGCTCCACTGACCGACCTGACAGGAAAACAGCGCCGCCTGCCCTGCTCCGACTGCTGTGCCACCCGCCAGGGTGAGGCTGACAGCAGCCAAGTCCAGCCTCGGGCGCCATAGGAAGCTCCGCCTCGCCCAACCCCAGGGCTCGGACTCAACCTCGACTCCGGAAGACGGTCTCTGCCTCGCCCGACCCCAGGGCTCGGACTCAACCTCGACTTCGGAAGACGGTCTCCGCCTCGTCCGACCCTAGGGCTCGGACTCAACCTTGACTCCGGAAGGCGGTCTCCGCCTCGCTCGACCCTAGGGCTCGGACTCCACCTCGACCTTGGAAGACGGTCTCCGCCTCGCCGGACCCCAGGGCTCGGACTCCACCTCGACCTCGGAAGACGGTCTCCGCCTCGCCCGACCCCAGGGCTCGGACTCAGCCTCGACCTCGGACGACGGTCTCCGCCTCGCCCGACCCCAGGGCTCGGACTCAACCTCGACTCCGGAAGACGGTCTCCGCCTCGCCCGACCCCAGGGCTCGGACTCAACCTCGACCTCGGAGGAGTCACCACCTCGCCCGACCTCGGGCTCGAACCAACCACGTCACAGGGGGGCATCATTACCCTACCCCTAGCTAGCTCAGGCTACGGGGAACAAGACCGGCGTCCCATCTGGCTCGCCCCGGTAAAACAGTTAATGATGGCACCCCGCGTGCTCCATGACGATGGCGGTTCTCAGCCCCTTACGGAAGCAAGGAGACGTCAGCAAGGATCCGACAGCCCCGACAGCTATACTTCCATAGGGCTCAAGTGCTCCTCCGACGGCCACGACATCACATGAACAGGGCAGCAACACCTCTCCGACAGCCACGACGGCATGTACATAGGGCTCTGGCTCCCCTTTGCTAGACACGTTAGCACATTGCTACACACCCCATTGTACACCTGGGCCCTCTCCTTACATCTATAAAAGGAAGGTCCAGGGCTCTCGTACGAGAAGGTGGCCGCGCAGGAGAATGGGCCGACGCACAAGGCTCTCGCTCTCTCTCTCTCCCTCGCGAACGCTTGTAACCCCCTACTGCAAGCACATCCGCCCTAGGCACAGGACAACACGAGGCCGCGATTCCCCTTACTGTTTCCCCCTTGTGTTCCGTCTCGCGCCGACCCATCTGGGCTGGGACACGCAGCGACAATTTACTCGTCGGTCTAGGGACCCCCCGGGGTTGAAACGTCGACAGTTGGCGCGCCAGGTAGGGGCCTGCTGCGTGTTGATGAATAGCTTCCCATCAAGCTCCAGATGGGTAGTCTCCAGCAACCTCTCCAGCCTGGGACGCTGCTCCGTTTCGGGAGTCTTGAGTTCATGTCCCTCGACAGCAGCTACGACATGATACTCCTTCCTCCGTCGCGCGACAACGACAATGGCGGCCGTCAGCCCCCGCCGGCGGCAGAATCGACGACGTCTTCCCCACGTGGCGGAAGAGCAACATCCGGGTCTGTCCCGTCACCTTCCCCGCCCACGGAGGAGGAGGCGGGGCAGCCATGGCCAAGCAGGAGGCGGCACCTCGTCGGCTGTCGAGCGAGTCGACGACACCGGCGCCCCAGCGGGGGACACGTCGAGCGTTGACCTCGCGTCTGAGACGAAGACAAGCGTCGTTTCCCCGCAACACGCCAACCCCAAGCAGACGGACGACGCCAGCACACTCGCGAAGGGTTTGCTGGGCGTTAGCCTCGTACCTGAGATAACGGTGCAGTCCGTCCCTGACGCGACTTCGTCACCATCCATTGATCAAGAGGTACCGTCTGTTTCCCATCCTGTGCCTTTTAGATTCAGCTTCGACCCACCGAGCGATCCCGCTTCGGTGGACGCTTTCATAAAGGCATATCAAAACCTTTCGGGGTACCATATGTGGTCAACCTGGGACCGACTGACGGCCGTCTCGACCTACGGGCCCCCAGGTTCCGAGGAAGATGACGAGTCCGACTCTGGTTGGGATTTCTCCGGGCTCGATAACCCCAGTGCCATGCGGGACTTCATGACCGCATGTGACTACTGCCTCTTCGATTGCTCCGATGATGGCCACAGCCTTGACGACAAGGACTGTGGCCCAAGTCACGAATGTTTCCACGTCGATCTAGGGGGTCTCGATGAAGGCAACCACCTTGGTATACCGGAGGACAGCAATCCCCCTAGGCCTGCGCCTCGCGTTGACATCCTTCGGGAGCTAGTTGTGGTCCCAGTCCCTACGGGGGGTCAGGACGCACAGCTCGAGCAAATCCGCGAGATGCAGGCCAGGCTCGACGAGGAAGCAGGACAACTTGTGCAGCTCCGGCAAAATATCGGGCAGGAGTGGGCAGGCCGAGCACCGGCCGGAGAAGCGCGTCATATAGCCCAGGACGTCTAGCACCGCATCGCCGATGACGCCAGGGCAAGGCTGCCCCCAGCTTCCAGTGGGGTCGGCCAGAACCTGGCTGCAGCAGCAATACTACTCCGAGCGATGTCGGAACCATCCACCACCGAGGGGCGGCGTATCCAGGGAGAGCTCAAGAATCTCCTGGAGGATGTCGTGGTCCGACGGGCCGAAAGCTCTGCCTTCCGAAGGCAAGGGTACCCCCCGGAGCATCGCGCTGTGGCTTCCCGATTCATGCAGGAAGCCTCGGTCCACACCGGGCGCACGTGGGGCACAGCGCCTGCGGCCCCGGGTCGCCTCGGCAACGAGCACCACCGCCGCGACCGTCGAGCCCACCTCGACGAGAAGGTGAGCCGAGGCTACCACCCCAGGCGTGGGGGACGCTACGACAGCGGGGAGGATCGGAGCCCCTCGCCCGAACCACCCGGTCCGCAAGCTTTCAGCCGGGCCATACGACGGGCGCCGTTCCCAACCCGGTTCCGAACCCCGACTACCATCACCAAGTACTCGGGGGAGACAAGGCCGGAACTGTGGTTCGCGGACTACCGGCTGGCCTGCCAGCTGGGTGGAACGGACGATGACAACCTCATCATCCACAACCTTCCCCTGTTCCTCTCCGACGCCGCCCGAGCCTGGCTGGAGCATCTGCCTCCTGCGCAGATCTCCAACTGGGATGACCTGGTCAAAGCCTTCGCCGGCAACTTCCAGGGCACATACGTGCGCCCTAGGAACTCCTAGGATCTCCGAAGCTGCCGCCAGCAGCCAGGAGAATCCCTGCGGGACTACATCCGGCGATTTTCGAAGCAGCGCACCGAGCTGCCCAACATCACCGACTCAGATGTCATCGGCGCGTTCCTCGCCGGCACCACTTGCCGCGACCTGGTGAGCAAGCTGGGTCGCAAGACTCCCACCAGGGCGAGCAAGCTGATGGACATCGCCACCAAGTTCGCCTCTGGTCAGGAGGCGGTCGAGGCCATCTTTCGGAAGGACAAGCAGCCCCAGGGGCACCAGCCGGAAGACGTCCCCGAGGCGTCCACTCAGCGCGGCACGAAGAAGAAGGGCAAGAAGAAGTCGCAAGAGAAACGCGACGCCGCCGACGCAGACCTTGTCGTCGCGGCCGAGCACAGGAACCCTCGGAAGCCTCTCGGAGGCGCCAACCTGTTCGACAAGATGCTCAAGGAGTCGTGCCCCTATCATCAGGGTCCCGTCAAGCACACCCTTGAGGAGTGCGTTATGCTTCGGCGCTACTTCCACAAGGCCGAGCCTCCGGCGGAAGGAGGCAGAGCCCACAACAACGACAAGAAGGAGGATCACAAGGCAGAGGAGTTCCCCAAGGTCCACGACTGCTTCATGATCTATGGTGGGCAAGTGGCGAATGCCTCGGCTCGACACCGCAAGCAAGAGCGCCGGGAGGTCTGCTCGGTGAAGGTGGCGGCGCCAGTCTACCTAGACTGGTCCGACAAGCCCATCACCTTCGACCAAGGCGACCATCCCGACCGCGTGCCGAGCCCGGGAAAGTACCCGCTCGTTGTCGATCCCGTCATCGGCAACGTCAGGCTTACCAAGGTACTCATGGACGGAGGCAGCAACCTCAACATCATCTACGCCGAGACCCTCGGGCTCCTGCAGATCGGTCTATCCTCGATCCGGGCCGGCGCGACGCCCTTTCACGGGATCATCCCCGGGAAACGCGTCCAATCCCTTAGGCAACTCGATCTGCCCATCTGCTTCGGGACTCCCTCCAACTTCCGAAAGGAAACCCTCACGTTCGAGGTGGTCGGGTTCCGAGGAACCTACCACGCAGTGCTGGGGAGACCATGTTACGCCAAGTTCATGGCCGTCCCCAACTACACCTACCTCAAGCTCAAGATGTCGGGCCCCAACGGGGTCATCACCGTCGGCTCCACGTACCGACACGCGTACGAATGCGACGTGGAGTGCGTGGAGTACGCCGTGGCCCTCGTCGAATCCGAGGCCCTCATCGCCGACCTGGAGAGCCTCTCCAAGGAGGCGCCAGATGCGAAGCGCCACGCCGGCAACTTCGAGCCCGCAGAGGCAGTTAAGTCCGTCCCTCTCGACCCCAGCAACGACGCCTCCAAGCAGATCCGGATCGGCTCCGAGCTCGACCCCAAATAGGAAGCAGTGCTCGTCGACTTTCTTCGCGCGAACGCCGAGGTTTTTGCGTGGAGTCCCTCGGACATGCCTGGCATACCGAGGGATGTCGCCGAGCACTCGCTGGATATCCGAGCTGGAGCCCGACTTGTGAAGCAGCCTCTGCTCCGATTCAACAAAGAAAAGCGTAGAGCCATAGGCGAGGAGATCCACAAGCTGATGGCTGCAGGGTTCATCAAAGAGGTATTCCATCTCGAATGGCTAGCCAACCCTGTGCTTGTGAGAAAGAAAGGCGGGAAATGGCGGATGTGTGTAGACTACACTGGTCTAAACAAAGCATGTCTGAAAGTTCCCTACCCTCTGCCTCGCATCGATCAAATCGTGGATTCTACTGCTGGGTGCGAAACCCTGTCGTTCCTCGATGCCTACTCAGGGTATCACCAAATCAGGATGAAAGAGTCCGACCAGCTCGCGACTTCTTTCATCACACCTTTTGGCATGTTCTGCTACATTACTATGCCATTCGGTTTGAGGAATGCGGGTGCGACATACCAAAGGTGCATGAACCACGTGTTCGGAGAGCACATTGGTCGAATGGTCGAGGCTTACGTCGATGACATCGTAGTCAAGACGAGGAAAGCCTCCGACCTCCTCTCCGACCTTGAAACGACATTCAAGTGTCTCAAGGCGAAAGGCATAAGACTCAATCCCGAGAAGTGTGTCTTCGGAGTCCCCCGAGGCATGCTCCTGGGTTCATCGTCTCCGAGCGGGGCATCGAGGCCAACCCGGAGAAAATCGCGGCCATCACCAACATGGCGCCCATCAAGGACTTGAAAGGAGTACAAATGGTCATGGGATGCCTTGCAGCTCTGAGCCGTTTCATCTCGCGCCTCGGCGAAAGAGGCCTACCTCTGTATCGCCTCTTAAGGAAGACCGAGCGCTTCACTTGGACCACCGAGGCCGAGGAAGCCCTCGGGAACCTAAAGGCGCTCCTTACAAGCGCGCCCATCTTGGTGCCCCCCGCTGCCAGAGAAGCCCTCTTGATCTACATCGCCACTACCACTCAGGTGGTCAGCGCCGCGATCGTGGTCGAGAGACGAGAAGAGGGGCACGCATTGCCTGTCCAGAGGCCGGTCTACTTCATCAGTGAAGTACTGTCTGAGACCAAAATCCGCTACCCGCAAATCCAGAAGCTACTGTACGCGGTAATTCTGGCACAACGAAAGTTGCGACACTACTTCGAGTCTCATCCGGTGACTGTGGTGTCATCCTTCCCCCTGGGGGAGATCATCCAGTGCCGAGAGGCCTCGGGTAGGATTGCAAAGTGGGCGGTGGAGATCATGGGCGAGACAATCTCGTTCGCCCCTCGGAAGGACATCAAGTCCCAAGTCTTGGCGGACTTTATGGCTGAATGGGTCGACACCCAGCTTCCAGCAGCTCCGATCCAACCAGAACTCTGGACCATGTTTTTCGATGGGTCGATGATGAAGACAGGAGCGGGCGCGGGCCTGCTCTTCATCTCACCCCTCGGGAAGCACCTCCGCTACGTGTTGCGCCTCCATTTCCCGGCGTCCAACAACGTGGCCGAGTACGAGGCTCTGGTTAACGGGTTGCGCATCGCCATTGAGCTAGGGGTCCGGGGCCTCGACGCTCGTGGCGACTCGCAGCTTGTCATCGACCAAGTCATGAAGAACTCCATTTGCCGCGACCCGAAGATGGAAGCCTACTGCGACGAGGTTCGGTGCCTGGAGGACAAGTTCTACGGGCTCGAGCTCAACCACATCACCCGACGATACAACGAGACTGCGGACGAGCTGGCTAAGATAGCCTCGGGGCGGACAACGGTTCCTCCGGACGTCTTCTCCCTAGACCTGCATCAACCCTCCGTCAAGACCGACGACACGCCCGAGCCCAAGAAGGTCTTGGCCCTGCCCGAGGCGCCCTCGGCTCAGCCCGAGGCACCTTCGGCTCAGCCCGAGGCACCCTCGGCCCCCGAGGGTGAGGCACTGCGCGTCAAGGAAGAGCGGAATGGGGTCACGCCTAATCGAAACTGGCAGACCCCGTACCTGCAATATCTCCACCGAGGAGAGCTACCCCTAAACAGCATCAGGTCCGAACAGGCGGTGGCGTTCTTCACCAACATCATCCATCGCTTTGGGGTCCCAAACTTCATCATCACCGACAACGGCACCCAGTTCACTGGCAGAAAGTTCCTGGATTTCTGCGAGGACCACCACATCCGGGTGGACTAGGCCGTCGTAGCTCACCCCATGACGAATGGGCAGGTAGAGCGTGTCAACGGCATGGTTCTGCAAGGACTCAAGCCACAGATCTACAACGACCTCAACAAATTCGGTAGGCGATGGATGAAGGAACTCCCCTCGGTGGTCTGGAGTCTGAGAACGACGCCAAGCCAAGCCACGGGCTTCACGCCGTTCTTTCTAGTCTATGGGGCCGAGGCTATCTTGCCCACAGACTTAGAATACGGATCCCCGAGGATGAGGGCGTACGACGACCGAAGCAACCGGACCAACCGAGAAGACTCACTGGACCAGCTGGAAGAGTCTCGGGACATGGCCTTACTACACTCGGCAAGGTATCAGCAGTCCCTGCGATGCTACCACGCCCGAGGGGTTCGGTCCCGAGACCTCCAGGTGGGCGACTTGGTGCTTCGGCTACGACAAGACACCCGAGGGCGCCACAAGCTCACGCCTCTCTGGGAAGGGCCGTTCATCATCGCCAAGATTTTGAAGCCCGGAACATACAAGCTGGCCAACAGTCAAGGTGAGGTCTACAGCAACGCTTGGAACATCCGACAGCTACGTCGCTTCTACCCTTAAGATGTTTTCAAGTCATTCATATACCTCGTTTACATACGCAAATAAAGTCTAACCATCAAGGAAGGGTCAACCTTGCCTCGGCAAAGCCCGACCCTCCCTCGGGGGCTAGAAGGGGGGAACCCCCTCTGCGTCAAAATTTTCCTCAGAAAAAGTCTTTCTGCTAGAACATCTTTCGTGCTTTTCGACTACTTCGATAGTGGGATCCTGAAAACGACAGAGTACACGTAAGCGGCAAGGTCGACCGAGCCGAGGGACTCCTACGCCTCCGGGATACGGATACCTCACTCATCACCTTCCGCAATAAGTAACTCTCGCTCGGATAAACAATTCTGTTACCGACGAACAAGTCCTGATATTCGAAACAAGGGGAAAAGAAACGCAGCTTTACAACACGACGACAGTATGTTTGGGCCTCGGCGGCCGCAAAAAACATACGCACACTACAGGCAAACTGTTCCCGCAGGATCAGACATCAGTAGGGGGAGCAGCAGCACCCTCGGCATCGACTCCACCTTCGGCGGAATCCGGCCCGGCCTCGGACGACACGGTCGGAGGATCTCCACCTCAAATGAAAATGTCAGCACCGCGCCTGGGTCATCGCCGCCAGGGCCTCCTCCAGGAACCCGGCCCAAGCAGACGGCCGGACCGGCCGCTCCGTAGCCTCAGCCAGCCGTCCCCCGGGGACACCGGCCAGGCTCATGGCCTCGGCAGCCCGACTCCGGCGTTGGTCCCGCCAGTGGATGACCCGGCCAGGCTCCGGCCGCCGCTGCTACGCCTCCTCGGCCTGGGAGGTTCCCTGCTCCTGGGCCGATGAAGTCTTCTTTTCGAGCCAACTCCGCCTCTGTCCATGCTGACACCGCTGCCTCCGGCTCTGGCTCATCGCAGAGCGACCGAGGGTTTCTTTAACTAAGCAAGAGAAGCCTCGGGCGGCAAGGCCGACCGAGCTGAGGGACTCCTACGCCTCTGGGATATGGATACCTCACTCGTCACCTTCCGCACAGGGCAACTCACACTTGGTTAAGCGATTCAGCTAGCCGACAGGCGAGTCCTAGTGCTCGAAATGAGGAAAAAACACGGCTTTACGCCTAAATACATAGATGTTCAGGCCCCGACAGCCACAATGAACAGACACCGGCACTCAAGGTGCCATTACAAATGGAACTCCAGTTCCACTCCCACGGGTATGAACAACCTCCACATTGGAGAGCCTGCGGGACGACAAACTCCGGGCGACTCGCCAGCGACCTCTACAGCAGCAGCGATGGTCCCAGGACGGACGCTGCCGCCGGAAGGCTCTCGTTCGCGTCCCCACTCAAGGGACGAGAACCAGATATTAAAGCCGAAGAGTCGGTGGTCGGTCCGCGGGTGGCGCTGACGGTCTCGTCGGCAAAGAAGCTTTCTCCAGCTGCCACCACCTCAGCACCGACGGCGGCGTCCACCTGCCCACCAACACCGCACCAGCGGGCGCCGGCCGCCCCAAAGCGCACCGGCAGGTCCTCACTCCCGTCCTCGCCACGAAAACGAGAATGGGACCGTCCCAGAACACGAGCACCGCCCTCGCGACGTACGACGTGTTGGGAGACCCCCCGGTGCGGCTGGTCACCGTCGCCCGGACAAAGGACGGAATGTTGCACCCTGGCTGGGCAGCAACAGTTCGCCTTCCCCGACATGGCTGGAGGGCGCCTCCTCCGCAGAGCTGGAGGATGGTTTCCACCCCCAGAAGCTGGAGGAAGAAGCGGGACACTGGCCCACGCGAAGGCAGGCCCCGGCTCGGCCCGGCCTCCGCCCCAGTAAGGATGATGAAGATCCTTGAAGCTGAGGGCGGGGCAGAGGCCACAACCCGGCTTGCTTCTCCCCACCATCAAACTGGTGGTCACCATCTTGGGTGAGCATCGGCGAGGGGATGCAGCCGGGCTGACTAATGAAAATCCTTGAAGCCGAGCGATGGCTGAAAGGTACCAACTTCCGCGAAGTTGTGCTCCTCCAACAACGACAACAAGACAAAAGCAACGTGGGCGCTCCCCATCCGGGGGCTCGGAAGGTGGAAGGACGCGATGCATGAGGGGAGTGCGAAGGCATGGCTGCCATCCAAGGGGGTCACCCCCTTTTTAAAGGCGACTCTCCCCACTTGCGTCCTCAGCCGTCGTAGACTGAGTCTTCACCAACACGCTCCAAGGTCCTCCCCCTACAACACGGGGGTTGGGTCCCACGCGTCATGCATGCTGGCCCAGGACAGAAGGAGCCAAACCGCCGCGCACGGAGCGTGTAACTGCCCAGCGGTTACAAGCACTCCTCCACTTTCGCCCAGACCAGCGGGTGAAAGGGCGGACCGCCATGCAGGCGGCATGCAACCGCACCAAGGGGGCGCACCCTTTCGACTTTGACGCGTCCAGCATGGAGGCCCAGGCCCACACGTCATGTAACCGGCGCGCCGGTTACTACGTGCGAGAAACTACATCGCCACTTACGCCAGTACCGCGCCTCCTCGACTGCAGAACCGGTGCCACGACTCGAGGCAACCCTGTGCATGGCCCAACAGTGCCAACCGAGCACATCGGCCACGGGTCAGTCCGCCGCGGGAGAAGGCGCGACGGTCGATATGGCCAAAAGTGGGCTGGCAGTGATGGCGGCGATAGGCGGGCGGAAGCAGCAGTCAAGTCGTCTGCAGGCTCACGTCCCCTTCTCGGACAACGAGAGAACCCTCTCCCACGGTGCGAAGACGACGCGCCCGTCTTCCGTTCCTCGAACGGCTCGCGCACGCACAACGGCTGCCCCGTGAACCACTTGTCCCGTCGCATTAACTCTGTGGTAGGGCAGGCGACATCTTTGGCAGGCGAAGCGGGCGACGCTTCACCTCCGCCATGATGACCGTGTCAAAAAAGGTATGCCACGTCGTTCAATTTCATATCCCTTTTTCTCTTCTCCTTTTTCTCTCTTGCTACAGGGACCGGGAAAGGGGATACTCCGAAAAGGATCCTTCTCCACGAAGGAAGTGGGCCCCGAGCCCCCCTACTAATCAGAGGTTCGAAGGCTGGCCCCTCAGAAGGGTTCGATAGCCGCCTCAGAGCACTCGGGCTCCGCGCCCACTACTGGTCAGGGGTTCGAAGGCTGGCCCCTCAAAAGGGTTCGACAGTCGCCTCAGGCCACTCGGGCTCCGCGCCCACTACTGATCAGGGGTTCGTAGGCTGGCCCTCGAAGGGTTCGACAGCCGCCTCAGAGCACGTAGAGCGAGAGATGACTCTGGGTACGTCCGATACATGGCCGAGGCTCAGGCTACGCTCCCGAGGTACCCTAGGACATTTCCGAGACCAGCAGGAGCGATTCTGTAACGGAATCCCATCAGAGGGAGGCATCGAGCCCCCGAACCCTATCAAACGGGACCGGGTCCGGCAAATCACCTACAGGTAATTTTGGAGCGCGTCTCTGGGCCACTAGCCGACCCTTATCGAACGGGGCACGAGCGTCCACTCGGATCACCCGTTAGCAACTCACTGGAGACACCATGTTCAGCGCCCTCCGAGGGCAACATGGCGCTCTCCCCCCCCTCCTCCTTGCGGAAAGGCGACGAAGGGGCGTATGATAAAAGTCGAGTTAGTCCTTGATCGTCCTCTCGCTCTGTGCAGAAGCTCGGGGGCTGCTCTCGCAAACCCGGCTCCGGCCAAACCGTTGACAGCGTCAACATACCAGCCCGAGAACTCGGAACCTGACTATGCACCCGAGCAACAACCAGTTCGCATGAGGGAACAACCAGACCGGCCGAGGCATCACGAAACGCGCTAAGACCTCGGAGGAGTCAAACCACTCCTCCGAGGCCTCGGGGGCTACACCCGGCGGGTGTGCTCGCGCGCACCCGCCGGAAAAAAATGCAACCGAGAAAGGCCGGTCCCCTTGCAAAAAAATGCGACAAAAGCCTCCAAGCGAGTCCCAACACTCCCTTCGAGGCTTGGGGGCTACTGTCGGGGACCATAATTAGGGGTACCTGTCGGTGTTTTGGGTCCGACCGCGCACCCGGGGTAGCCCCTAGAGGTGCTTTTAGGAGTAGGACGGTGTTATCGACTGTAGCTCAATGGTTCGTGCCAGATGCACGAGAAACAGTGGACAATGGTTTACAGGTTTGGGACGCCTTGAAATGCGTACACCCTACATCCTGGCGAGAGTGCTTTATGTGGTGGGTTACAAGAGGGTTCTCTAGCACTGAGAGCACAGAGAATTGGGTGGATGGCTAAGTACTGAGCATCTGTTCTGAAGGGGTGCCCCCTAGGCCTTATATATTCGACCGTGGGGCAATACATGCAGGTATGATAACAATGTGCACCTAAGAAATAGTGAACCGATTGAGTCTATCTTCCTATAGTTCCGCCGACCTATCCTCGCTCGGTTCCGTTGTACGGGGCTCCAGCGCGGGAAGGTCGGGTCACTGTTGTGATTACTTGCTCGAAGTCATTGGGTCGTCCGGGCTTGCACCGATCCGGCCTTATGTCGATCCGCTTCACTAGTCGTCTCTCCCAGGCCCACAAGGGGATGACCTTACGAATTATGGGGCCCTTGGGCCTTTCGTGAGGTCTTTTATCCTTCTGGTGGACCCGGGGGATATCTGTCCCCCACAAGCCCCCGATCTTTGGGTCGATTTTGATATAAATGGCCCAATGATCCTAGGTCCAGCTTGCGGTATTTGATTTTACCAGGGAATGCTTTTGGAAATAATTCTACCGGGCCACTGCTCCAGAATTTCGAGCGATCCGGTAGACATGTCTTCTTTTTATTGTCTTCTCCTGCTATTATTCCTCAAAATTTGGTGTTCTGTCTTGGGTTTGTGCTTTGAGGGTCAGCATTTTGCACTGCATGGCTTCGAGATTCGTTGGGTGCACCGAAGGTGCACCCAATGGGTGTAGCCCCCGAGCTTCGAGTGGATTGTTGCGGATAATCCACTCGAAGGTCTTCACTTCGAGTATTATCAAAAATCATTTTCATCTTTTATTTGTGCCTTTTCAGAAGTCAGCCTTATCTTGATCTTGCCTTATGCTTTAGAGGTCAGCATGTACCTTCTTCGGGGATGACGATTCATTGGGTGTAGCCCCCGAGCTTCGAGTGGATTTTTGAGGATAATCCACTCGAAGGTCTTCGTTTCAAGCCTTTTTCCGAGAATCATCCTTCCTTTATGCCGGATGCTTTGGAGGTCAGCATTGTACAATTGATATTGCGCATTTAGAGGTCATCACACATTTCTGTCTTTGAGGTCGAGTACGCGATCTGCCCATATCTTGCTAGGTCTTGCCATTTATTTGATCTGCAACTGATTGGACGTTCGATAGACGTCCCTTGGCTAGTATTCATGTCGCTTCTATCGATCAGACTTGTACCTCACCGGCTATATTTGGCTTTCCTTTGATCCTTGCTGATATCTCACTTTTGTCTTGAGGTATTCATTGCACGCACTGCACGGATGTGACAGTTTTGAAAAATATACTGGTAATTCCTGGGCGTCCCCCCCAATGGGTGTAGGCAAGGGATGGCTTGGTACGCTGAGTGTTTAGCGAACTGCTTCTGAGTAGTAAATTGATGTGACTGCGGGTGTAATCATATCGCCCGCGCAGTTGACTGGAGTCCCAATGGGTGTTGTGTTGCGTGAAACGGCGTCAGTCGCCTGACGTGTCTTCAGACGGTTTGAATTGCATATTGAATTTTTGCGACTGTTCAGTGGTCGTGGTAGGAGGTGAGCGGTTGCCTTCTTCTTCTATAAATAGTGCCTTTGCCTCTTCGGCTTTTTCACATCTCTTGCTGTTGTTTACTCTCCTCTTCTTCCCTCCACTGCCACCATGGGCAAGAGTAAGAAAGGTAGCGGTTCTTCGCCTCGCTCTGGTGACAAGCGCAAACGTGAGCCGACTCCTCCCTCGGAGGACTTCGGCAACTCGGAGTACTCGGAGGAGGAGTTCTCCTCCGAGTCCGAGGGATCTCCTGCTCCCGTCTCTCCCCCGACGTCGTCTGATGATTCAGACGACTCCCAGGGGATTGCCGCGGAGGTCTGGACCTACATCCAGGCCGTCGAGCGCTCCGGGCTCGAGGGCTCGGTGAGTCAGAGTACTCCTCGGACGAGGAGGACTCCTCGGACTCGTCCGAGGAGGGCAGCGACGGTGATGGTGGTGATGACGACGACGACGGAGGCGACGGTGATGGCGGCGGCGACAACGGCAGGGGTGGCGACGGCGGCAGCAAGGGCGGCAATGGCGGCGGCAACAAGGACAGCAACAAGGGCAGCAACAAGGACAGTGACTAGACGCCACTGGTTTTTAGATGTTAGTGTAGATTAGTAGTAGAAATAGTATTATCAAAATAATGTAGTAGTAGTTAGTAGTATAGAGTAGTGGAATGTAATGTAGTAGTAGTAGGGAAAGCATCAACTCATAACGAGTTGATTTGTAAGTTCTGTAGCTTCCCTTTATGAAGAATGATTTCGTCTCCTCCTGTGTTAATTACTTTGCCTCCTGGTCAGTTGACGATTGTTGCAATATTTATTGTCCACGATGTTCTCTGTCTGCTACGCTTGGGTAGTAACTTGGAGTTCTCGAATCATTCTTCTGTTCGCTTTGCCTGTGACGTCGGTGCCTCAGAAGTAGTGGCCGAGTCACTCGGGGTCACATTGTCACTTTTAGGGGTGACAGCCGAGTTATTATTGACAACATTGGCGCTTCTGAAGTAGCGTCCGAATGATGGCGGGGCCGCTTCGGTGTTTTTAGAATTAACGACCGAGTGGTTACTGGTGGTATCAGCGTTGTAGAGGTAACAACCGAGTGACTGATGGCAACATCGGTGTTTTAGAGGTAACAACCGAGTGACTGAAGGCAACGTCGGTGTTTTAGAGGTAACGACCGAGTTAGAACGTGTCGTGTCGGCCACTTTGAAGGTAATAGCCGAGTGAAGTCAGATGATGTCAGCGTTTTTAGAAACAGCAGCTGAGTCAATTTGAGCCGCGTCGGCCGTTTCGGAAATAACGGTCGAGTGATGACATGGCACGCCAGCGTTTTAGAAATAACCGCCGGGTGATGACTGGGCACTTTTTGGAAACGGTATCTGGCCCGGGAAAAACCCCATATGTACTGCATTGTTGCGCGTGTAACACCCCAGGTGTTTATATTTCGCTCGACAACGAGTACGGATTCAAGCACGTCATATCAGTGGATAAAACGGATGCTAAATTCTAATTATTTTCGCTATCACGATTTTTATATCGCATCTGCTTCGTTTGTCGCAAGTGCGACATCGTTTTTATTTCTATCTATCCAGGCTCTTTCGAAATTTTCGTGATGTTCGGAACATCGTCGTTCCGAAAATCGGTGCGTCCGGTGATATTTAAAATTTCATCGCTCGCACGAATACGAATTCAGAAGCTCGACTCACTCGGATGATTTTTATCCCGGACAAATTAATTTGAACTCGACGACTAAAGTTCTTGAAACAAATTAATTCTGTCCCCATTCGTCAACCAAAGAAAATATCTCTTTATCTCCTCTTCTGTCGTTCTCTCTCTCTGATCTTTTCAGCCGTCCGTGGTCAGGATATTTTTCTTCAGCTC
Organism: Zea mays; assembly: GCF_902167145.1. Lineage (NCBI taxonomy): Eukaryota > Viridiplantae > Streptophyta > Magnoliopsida > Poales > Poaceae > Zea > Zea mays. The sequence goes on along the minus strand of NC_050097.1, from coordinate 197,203,538 downwards.
TATCTCTTCCTGGCGTCATAGTTCCTATCTCCACGCCCTAATTTTCTACCGCCGCCGTTCAGTTCGTGGACAGAAAAATCCCGCCGTTATTATTCTCACGCGCAGCTGGCCTTCTTCCATCTCTATCCCATTCTGCGATTTTTCTTAGCCACTGCCGATCTCATCCGCTCAACCGCCCTCTGCTGATTTTTTCGTGCGTGCGCGTCATTTTTATCTCTTCTCCACCATGACCGCTTTTGTGGAAAAATCTGCGCGTCTTCTTCCCTGTCCCCGGCCTCAGCTCCTCTGTTCTTCGTTCCTGCTCAGCTCAAAAAAAAATCCCGCCGCTTCCGTCTGTGGATAAAATCCAGCCGCGCTGAGCTCCTTCCTGGTGGCCGGCAATCTCTTCTTCCAGCGCCAGTGCCCAGCTCGGTTCGTGTGGGTGCGTAGCGGCGTCTCCGGTGGCCTATACTCTGCTCTCTCTGGCCAGCCGGAGCTCCTGCTTGGCGTCCCTCTCTGCTCGTTCTCCCCAGCCAAGCGGATCTCGTCCATGCTGCTCTCTCTCTCCTGCCCCTCCCATGGTGCTCGCCTGGCTCGCCGCGCGCCCAAGCATCCGCTCACCCCTGCGCGTGCTTCTTCCCCATGGCGAGCTCACCCATCCTCTGCTCGTTCCCATGGCCGTCGTGTGCAGCCGCGAGCTCCAGTCTTCTTCTCTGCCCCGCAATCCATGGCGCCCGGTTGAAGCTCCTTCCTGCTCGGCGCGCGCCCGCCTCCCTGCTCCCCTCGAGCTCATCCTGCCCAAGTCCGGTTGTCTACTCTTTCTCTGCTCGACGCCGCGGCAGACGATGCTGCAGTCCGGCTGGACGTCAAGATCCAGTGGAACCTCGTGGTGGCGGCGCTGGCGGACGGCGCGCTGCTTTCGTGATTCAGCAACGGCCGACGCCCAGCCCCAATTTCAGCTTCTAGCTCGCCTCCCTCTATCCCCATGCCGAGCTCGGTCCTGTCCATCTCGCCACGCTCGGTCTCTAGCTACCTGTGCGCACATCGGTTTATGGTCGTGGTGATATTGTGGTGTGGCGACGTCGTGCGTGTCGCGACAGCTGTCGTGGCCGTGAGGCAGTCCGCGCCATAGAGTTCGCCCGACCACGATCTCGCTTTACTCCTCGCGTCATCGCTTGCCGAGTCCTTTCCCAGTCTGCGCCATAAAATTCGCTCAGCCACGGTCCCGTCAAATTGTGAAGCTCCCTGCCGTGCGCTTGCCAGCTCAGATTTCGCCGGTCACCGTTCTCTAACCCTTGTGCCGGTCGGCGTCGTGGAGTTTTAGTTTGATCGGCTCGTCGTCAACCTCGCCGGTTGTCGTCATTCACCGTCAAGTCTCGCTAACCATCGCGAAGTCCCCTGCTGTCAGCCTCCTCACATGTCCTAAGCCGTCGTAGCCAGTTTGCCTCCATCTCGTGGTGGTGTTGTGCTGCCGTTGAGTCCCGATATCGATCTGGTTGTCGTCGAAGTGAAGCCTAGTTTAATGCTCACCAAGGGTTCGATCAAAGATTTTATTAGGAGACTGTCGACGTTCTCGCAAGCTTGAAGTCGGACTTGCTTTGGATGAGAAGTCCCTGATGTTCGAGAGAGACGAGGCATGTAAGCGCTCTCTTGGGACTCAACCAAATATCTATACTGGAAAACCATCATCGCCCTCGTGGATATCGAATCAAATCAGTATTGGCGGGGCATCGTTACATGCTGTGTTCGCGCAGTTTCCCTGCTCACCAGTGCGTCCCCTCAGCTCGCTTGGCCTTAATTCTCATCGCGTCATCGACTCCGCCGTTCCAATAATTTTGCCGCATCGCCCTTCAAATCCGAGTCCTCGTCCATAGGATCGTCGTTGACCTCACAACTTCAGCTCGAGTTAATTATGGTAAGTTAATTTATTATTCCCGTCAACTAAATAAATGGTAGGATTAAATAGAAGGATTGATTGCGATGATTCTCTTGTTTATTACTCGCTGTAGAGATTAAGTTGAATTTTAGGGTTATGCGATAAGTATATTGGTAGATATATATAATATACGGGTTAACCGGTGAATTAGTTTAGAAAGTTAATAAAAATTCTTCTATCAAATTTTATAAGTATTAGATGTCCAAAAATTGTGAAGTTAAAAGTTATAAGTCATTTAGTGTGTTCTCTAGACTAGGTCTGATAATTTATGTGTTGGTCGATCTCATGCTTGGAATGGATGTTGATTGCTACCTCGACTGTTTAGCTAGGTTGTAAGAACATGATTGTCGTAAGTAACAATATATCGATAACTAGTGTACGTAATGTTTCATCATTAAATAGGTTATTTCTCTTTTGCGTAGCATCGTAATATCTAGTGTTATTGTTCTTTATATGCATTCATATGCATAATGCATTTCATTCAGGACGATAAATAATCACGTGATGCGGAAGAAAAACCAAGTCGACCCCAAGCGTGGGCTAATCTGCAAGCTGAAGCTGATGAATCAACCTGAAGATGGTTAAATCAAGCAAGTGCTCGGTCGAAGAATACTCATCAAGCGGACGTCACCTAACCAACACTAACCTAGTGTTACTCAGGCAAGCCCCGGTGCATGCAACCCCTTTCCTTGTGTTTTAAATACTTTTCGCACACTTAAGTCTAGTGAAATGTGCATTAGGTTCATAGGAGTTGCTTGGAACCCTTTGATGCATTGCTTTCCTTGATATCCATGCCTTTATAGATACTTCTGTGAAGTATCAAAATATGATTTACAAAAATGCTTAGCCTTGCTTAGATCTTGTGGATAGAGGTTGTCATCAGTCTAACCCGGGAGAGGATGGCTTCTACCTGCAAGAATATTTTCATTTGGAGCAATAGTGGGATCTTACTGCAAAGTTCCCTGTGATGCTCTTTCATCCTAAGGAACAGACACAATCCTAAGGATGGAAATACTTAAATTGAGACTTGGGTTAGGAACAGGTGATGTTCTACCCAGGTTGGTTAAGGATTAATGCGTATGTAGGCGTGCTGACCGAGGACCCTTTAACTGGTCACATGCCTCGTCATGGGTAAGCCTTGCCTCGGGCAGACTAAGGCCAGAATAAGATAACACGAAATGGGCGTGGAGCGGTGGCAAGAGTAGCGTGTACCCTCCGTGGCAAGAGGCTGGACGGTGGTGTATCTGTGCTCTCGGTTTGCGTGAACCTGATCTGGTCTTAAGAACCCCGGTGGCGGGTTGACATATGCAAGGGTTAAGTGCTACATATGTCGTGTGATTGGAGATCCTCAGCTGAGTATAATCGATTCGGATCGCCGTACCTTCGCGGTTATGAAGACTTGGTCACTTTTCTACAACCTAAAGTCAGGATGTGAACACTATGGATAAAAATGATGTTGTATTGATGAGATGTTGAAATTAGACTAGATGCAAATAGAGTCTATTAATACTTAATATGGCGTTAAAAGATTGAAAGTAAGGACTCACTTTAGTAACCTATTTCAGCAAAAGTATCTAAATTGATTCTTGCTAAAGCCTCTCCTTGATTCCTATTTATCCAGCATACCCTTGAGAGTCTTTTCCTTAGTCGGGTAAGACTTCCTGAGTAATTCCATACTCAGGGTTTTATTCCCTGTTGTTTTTCAGGTTCTAACCTTGTGCTGTTGTGATGGTGTTAAGTGCCGGTGGGCTCGGCCTTCTTATATAAGTATACCCCGTCTTTATCTTCTTATTGAGGATGATCACTTGAGCTAGCATATATTTCAAACTTATACTTTTGTAATCACTCCGATAAAATAATGCAAAATTTTTGTAACCTGTAAAATTTGGTAATAAGATTTCCGCTGCAAAAATGTTGTATGTGTGATTTGTGTTACTTAATCCCGCGGTTCTGGTTGTAAGTGGTTTATCCGATGTCCTTGGGGCAATCGGACGGATCCTGTTAAGTTATTTGGTGCACATGCATAGTCGTCTGAGGTATTTGAGACAAGGACAGGTGCATGTGGGCCCAATAACTTGGGAGGTTCTGCCACAGCTGGTATCGGAGCTGGATTAAGTATATACAGTCACATACATATTTTCAAAACAAAAGTTTTGGTTTCGAAAAACCTATTTTTAACTAAACATATTGTTTGGCTTTGAAAAATAGTTTTGAAAAACTATAATGCTAGCGACATCCTCTGTTAAGCCCTAAACTAAGGACTATTAGGTGGCTTAGTTGAAAACCACTAACCCACAACCGGGTGGGTATTGCATACATGTGTATTGTTATTTTTGAAAACCATTCCGTTTGGAATGGATCGACGCCCAAGGTAAGGTGAGTTGTGAGAGCATGACCGAACAACCGTCGGTCTAGGGGAATGCTTAATTGTGGCGCTTGATTATATACATGTTCTATATTTGTATATATGAAAGCTGCGATGTGGAGTAATTACTTTTCTGGGAATTCAGTACCCCATGGATGTGTATGGGCATACAGACATGGGAATACTGAGAAGTGTAATGTACTTGTAACGACGCACCTACGCTCAGGTAAGAAGGTGAGTTACCATAATGAGTTGCCCTATGGTTAAAGTGTGGCAACGGCGCCTGTGCGTGGCTCGACGCTTAATGAAGAGCTGGCCTCCATATAGCAATATATGGAGTATAAACTGTGATAAACTGTCATGTGTGGAAATTGCATCATGGGAAAAATGGGCTGTGATGGAATTTTCTGCAGGTACACTAACCTCGAAAACGTATGTGTAGTTGACGACTAGCAAAATATCGTGAGAGTCGTAAGTATGCCACCGATATAGAACGCTATTGCCACAGTATGTTGGCAAAATTCGTGAGGACGTATAGGACGAGCATGCATCCTGATTGTTGCATCATGTTTGTTACCTATACATCCAAAATGCTTCTCTCATCCTTATTCCAGAAACCAGTGATTGTAGATGATCTAGTGTAATGTTGAATTATGAACTTCGATAAAATAGCTGTTCTTCGTTCCTTAGGTATTATGTTTAGATGCTATATGTGTGCTCTTGTGCTTAATGTGTCGATAGAAGGTTAGTGACTTGTTTGCCTAAACCCAAATCTAGGCCATGTTCTTAGTAGGTGAACCATGACCAAAGTTGATTTTTCCGTTAGCACTCCATGACCAAACACATACAAATAAGTGCTTAGATAATTTCTTGGTTGGACATAAATTGTGCCTAGGCTTAAACAAGAATCTCGAGTCATGTTTCCTTCCAAAACCATGTCCTTGTTTGGTTGGTGCAAGCTGATGTACCTTATCTAGTTTGCCTGTTTTTAAGGATCGCCATGTTACTTTATCAACCTAACCTAGAAAAGACATGTCCGATCATTTTCTTAAGTTTGATGCCTTTGGTTTTGTAACACCCCTGGTGTTACTATAACAAAAATTTGAGCATGACATCATGAGCATTGGCATTGCATATGGTTGACACACCTAGAGTGCATTCACTAGGCAAAAATTTCAAACAAGTTGTATTGTTTAAAGTGTTTTGCAAAAAGAACCCTGGTTAAAGGACTTAACCCTAATAATGGTTAAAGGGGGTAAAACTTAACCCAAGTTAAGAAAACCTAAAGCTTTAGGGTAAAAGTCATGAAATGACCTTAAGAATAAACTTGAATCACTTTTATACCCCTGGGATACCAGAAACCCTAATTGAAACCCTGGGAAACCCTAAGTCTAAACCCTAGGGGCTTATGTGCAAAAGTGATGAACCTTTGGACTAAAGTGTAAAAATTACTATGTTTGGACATATAAAGTCATTTGGTTCACAAATATGTGAATTTACAAGCCAAACCCTGAGATTTGGACTTAAGTGCAAAATGGACCTCATTTGAGTTCTACACTAAGTCTGAAATACAGTGTTAAAGGCTCCACTTTAGGGCTTTGTAGCTTGCAAAGCATAGGGTTTTTGCCCTAGGTCACCACATCAAAATTGAAGCTCAACTATAGGAGAACAACTTTGCTTAAAGGTGTGAGCATTGTTGTTAAGGGAAAACTAAAGATAATCACTCCTGAAGTTGGACTGTCAGGCTGGTAGAGACTGAACTTCAGTTGGACAGTGACCTTGATCCAACATTAAGGGACATCTAGGCTAAGATCCAGTGCTCAAATAAGTTTAAACCTTATAGTCGAGTTGTAGCTGGTATGTAGCACTACAATATTGCTGCAGAGAGTTGGACCTGTTACCATGAAGATTTGAGAGAAAAGTTGCTCTAAAGTTGCTCTGTCAGTCGCTCTGAATCAGTGTTTCCCATGGTACAGTAACTGAATTAGATAAGGTCGCCGCACGGCTGTCTTCACCGCCGGTGGCTTTCCGCCGTGATTCACGTCGCCGGCGTCACGATTCGTGCTCGGGGATGTGGATAACTTCGTGGCGTTAAAAGATATTCCCCGCCCGTGCGCTGGCGATCACTCCGGTGACCTCCGTGGCTCTCTCTTCTTCCTTGCGGTCGAGTGGATTACCTCGCCGGTGACCGCCGCTTCCCGGCATCGCGCCGCGTGGCTCAACCCTTTCACCGTGTCGCCGTGACCTCCTTTGGACTCCCCGTGGCTCACCGGAATTACTGCCACGCTATGAGACACGTACTCCGCGCGCCAAGCTTCTTCTCCAGCTCCGACCGCCAGCACTGCTCGGTCAAATTCGCCACCGCCGCTTACCCTCGCTATAAATTGACCCCTCCCCGAACTCCGTAGGCTAGTAAGCTGTCCAGCCACCACGAATCAGCCACAATCATTCACCGGAATCCGCGAATTTGGAGTTCTCCCCAAATCAAGTTTCTGCCACCGCAAGAAACTGCTCGCCGCGGCCAGCCCTTTCTAGGTCCGTTCATCCCTCACCCTCCCTTGTTTGAGCACTCTTGTCACCCTGTGATGCTTACCGAGCCTCCAATTTGAACTAAGAGACCCCACTCGTCGGGAACATGATCAAACGATCATGGTCTTCGCGGTTCTCGTGGGCAGGCTAGAATAGGGCACCAATTGTGCAATTAACTTGGGGGAATTACTCGGGGTAGCTTGGATTTGGTGTCCGCCGCTCGGGTGCGCCGGTCATCACCTCAATCGGCCGGTGCAGTGGCTCACCGGAGTTCCTCCGTGCGCCACCGTCGCCGTGGACCTGGGTCTGCGAAGAAATAGATCATGGAGGGCTTATCTGCAAGTTGTCAGCGACACAGTAGAATAGTGATCAAACCTGTCTGCAGATAGATAAAACCGCGTGGTCCTTTCTGCAAAGCTGCCAGGGCGCGCGCGCGGGCGCTTTCTTCTCTGGACCTGGGCCGATGGGCTGAATCCGGCCCGGTTCTATTAATTCTTTTCCTTTTTCTTTTTCAGCAGAGATTCAAAAATATGTAGAAAAATGTAGAAAAATGCTAAAATGGTGAAACTAATTTTCCTAGAATTGTTATTTTCCATAGTATTTAATAAAAATAAGTTTATGATTTTTAGTGAAAGTAAGAAATTTTAAGGTATTTAAAGTAGTTAAAAGTATTGGTTATAGATTTTTAGAAAATAATTGGTAAGTCCTAAAATGCCCAAAATTTTTATATGAGTGTTATACAATATTTAGAAGCCTTGGGTAAAGTTTGAATTGATTTGGACCTTGTTTGATCACCAAACCCTAAAACACCCCCCCTGCCCTATGAACTCCTTTACCGACTCCGGAAACCCTAAGTTCCCGGAACTCCGTGAAGGAAAGTTGTATTCAAGACATAAATAATAAGTTTATGTTGTCTTTGCATCCTCATGAGCATCCCATGGCATCCATTCTTATACATATGTATGGTTATGATTAGAACGAGAAGAAGAGGTAGAAGTAACTGAAGAGGAGACACCACAACCACCTTTGGACACTCAGGCCGGGAATAGTTTCTACTTCGACATTTGTGGACCTGAGCCTGATTCACCTGTTAACGAAGGCAAGCCCCGGTGCATTTGCCACCTCCCTTGATACTTTTAAAATCTTTCTCACTTGCTTTATGCATTAGGTGATAGGAGTTGATTGCTAAAACCATTCCTGCATTACCTTCCTTGAATTTGATTACCTTCCCTGATCACCTGTTTTACAAAAGCTTTTTGATGCTTAGCTTTGCTTTAGAAAAACAAAAGGTTTTGTTTTTACAAAAGATGTTGTGGCAAAAATGGGTGGGATGTTTTCAAAAATAAAACTTGATGGTGGATCCATCATGGCCATGATGGATTCAACATCGAAAAAGATGTACCTCTGCGAGGTACCAAGTTTTGGGTTAAATGATTAAGCTGAGACCGGGCGGGTGACTTGCACGAGAAGAGAGTCTCGGTGTAGTGTCTCCGTCTGAGTCGATTAAGGACCGTCTCGATGTAGGCTTGATGATCGAGGACCCTTTAACTGGTCACATGCCTCGTCATGGGTAAGCCTTGCCTCGGGCAGACTAAGGCCGGAATAAGACAACACGAGATGGGCGTGGAGCGGTGGCGAGAGTAGCGTGTACCCTCCGTGGCAAGAGGCTGGACGGTGGTGTAGCTGTGCTCTCGGTTTGCGTGAACCTGATCCGGTCTTAAGAACCCCGGTGGCGGGTTGACATATGCAAGGGTTAAGTGCTACATATGTCGTGTGATTGGAGATCCTCAGCTGAGTATAATCGATTCGGATCGCCGTACCTTCGCGGTTATGAAGACTTGGTCACTGCCCTACACGTAGCATTCCACTAAAGACGATGGGCTCTTGTTAAGAAATTGGCTAGTGCAGGACCAGTGATTGAACTAGGGTAGAAAGAACTCTAGTGCAGGTAATTTTACTTAACTTGACAAATTAAAACTGGATTTTTAAGGATCCACTTTAGTAAGCATTTCTGCAAAACAGAGTCTTTGATTATTGAAAAGCCTTACCTTGACTCCCATATAACCAGCATACCCTTGAGAGTCTTTTCTTTAGTCGGGTAAGACTTGCTGAGTATTCCATACTCAGGGTTTATCCCTTCGTTGTTTTTAGGTGAGGAAGTAGCAGACTTTTGCTGCTTCTGTGCCAAGGTGGTTCCAAAAGAAGAAAATCAAGACTGAAGTGCGGGAGGACTCGGTCCTCCACTTAAGATCTTTTGCTTTTAGCTTCTCGGGAGGAGTTTGTGCCTCCCTGGTTTGTATAATATTACTCTATGCACTCACTTTTAGTCTGGTCTGTAATAAAAATAACTCAAGCTTGCTTTTGAAATAAAATGTAAGTTATGTAATTCGCTTCCGCATTTCTTTATCTCCGATGTTCTGTAATGTCTACAAGATGGGTGAGACGTTCCTGGTAAGGTAAGGAAGGATACCGAACTTGTCAAGTAGTTCAGGGGCACCTACAGGGTTGTCTGATGTCTGTGAGACAAGGACAACTGTAGGTGGGCCTAATTACTTGGGAGGTTCTGTCACAGCTGGTATCGGAGCGTAGCCCTTCTTGGCAGATATTATGAAGCATCTTCAAAAGGATTTTTAAGAGTCTTACCTAAAAATTCTTTTCTCCTCTTACCTAAGTATTCTGAAGAGTCTAACTTAAAGACCAGATAGGAAGAGTGCAACATATAGAAGGTTGAATCGACTAAGGTTGATTCTGTAATTATACATGCATCATGCTAAGAATCTTACTAATAACATTTTCCCCCTTAGAAAAGATGCCGCCACGTACCAGGCTAACGGCACGCAAGTCCACGGGACCAATTGGGGTGCCCCGGCATCAATTGGCTCCCCGACATGAAAGTAGCAGCAGTGGAAGCAACGACCCTATCGGAGACCTTGAAGCTCGTGTGAGTCGACTTCAAGCAGTGCTTCAACATAGGACTGATGCTTGGGTCGCTGACGGTGATAGAATCAACGAACTGAGAAGGGACATCCGACACTTGCAGGATCAACTCGCTGATCGAGACTTAGCACTTGACTGGGCCGTGCAGTCTCGTTTGCTAATGTGTGCTAAGGAAGCAAGGGCTCAGGCCCGAGTTAAAGAACTTAGCTCGACTGTTGATAACCTGCAGGTTTACTGCAATACCTTGCACGAGGAAGTCCATGTATTATACTCACAACTACACCCAAGTGAGCCTGCACCACCTGCTGAGGCAGAAGCTGGACCATCTCACGTTGCGGGACGTGCGCTGGGTGGGGAGTTAGACCTTTTTGAGCCCCCTCCTTCTTTGAGGTTGGTTGATGTCTGGACTCCCACACCTGACGATGAAGCCGCCAAGACCGATGGCAAGCAGGAATAAGGGTGTAATAGAAGTAGAGTAGTGTATTGTTGGGTATTGTAGGGTGTATTGTTGTATAATGGGTATTGTATCCTGTTATGAATCTGTATCATTACTTTTTATAGTAATGTAAAATGGAAGGTTTTCTCTGGCACATTATGTTTACTTCAAATGTTTTTGCCACAGATGCCGACCAGGACTCGAGGACAGGATGCAGCAGGAACTTCTGGGGGACGGGATGCTACCCCAAACCCACCTCCAGTTCCTCCCACGTTAGCCGAGGCGATCACCGCCTTGGTGAACGCCACCGCCGATAATACCCGCTTCCTTAGGGAAATGGCGGGTCAGCAGCAGTTCCAGCAGCAAGCAGCAAGAGGTTATCCGCAGGGTCCTCGTGAGACCACTTATCTGGATTTCTCGGAAACTCGTCCACCTCTATTCGTCAAGGCAGAAGATCCCCTAGAAGCTGACGAGTGGATTCGAGTTATCGAGCAAAAATTTGGTCTTCTTCGTTGCTCAGAGACGCAAAAGCCGTTGTTCGCCGCACAACAGCTCCGTGGTCCTGCCAGTACCTGGTGGGGAAATTTTATGGCTATTCAACCTGACAACCATCAAGTCACCTGGAACGAGTTTAAAGCAGCTTTCCGTGAACACTACATCCCCGAAGGAGTGCTGCACATGAAACAAGAGGAGTTTATGAAGTTACAACAAGGCGGAGATACCATTACTCAATATCTCAACAAATTCAATCACCTGTCGCAGTATGCTATTGATCAGGTGAATACAGATTTGAAGAAGAAGAACTGTTTTATGCGGGGACTGAATGATCGGCTACAAAGGAAAATGGCCACATGTATAGACCTCACATATGGAAAGGCTGTCAGCACGGCCTTATCTGTGGAAGCCAAATACACAACTTCTGGGAAGAACAAGGGATTTGGTGGTGAGAGGCCTAATCAGGGCCAGGCGAAGAAACCACGGTTTGTGATTCGACCCTCAAGCCAAAATCGCCCTTTTTCTCGTCCACCTTCATTTCCCTTCAAACAGCCTATCATTATCCGCCCCAATAATACCCCCACTACCCCAAAACAGCCGGGTGCCCCAGGCACTCGATTTCCTGCCTTGCCTAGTTCTTCAACTGGGTGCTTTAATTGCGGCAAGTCGGGACATTTTATCAAAGACTGCCCATATCCTAGGCAAAATCAATCCAATGCTTCGCAAGGATCTGGGAAATCAGCTCAACCTAAAGGAAATGCTATGGGGAAGAATATGAAGAAAACGGGGCGTGTGTATTATACTCAAGTGGCCACTACACCGGAAGGAGAGCCGGTGATGATGGGTACGTTTCCCGTGGCCAGTCACCCAGCAATTATTCTTTTTGATTCTGGTGCTTCACATACATTTATTAGCAAGAAGTTTGTGGAACAACATCATATTGCATACCATGAATCAAAGGAGGGATTTAAAATTCATTCACCTGGGGGACACATTTATACTAAAGAAGTGGCCTATGGAGTGCCAGTAATAATGGCCGGACGGAACTTTCCTGCTAACATGATTGTTCTGAAGGGCCAGGATATAGATGTAATACTGGGTATGAATTGGTTAACCCAACATAAGGCAATCCTCAACACTGAACTCAGAACCGTCAGGTTGAGCTATAACCAAGAAGAGATTCTTTTGACTCTCCCTGCAACCAATCCAGCCAAAGCTTCTGGTAGAGTCTATGAAGCCATTGTACCGGAGATCAAGAACATTCCGGTAGTATGTGAGTTTCCAGATGTATTTCCGGAAGATTTGCCTGGACTACCCCCTGAAAGAGATGTAGAATTCGTAATTGAGCTAAAGCCCGGTACGGCTCCCATCTCCCGAAGATCGTACCGCATGCCCCCTAATGAATTGGCGGAACTGAAGATTCAATTGCAAGATCTATTGAATAAGGGATTCATCCGACCAAGCTCGTCCCCGTGGGGTTGTCCCGCCATTTTTGTTAAGAAGAAAGATCAAACCTTGAGAATGTGCGTGGATTATCAACCCCTAAATGAGGTCACTATCAAGAATAAGTACCCCCTTCCCAGGATCGACATCTTATTTGATCAACTGACTGGGGCGAGGGTATTTTCCAAAATTGATCTCAGGTCGGGCTATCATCAAATCCGTATTCGGCCCGAGGATATACCGAAGACCGCGTTTACTACGCGGTATGGATTATTTGAATACTTGGTAATGTCTTTTGGGCTCACAAATGCTCCTGCCCATTTCACTTATTTAATGAACTCGGTGTTCATGCCCGAGTTGGACAAATTCGTGGTAGTCTTCATCGATGATATCTTGATATATTCTAAGAATGACGAGGACCATGCTCAGCATTTACGGATTGTATTGACGCGCCTCAGGGAACATCAACTTTATGCTAAGTTCAGTAAGTGCGCATTCTGGCTGGAAGAAATTAAATTTTTGGGGCACGTATTATCAGCTAAAGGAATTGCGGTAGATCCTAGCAAGGTCAAAGATATTCTGGAGTGGAAACCCTCAACAACTGTTCACCAAGTCCGGAGTTTTCTTGGACTAGCTGGGTATTATCGCAGATTCATACCAGATTTTTCTAAGCTTGTGAAGCCAATCACAAGTTTGTTGAAGAATGACATCAAGTTCAATTGGTCTTCTAAGTGCAATGAAGCCTTTGAGCAACTAAAGACACTATTGACCACTGCTCCGGTATTAGCTCAACCGGACATCACTAAACCTTTTGACGTATATTGTGATGCATCTGGCAGTGGGCTCAGCTGTGTACTGATGCAAGAGGGCCGAGTGATTGCGTATGCTTCAAGGCAGTTGCGCCGGCATGAGGAGCACTATCCAACTCATGATCTGGAGTTAGCTGCTGTGGTTCATGCCCTAAAGATTTGGCGTCACTATCTGCTGGGTAATATCTGTCACATATATACAGATCATAAAAGTTTGAAGTACATCTTCACCCAATCAGAGTTAAATATGAGGCAAAGACGATGGCTTGAGCTCATCAAGGACTATGAACTGGAGATCCATTATCACCCAGGCAAGGCCAATGTGGTGGCAGATGCGTTGAGTCGTAAGACTTCCTGCCACTGTCTTATGGCAAGGATCTTCGAGAACACTTTGTGTCAAGAAATGGAAAAGCTAAACCTGGGGATCATTCAGCAAGGGACTCTAAATCAGTTAAAGCTTGAGTCAATCATTTTGCAAAGAATAATTGATGCTCAAAAGGATAATCTGGGTATGAAGCACATACGAGAAAAGATAAGGGCTGGAACAGCCAAGTGTTTCAAAGAAGACGATCAAGGTGTGATATGGTTTAAAAACCGCATAGTTGTGCCAAAGAATGAAGAGCTCCGCCAGCAAATTCTGGATGAAGCACATCTTAGTCGCTATTCTATTCATCCCGGAAGCACTAAGATGTATCAAGACTTAAAACAACATTACTGGTGGACTAAGATGAAGATTGAAATTGCACGCTATGTGGCTAAGTGTGACACCTGCAGACGTGTCAAGGCCATACACATGAAAACTGCTGGTCCATTGCAATCTTTGCCAATCCCAACATGGAAATGGGAAGACATCAGCATGGACTTCATTGTGGGATTGCCCAGAACCGCAAAAGGCTTTGACTCTATCTGGGTTATTATTGATCGACTCACAAAGATCGCCCATTTCCTCCCTGTCAAAGTTAAATATCCCGTCATTACCTATGCGGAGTTATACATTGCCCGTATTCTCAGTTTGCATGGTGTTCCAAAGACTATAGTGTCGGATCGTGGACCTCAATTCGTATCTAAATTCTGGGAAGAACTTCATAAATTCCTGGGTACTAAACTGCTCCACAGTTCGGCCTATCATCCTCAAACCAGTGGACAAACTGAGAGAGTGAACCAAATACTTGAAGATATGCTACGGGCATGTGTCCTGGATTTCTCACTAAAATGGGATGAATGTCTACCTTTAGCGGAGTTTTCATATAATAACAGTTATCAAGAAAGTATCAAGATGGCACCCTTTGAAGCTTTATATGGACGACGGTGTCGGACTCCGCTAAATTGGTCTGAACCTGGAGAAAGATACTTCTTTAGACCTGATATGGTGAAAGAGGTTGAAGAAAAGATTCAGAGAATTATCCATAATATGAAGAAAGCTCAAGCACGACAAAAGAGTTATGCAGACAAACGGCGAATGCCCTTATATTTCCTGGAAGGAGACTATGTCTACTTGAAGGTCTCACCAATGAAGGGTGTATCGCGTTTCGGAGTTAAAGGAAAACTTGCACCACGATATATTGGTCCTTTTCTTATTCTGGAAAGATATGGGCCAGTGGCATATCGACTTCAGCTCCCCGAAACATTGTCTGCTGTGCATAATGTATTCCACGTGTCACAATTGAAGAAGTGTCTTCGGGTTCCTGATCGAACCATTGAAGTGACTGATGTTGTCCTGGAACCAGATTTAACATACTCGAAACATCCTATTAGAGTTCTGGATCAAAAGGATAGGGTCACCCGAAGAAAGACTCTCAAGTTCTACAAGATACAGTGGAACCAACATTCTGAAGACGAGGCTACATGGGAAACCCAAGACTTCTTGAATAAGAATTTCCCAGGCTTTCTAGCCTCATGTAAATTGTAAAGCCTGTATAGCTGTTGTAATAAAGAAGCAACCCCCACATCACCCCTGTCTTGTACCAAAAATAAGGAAATAAAAATGTGATGTGTTTCCTTTACCATTACTTACCCTAGGATTTTAATCTCGGGACGAGATTCTTTTATGGGGGGAAGGATGTAACACCCCTGGTGTTACTATAACTAAAATTTGAGCATGACATCATGAGCATTGGCATTGCATATGTTTGACACACCTAGAGTGCATTCACTAGGCAAAAATTTCAAACAAGTTGTATTGTTTAAAGTGTTTTGCAAAAAGAACCCTGGTTAAAGGACTTAACCCTAATAATGGTTAAAGGGGGTAAAACTTAACCCAAGTTAAGAAAACCTAAAGCTTTAGGGTAAAAGTCATGAAATGACCTTAAGAATAAACTTGAATCACTTTTATACCCCTGGGATACCAGAAACCCTAATTGAAACCCTGGGAAACCCTAAGTCTAAACCCTAGGGGCTTATGTGCAAAAGTGATGAACCTTTGGACTAAAGTGTAAAAATTACTATGTTTGGACATATAAAGTCATTTGGTTCACAAATATGTGAATTTACAAGCCAAACCCTGAGATTTGGACTTAAGTGCAAAATGGACCTCATTTGAGTTCTACACTAAGTCTGAAATACAGTGTTAAAGGCTCCACTTTAGGGCTTTGTAGCTTGCAAAGCATAGGGTTTTTGCCCTAGGTCACCACATCAAAATTGAAGCTCAACTATAGGAGAACAACTTTGCTTAAAGGTGTGAGCATTGTTGTTAAGGGAAAACTAAAGATAATCACTC
This sequence comes from Zea mays, assembly GCF_902167145.1. Classification (NCBI taxonomy): domain Eukaryota; kingdom Viridiplantae; phylum Streptophyta; class Magnoliopsida; order Poales; family Poaceae; genus Zea; species Zea mays. Next base: position 197,187,893 of record NC_050097.1, on the reverse strand, counting down.
CTGAAGTTGGACTGTCAGGCTGGTAGAGACTGAACTTCAGTTGGACAGTGACCTTGATCCAACATTAAGGGACATCTAGGCTAAGATCCAGTGCTCAAATAAGTTTAAACCTTATAGTCGAGTTGTAGCTGGTATGTAGCACTACAATATTGCTGCAGAGAGTTGGACCTGTTACCATGAAGATTTGAGAGAAAAGTTGCTCTAAAGTTGCTCTGTCAGTCGCTCTGAATCAGTGTTTCCCATGGTACAGTAACTGAATTAGATAAGGTCGCCGCACGGCTGTCTTCACCGCCGGTGGCTTTCCGCCGTGATTCACGTCGCCGGCGTCACGATTCGTGCTCGGGGATGTGGATAACTTCGCGGCGTTAAAAGATATTCCCCGCCCGTGCGCTGGCGATCACTCCGGTGACCTCCGTGGCTCTCTCTTCTTCCTTGCGGCCGAGTGGATTACCTCGCCGGTGACCGCCGCTTCCCGGCATCGCGCCGCGTGGCTCAACCCTTTCACCGTGTCGCCGTGACCTCCTTTGGACTCCCCGTGGCTCACCGGAATTACTGCCACGCTATGAGACACGTACTCCGCGCGCCAAGCTTCTTCTCCAGCTCCGACCGCCAGCACTGCTCGGTCAAATTCGCCACCGCCGCTTACCCTCGCTATAAATTGACCCCTCCCCGAACTCCATAGGCTAGTAAGCTGTCCAGCCACCACGAATCAGCCACAGTCATTCACTGGAATCCGCGAATTTGGAGTTCTCCCCAAATCAAGTTTCTGCCACCGCAAGAAACTGCTCGCCGCGGCCAGCCCTTTCTAGGTCCGTTCATCCCTCACCCTCCCTTGTTTGAGCACTCTTGTCACCCTGTGATGCTTACCGAGCCTCCAATTTGAACTAAGAGACCCCCACTCGTCGGGAACATGATCAAACGATCATGGTCTTCGCGGTTCTCGTGGGTAGGCTAGAATAGGGCACCAATTGTGCAATTAACTTGGGGGAATTACTCGGGGTAGCTTGGATTTGGTGTCCGCCGCTCGGGTGCGCCGGTCATCACCTCAATCGGCCGGTGCAGTGGCTCACCGGAGTTCCTCCGTGCGCCACCGTCGCCGTGGACCTGGGTCTGCGAAGAAATAGATCATGGAGGGCTTATCTGCAAGTTGTCAGCGACACAGTAGAATAGTGATCAAACCTGTCTGCAGATAGATAAAACCGCGTGGTCCTTTCTGCAAAGCTGCCAGGGCGCGCGCGCGGGCGCTTTCTTCTCTGGACCTGGGCCGATGGGCTGAATCCGGCCCGGTTCTATTAATTCTTTTCCTTTTTCTTTTTCAGCAGAGATTCAAAAATATGTAGAAAAATGTAGAAAAATGCTAAAATGGTGAAACTAATTTTCCTAGAATTGTTATTTTCCATAGTATTTAATAAAAATAAGTTTATGATTTTTAGTGAAAGTAAGAAATTTTAAGGTATTTAAAGTAGTTAAAAGTATTGGTTATAGATTTTTAGAAAATAATTGGTAAGTCCTAAAATGCCCAAAATTTTTATATGAGTGTTATACAATATTTAGAAGCCTTGGGTAAAGTTTGAATTGATTTGGATCTTGTTTGATCACCAAACCCTAAAACACCCCCCCCCTGCCCTATGAACTCCTTTACCGACTCCGGAAACCCTAAGTTCCCGGAACTCCGTGAAGGAAAGTTGTATTCAAGACATAAATAATAAGTTTATGTTGTCTTTGCATCCTCATGAGCATCCCATGGCATCCATTCTTATACATATGTATGGTTATGATTAGAACGAGAAGAAGAGGTAGAAGTAACTGAAGAGGAGACACCACAACCACCTTTGGACACTCAGGCCGGGAATAGTTTCTACTTCGACATTTGTGGACCTGAGCCTGATTCACCTGTTAACGAAGGCAAGCCCCGGTGCATTTGCCACCTCCCTTGATACTTTTAAAATCTTTCTCACTTGCTTGATGCATTAGGTGATAGGAGTTGATTGCTAAAACCATTCCTGCATTACCTTCCTTGAATTTGATTACCTTCCCTGATCACCTGTTTTACAAAAGCTTTTTGATGCTTAGCTTTGCTTTAGAAAAACAAAAGGTTTTGTTTTTACAAAAGATGTTGTGGCAAAAATGGGTGGGATGTTTTCAAAAATAAAACTTGATGGTGGATCCATCATGGCCATGATGGATTCAACATCGAAAAAGATGTACCTCTGCCAGGTACCAAGTTTTGGGTTAAATGATTAAGCTGAGACCGGGCGGGTGACTTGCACGAGAAGAGAGTCTCGGTGTAGTGTCTCCGTCTGAGTCGATTAAGGACCGTCTCGATGTAGGCTTGATGATCGAGGACCCTTTAACTGGTCACATGCCTCGTCATGGGTAAGCCTTGCCTCGGGCAGACTAAGGCCGGAATAAGACAACACGAGATGGGCGTGGAGCGGTGGCGAGAGTAGCGTGTACCCTCCGTGGCAAGAGGCTGGACGGTGGTGTAGCTGTGCTCTCGGTTTGCGTGAACCTGATCCGGTCTTAAGAACCCCGGTGGCGGGTTGACATATGCAAGGGTTAAGTGCTACATATGTCGTGTGATTGGAGATCCTCAGCTGAGTATAATCGATTCGGATCGCCGTACCTTCGCGGTTATGAAGACTTGGTCACTGCCCTACACGTAGCATTCCACTAAAGACGATGGGCTCTTGTTAAGAAATTGGCTAGTGCAGGACCAGTGATTGAACTAGGGTAGAAAGAACTCTAGTGCAGGTAATTTTACTTAACTTGACAAATTAAAACTGGATTTTTAAGGATCCACTTTAGTAAGCATTTCTGCAAAACAGAGTCTTTGATTATTGAAAAGCCTTACCTTGACTCCCATATAACCAGCATACCCTTGAGAGTCTTTTCTTTAGTCGGGTAAGACTTGCTGAGTATTCCATACTCAGGGTTTATCCCTTCGTTGTTTTTAGGTGAGGAAGTAGCAGACTTTTGCTGCTTCTGTGCCAAGGTGGTTCCAAAAGAAGAAAATCAAGACTGAAGTGCGGGAGGACTCGGTCCTCCACTTAAGATCTTTTGCTTTTAGCTTCTCGGGAGGAGTTTGTGCCTCCCTGGTTTGTATAATATTACTCTATGCACTCACTTTTAGTCTGGTATGTAATAAAAATAACTCAAGCTTGCTTTTGAAATAAAATGTAAGTTATGTAATTCGCTTCCGCATTTCTTTATCTCCGATGTTCTGTAATGTCTACAAGATGGGTGAGACGTTCCTGGTAAGGTAAGGAAGGATACCGAACTTGTCAAGTAGTTCAGGGGCACCTACAGGGTTGTCTGATGTCTGTGAGACAAGGACAACTGTAGGTGGGCCTAATTACTTGGGAGGTTCTGTCACAGGTTTCCTCATATCTCTCGGAGGCATACCAACTTAATCTTCTAATTGTTTTCCCTCCGTATCTAATAGATACAAATCCTTGACCTTGTGATCTCTACAATGGGAATAGAAATATGTTTGGGGCTGAATTAACAGTCTCCCATCGTACTCCTTTTATCAAGTTTAGGTTTTGGCCATATTGTGTTTATTTCATCGGGCCATGATCTATTTGACTCTCTACTTGTAACCGTTTTGACAGGTAGAGTCTTTTCGTATATTGCCATCCTTGTCCAGTCTATTGGTGTTGTGTGAGATTTCTTATTGATTACGTCTGGTATTGGCGTTATGACTAAAATTGATGATACCGCGACGAAACCTGTGACACCCTAGTGTCACCTAGGGTTTCTCTTAAAAAGCCAAACCAAGAACCATTATTTCATGTGAATCAAAGTAAGCATGGGCATCAAATTAACTTAAGTAATAAAGAATTCACCAAGTATATACTTAAAAGTGTCATGATCAAAACAATTGAGACTTTTGAAAGATAAGAATGTGCAACCCTAATTCAAAACCCTAAGTAAACCCCATGAACAAAATTCAATAAGATGTGAAAAGAGGATGAAAAGTTTAAAATTTTGAGTTGAGCCAATTATATAAGTTAAAGTATATTTGTTAAGCAACAAGAAAGATTGAGAAGGCTTAGCCAAAATAACTCAAATAAATCCCCAAATCAGCCCTTGATCAATGAACCCTTAGAGAAATTCAGATTTCTGAATTTCTGAATTTCAGACCTCTTCTCAAAGATCATCTGTGTTCTCTGCTTTTCCAAACTCAAAGCCAGAAGATCCAAATATCAAAGTCGTGCCAAATTACCTTGAACACATTCTGGGAAAGTTTGAACTCAAACCAAATCCATTTGACACGGTTTTGGCGCAGCTCAACCTCGGGACCAGGCATTCTGACACTGGCACCTTGGTGACGCTACAACTCCCTGTCCCTAGCCTAAAACCGCACGTCGTCCATACACAAAAGACAAAGCTTGGTCTGGTGAACAAATCCCTTGCAGTGATCTTGCCCAAATTCACGAAGATTTGCTCCCAATCGGCGCTTGAACAGGGGCAGAGGCAACGGGAACACGTGTTCGACCACGGCTGACACCCCTGGTTCACGCCCGTTCGCGCACCGCGCCTTCCCAGTGCACGCCCGCGCGCACTCGCCGGTCCACGACCGCCCGTGCACCGCGCCGCGCCTATAAAGCCTTCCCAGGCGCGCCCCACTTCGCCCCGCACTCACCCTCACCGGCCAGCCACTTCCCCTTAGCTCCGGCGAGCTTAATTCCGCCCGCCATTGCCGCCAGAGCTTCGGCCACCGTGGCCAGCCCACCCCAGCCATCCTCCGGGCAAGCCAGTGCTTCGGCTAGCTCCGCCAGTAGCCCGTGAAGCTTGCCAAGCCCTCGGACCCGACCGGACTTCACCGGAGGCCCGAGATCGACCTCACCGGACTTCGGTCTTCCGCCACCGCGCGTGGACCAAGCTATCCAGTGAGTCTCCGCCCAATTCCTTTCGCTCATGTCTTCTCTGGCATCCCGTGGACCTCCCTGACCTATTTGATTGAACTATCTCGCCGTGACCAGGCCGGTCTCCTCGCCGCCGACGAGCATCCCCGCCTGCGCGTGTGGACCGACCGACTCCGGCCATCTCCGACGGCGTTCCGCACACCGTTGTGATCCCCGCGACCTCCCCTTCACCCTCGACCACTTCACCGGAACAGTCTCGCCGCCGGTAAGCCCCTCCGCCCTTTTCTCCGCCGCGACTACTGTTTAAGGTAGAAGAAGGACCTCGGGTTAGGTTCTGTAGAACCCGAGGGGTTTTCTGTAATGTCAGCGACTCATGTGAATAGTAACCTAAGGACTGATTCGCGAAGGAAACTTAGAAAACCGCCAGGGACCCCAGTGCAAAGTGGATTTCCATTTAATCAATTCTGTTATTCTTTTTAAAATGACCAGAGAACTTAGAAAATCCATAACTTGATGAAATCTTAATAAAAAGTTGTCAAACCAATTTTGCTAGCTCTGGAATATTGTAATCTGTCATTTAAAAATAGTGGACCCTATGCTTTCTGTTCTAAATTTTAGAGTTTAAAATTAAAAACAGAAACCCCCTAAACCTTGTTTAATTAAGGAAAATTAGTTTTTCTTTTGTGCTGAGCTTAAGAAAATTTGTAGATGTTTATACCTTATTTAGACACTGTTTAAAAATAGTAGGAACACCAGCATTGGAAAATATGATGTAGTTATTCATTTAAAGCTATTTTGTCCAAAACTTAGAGAAAATCAGAAAGGCCTTAGAAATTAATGAACAGTGATTAATAATATTTTTCCTAGTTTACTTATGCAACAGAGAACCTAGGAAAAATACAGAGACCATTAATTTGGACCAGTTTTTAATTAAGATGATTTAATTAACCTTATATAGACTGAAAATCAATTATTAGAATTGCAAAACTATAACCAAAGTGATTAATAAAAATCCAGTGAACTTATAACCACCAGAGCCCCACTACAAAAATACAGAGCACCCCAGCCCAACTCTTTAAGTAAGGAAATTAATTGCAAAGTGATAATAAGACATTTTCCAACTAAATCATGAACAACCCCAAATAATGTGATAATGGGCAACCAAAAATTAGCTAAGTCCATGGTGAGACAATCCACCAGAGAAAAATGCAAACCCATGAAGAAGAAGTAAACTCATACCTTTTGCTAGTGATTAAAGAGAAAGACCACTTAATTCAAATAATGCAAACCACCCCTTCCCTTAAGCAAAAAGAAGCCAAACTTCAGAATGATTGCTCTTGCACAAAATACCAACTAAGAAAAATAAGAACTCTGTTGTTTGATGTTTTTCAAATATAGTGGTAGTAGAAAGCACCCCTTTGGCTAGAAACCTTAAGAAAACCATAGGAAAAGAATTAAAAGGTATTAATGACTAAAAATTTGTATCAAGTCATGTTATAACACCTAAAAGCCAGCAAAAATGAGTTTTAAAGAATTACCCACTGTTAAATAATAGTTGTAGTTCAAAGTACCCCTTCTGTCCTAAAATTTGGTAATTTTGTCCAGAGAAAACCATTCACTTTCTGATCCCCAAATTTTGAGACAGAGAATCATACACCAGTAACAAGCCACTGTAATTTTTGCAGAATTTTTGGAATTTTATAAAAGCAACTTGTAGTTCAAACCTACTCCAAAACATTAAAAGAATAAAAGAAAAGGAAAGAAGAAATAAACCCCACCTCAATAAGTCTAACTTGAGTACTTATCATTTATCCCTAAGACTTAAAAGGAATTTGGTGGAACCCCCAAAAATAAACCTACCCCTTACCTTAGCTAAGTTTAACCCAATTTACCAAGTGTACCACCCAAGGGTTTTACATAAGTAAAGTTAACTTGTTTAAACTCAAAAGACGTGGTAATTTCTAAAAGCACATATCATATCATGCATATATCTTACGCATTGCATTCATTAGATTGTAATCTTGCCGACGGAGAGTACGTGCTCATCCCCGAGCAAGGACCTGTCCAAGAGGAGGACCAGGAGCAGGCTTCAGAGGCTGCTATTGAGGATCTCCCCGCAGCCCCAGCAATTGAAGGCAAGCCCCGGTTTTATGCATAACCATGTTATTATATGCTACTTTACTACACTTAATGCTTGTAGGATTGCAATGTGCACTTAAGTGTAGGAGTTGTTTGAAACCTCTAGTTGCATGAACTTAGGATTCCTTTTTGAGATGAATACTAGTATGCTAGGTCGAGTAGCTGCTTGCTAATCAGGATCTCGGTAGAAGTCGAGTGATTTTTCTAGCACTCGCGCGAGGTCAGGAATTGATTGTATTCATCTTGATAACGGGATTTATGTTGGTCTATGGACTTGGATCCAGGGAGGATGCCTTGTCCATGAGACGGGAAAAATGAATTAAGGATTAATGTGTGGATACCTGAGTCAAGCTTTTGAACGTACTAAGCACATGCCGGGAAAAATGGTAACCGGTAAACCTAGTACCTGAGTGAAGCCGGGCGCGGACTTTATCCCTCATGCGACCTGAGACTGGGTCTCCCATGCTAGCTATGGTGGGTACAAGTGCGGTCACTGCACGGCGGCAGCCGGGGTCAGTGGAGCATTGTATGCCAAGCAGTGAGGCCTGGACGCGAACGGGGAATCGATGGGGACGGTTGTCTTGTGTGGGGTCGGAGTACCCTGACTTGACGTGTGTTTAGGTTTACCTTGCAAGGTTTAAAAACTCGATTCGAATCGTCTGCTTCTCGCAGCTAATGAGACTGCTTGATTCCTTGTACTGCATCGAGTAAGAAGTGAAATGTGGATTATATGAGATAACTTGTTGATTGAACTAATTGATTGTTACCATGTATGCTTAGAAGGAGCAAATCTAGCTAAGTTAATGATGGTAGAATTTGAAAAGCTAAAAATTGATTTTAGAAACAGCTAGTGCTTTTGGCAAACCAAACCCCTCAGCCAAACAGCTGCATAGTCTAGAGGTAGAGGAGTAGACTCCTCACACCGGTTAAGTCTAGCTGAGTATTAGTATACTCAGCCTTGCTTGTGGCACTATTTTTGCAGGTACCATGCAGGATTTGGTTGATGGTGTGACTTGGCCTACCACCCTGCCACCGGGTTGGACGGTCGAGTGGGATGTTGCTCCGGCAGGAGAGGAGCATGAGGAGTAGTGGGCTAGGCCTCGCCCATTTCCTCATTACCGACGACATCGATTATCCGCTGCACTTTATTTTGTGAACTTTATTTGCTACGCAAAAACTCCAATTTATGTAATAACTCCGCACTTAATTTGAGGTTTCCTGTTTTATTGTATTTCTTCTGTGACTCACCTTCGAGTGAGATTGTGGAATTTGATCCTGGTTAAGTGGCTCTATCAGACTAGATCTGAAGGACTGACGGGTTATTCCGATTTAAGTGTGTTACGGCCCCTGAGGCGTGACTTAGGCACTTAAGCTGGAATAATTCGGGTGGTTCTGCCACAGCTGGTATCGGAGCAAATTCCACCACAGAGAAGGACAATAAACCATGAATACCGATTTTCAAAATCTAAAACTTGCCTAGAAACTACTACGGATCGTCAGGACTAGATCGCTAGACCTAGGACGAAAGGCCTTAGGCGTAGAGGGAGAAATAGGTGGCTAATTAATTAGGCCCTGTGGGCCAATACTTATATTTTTTAGGGATGCCCTAAAAGGCACCCTATTTTCTTGTGAGAGGCAACGTTTCTTACAGCATGCATGCATTATAAAACACCAAGAGGAATTAAAATTTGAGCTAACCCTTTTTCCTTAAAACCATCCGGGCTCTCTTTTTCTTTTTCCTTCCACCATAATCTTTATCTTTGATTCCCTTCCGCAGATGAATTCACCCACCCCCGCCAGTGGATGAGACTCTCGTTTCAGTTCTGACTTCCTTTCTCGCGATGGCTTTCCCTCCATCTTGTGGGAAGTGCTTAACTCCGCCGGTTACCCTACGCCCCCTTTGTACACAGTGCAGTTGTATGAGGAGCATCGGGTACCTCGTTGTCGAGTCTGGCTAACTTTGGAGGCTCATCCCCTTCAGCCGGGTTGGCGTTCTCTTGACTCTGAGACGATTGGACTCAGGACGGATGACACCGTTGAGGCAGCAGCCATGAAGACTCTGACGACTTTCTGTGGCTACCATCCCCTGGAGATGGTGATGCACCCCTTGGGACTCTTCCCTGCTGAGAAGAAGGATGATCCCATGTGGTGTAACCGCGTGAGCCATGTGAAGGATGTGTGGGCAATGTATCCTGACTTGGTTGGGAGGGTCACTGTTCAGTGCATGAGTGCGCTGTACCGCCTTCAGGCCCTTCAGAGCGATGCTATGACACTTCTTGCTAACACCGCTCAGACTGCCAAGCTCACTCTCGACAGTCGAGAAGATTTTGTGGTCGACCTATCCACAGAGTTGGTGGAGAAGGATCTGCAGGTGGAGAGGCTGAGCCAGTGTATCGCTACCCTGGAGCAGCAAGTGGAGATCCGAGACAACACTATTGATGTCTTGGAAAACCAGCTTCACGACGTGCAGAGGGAACTCGAGGAAGCCAATGACCACTTGGACATGCACCACCTGGAGATGGAGGCCAATGAAGTAGGAAGCGAGGAAGAAGAGGCTCCCGAGGAGCTAGGACCAGCCCCTGGTGCCAATGGGACTACCTCCGCGATGCCTCCTTCACCCGTATCCAGTGTCGCTTCTACCGCTCAGGGTTAAGCAGTCGCTTCGACGTTTTTAGGCGGATAGAAACCTATGCGAGCTTAGTAGTATCACATTTTGGACTAGGCTTGTGGGTACCTTCCCCTGATTAATGTAACCCTGTAAACTTTTGATATCTGTGGGATCCTTGTCACCATGTTATCTTCATTTCGAACCTCATATTATGATTATGGCATTTTCCTTCCATATGAGATGATATCTTGTCGTTCGGAAATGTGAGTTGGGATAACAATGGCGACAATCTCTGTTTTCAGATGGCAGCTAGGCAGCGTCGCGGGCAGAATGAGCAAGCTCCCCCGCCACCTCCTCTAGCTCCCACAGTGCAGGAGCTGATGGCCCAGCAGAATGAGATTCTGCGACAGCTCTTGCAGCGCCAGCCCCACCAACAGCATCATGGTGGAGGCCAGCATCAGCGACCTCCGGCTATGGCAACTTACCAAGAGTTTCTGAGCACGCAGCCGCCCTTGTTCACCAAGGCAGAGGATCCGTTGGACGCCGACGTGTGGCTTCGCGTCGTCGAGTCCAAGTTTCCCCTCCTCACAGGAGACTGCCCTGATGAAGCCAAGGCTCGCTTCGCCGCACAGCAGCTTCGCGGCCCTGCTCGGACTTGGTGGAACCACTTCCGTGCTATGCTCCCCGCTGATCGTGAAGTATCTTGGGAGGAATTCAAGACTGCCTTCAGAGGACACCACACTCCAGCTGGCATTCTTGATCGGAAGTTGAATGAATTCCTGGCCCTCAATCAAGGAACCCGCACGGTACTGCAGTATGCACAAGCCTTCAACGACTTATGCCAGTATGCAGGGTATCATGCTGATTCTGATGAGAAGAAGAGGGATCGCTTCCGCAGGGGTCTCAATACCAAGCTGCGGGAACGACTCAACACTGTCCGGGCTGATAGCTTCAATGAGTTGGTCAACATGGCCATCTCTCAGGAGGATTGCATTGTTGCTCACCGGGCAGAGAAGAAGAGAAAGGCACCAATGGCAGCACCATCCGCTCAGGCTCAGAGGTTCCGGATTGTTTCTCACAATCAGAGCAGGGGTTTCCAGCAGCAGGCAGGCAAATGGGTGATCAGGCCACCTCAGCAGCAGCAGCAGCCGGCACCCAACCGCTATCCAGCTCCCGCCCCAAGGAACAATCAGCCTCCGCAGCAGCAGCAGTTCCGCCAGGGCAATGGGAACAAGTGTTTCACTTGTGGCAATGTGGGCCACTATGCCAAGAATTGTCCCAGGAACCAGCAGAGGCAGATGCCAGCACCAAATCAAGACAAGGGAAGAAAGCAGAAGGTGCAAGTCAGGCAAGGGAAGCTCAACTTCACTGCTCTAGAGGAAGTGCCAGAAGGAGCTCCTATCATGACCGGTACCTTTTCAGTTTATAATCAACCTGCTTTAATTCTGTTTGATTCTGGTGCATCTCATAGTTTCATTAGTCAAAAGTTCAGTGCTAATTGCAAACTGCCATTCTCTCACTCAAAAGGGTCATTCGTGATAGTCACACCTGGGGGTAAAATTGCAACTAATCAATTAAACCAAAGTGTGCCTATTCAACTGGGAAGCCACATTATCAAAACCACTCTTCTTGTATTGGGATTGGAAAATGTGGACATTATTCTAGGAGCAAATTGGATGACCTTGCACCAAGTTGTGCTTGATGTAGCCAGTCGTACCGTGGAAGTTAATTCTCCTTTCTGCAGGAATTTCACTTTGATTCTGCCTAGTCAGGGTTCTTCTCAGTCATGTGCTTTCTCTATGACGGAGTTACCCCTGAAGAAGATCCCAGTGGTCTGTGAGTATGCAGATGTCTTTCCTGATGAATTGCCGGGAATGCCACCGGACCGGGATATTGAATTCGCCATCGAGTTGCAACCGGGAACGGCCCCAATTTCCAAGAGGCCCTACCGAATGCCACCCGCTGAGTTGGCAGAGTTGAAGAAGCAGTTGCAAGAGTTGCTGGATAAGGGTTTCATTCGCCCAAGCACTTCGCCTTGGGGATGTCCAGCACTGTTTGTGAAGAAGAAGGATGAAAGCTTGAGGCTGTGTATAGATTACCGCCCTCTTAATGCGGTAACTATCAAGAACAAGTATCCTTTGCCTCGTATTGATGTTCTCTTTGACCAGTTGGTCGGAGCCAAGGTGTTTTCCAAGATAGACCTTCGCTCTGGCTACCATCAGATCAAAATACGAGCAAGTGATATTCCGAAGACGGCATTCTCAACCAGATATGGGCTATATGAATTCTTGGTGATGTCATTCGGGCTGACAAATGCACCAGCATATTTCATGTATCTGATGAATTCTGTTTTTATGCTGGAATTGGACAAGTTCGTAGTGGTTTTCATCGATGATATTCTGGTGTACTCGAAGAACGAAGAAGAACATGCCGGGCATTTGCATGTAGTGCTTCAACGTCTGCGAGAGCACCACCTTTATGCCAAGCTATCCAAGTGTGATTTTTGGCTAAAGGAAATCAAGTTCTTGGGTCACACTATCTCTCAGGCTGGGATAGCTGTTGATCCTGACAAAGTGCAAGAGGTGATGAACTGGAGGCCACCAACGACTGTTCGCCAGATTCCGAGTTTTCTGGGATTAGCTGGTTATTACCGAAGATTTATTCCGGACTTCTCTCGAATTGCGAAGCCTATTACTGAGTTGCTGAAGAAAGAAGTCAAATTTGTGTGGAGTCAGAAGTGCGAAGATGCCTTCCATGCATTAAGGCAGCATCTGACCACAGCACCAGTATTGGCGCAACCCGACAGCAGCAAGCCTTTTGATGTATATTGTGATGCCTCTGGCACCGGGCTAGGTTGTGTCTTGATGCAAGACAACCGAGTCATTGCTTATGCCTCAAGAGCACTCAGGCCTCATGAGCAGAATTATCCCACTCATGACCTTGAGTTAGCAGCAGTGGTTCATGCATTAAAGATGTGGAGGCACTATCTAATGGGAACCCACTGCAACATCTTCACTGATCATAAGAGCCTTAAGTACATTTTTACTCAGGCTGATCTCAACATGAGGCAAAGAAGATGGCTAGAGCTGATCAAGGATTATGACCTGGAGGTACATTATCACCCAGGGAAAGCTAATGTAGTAGCAGATGCCTTGAGTCGGAAGTTGCAATGCAATTGTATTCTGATGGATTCTCGTGTTAACACCTTGTGTGATGAGTTGAGCAAGATGCAAATTGAAGTGATTCCTTCTGGTTCTTTGTCTCAAATGGCTGTTGAGCCAGCTTTGCAAGACCAGATTATCATGGCCCAGCTCAATGACAAGGGAGTGCAGATTATCAAGAAGAATCTCCATCAGAAGGTTGAAAAGTATAATTGTTTCCGCCAGGATGAGAAAGGTGTGTTATGGTTCAAAAGCAGATTGGTAATTCCTAAGGACCAGGATCTCAAGAGGAAAATTTTGGATGAGGCTCATCCCTCCAAATTCTCTATGCATCCGGGAAGCACCAAGATGTACCATGATTTGAAGCTTTTGTACTGGTGGACCAGAATGAAGAGGGAGATAGCCCAGTATGTATCAGAGTGTGACACCTGTCATAGGATTAAGGCAAGCCACTTGAAGTCCGCTGGAGCTTTGCAACCACTGTCCGTACCTTCGTGGAAGTGGGACGACATCAGCATGGATTTCATTGTGGGTCTGCCCAACACCTCTCGTCATCATGATTCGATTTGGGTTATTGTGGACCGATTGACGAAAGTAGCACATTTTCTTCCTGTGCACACCACTGAGAAGGCTCAGAAATATGCAGAATTGTATATTGACCGGATCGTGTGTTTGCATGGATTACCTCGGACCATTGTTTCTGACCGAGGAGCCCAATTTGTTGCCAGATTTTGGGAACAATTGCAAGAGTCTTTGGGAACCAAGCTAATCAGGAGTTCAGCTTACCACCCACAGACTGATGGTCAGACGGAAAGGGTAAACCAGATTCTGGAGGATATGCTGAGAGCTTGTGCGATCGATTGTGGCAAGAACTGGGATAAGCACCTCTCCTTGGCAGAGTTTGCTTATAACAATAGTTATCAATCCAGCCTAAAGATGGCACCTTTTGAAGCTCTCTATGGAAGAAGGTGCAGGACACCACTCAATTGGTCTCAGCCTGGTGAAAGAGAAGTTTTTGGACCTGACTTAGTGACTGAAGCCGAAAGGAAGGTCAAGCTAATCAGGAAGAATCTAGAAGCTGCTCAGGCCAGGCAGAAGAGCTATCATGATAGAAGAAGGAAACCTCTCCAGTTCGAGGTGGGAAGTTTTGTATACCTCAAGGTATCACCCACCAAGGGAGTGCAGAGGTTTGGGATCAAAGGCAAGCTAGCCCCTCGTTACATTGGACCCTATGAGATCATAGAAGCATGTGGACCCGTGGCATACAAGCTGAAGTTACCTTCAAAGATGTCTGCCATTCACAGTGTATTCCATGTATCTCAGCTGAAGAAGTGTGTTCGATTGCCGACTGAGATCATAGCAGAGCCAAAATTGGAGATAGAGCCAGAACTCTCGTACCAAGAGTACCCCTCCAAGATTCTGGATTGCAAGGAAAGATCAACTCGGGCTAAATCAATCAAGATGTTCAAGGTCCAGTGGAGTAATCACTCAGAGGAGGAAGCTACTTGGGAAACCGAGGAATTCTTAAGATCCAACTTCCCCGATTGCCTACCTAAGGAAGCTGGTACGTAATCATCCCCAACCCCTCCTCCTGCCTTTCGAATCTAATTTCCAAAAATATGATCTTAATTCAGAACGAAGTAACTATGAAGTAAAACTTAAAAGGACTTCCTTCTGAAGTTGCAAAGAGAATGACATTCGAAGAGCAGTTTTGCCCTAATAATAACAATCACCACCCTTTTTCCTATCAGTCTCACCCTTCGCTTCACCCCGGGAGGACTCTGGCCCGAATCTCGGGACGAGATTCCTTTAAGGGGGGAAGGCTGTGACACCCCAGTGTCACCTAGGGTTTCTCTTAAAAAGCCAAACCAAGAACCATTATTTCATGTGAATCAAAGTAAGCATGGGCATCAAATTAACTTAAGTAATAAAGAATTCACCAAGTATATACTTAAAAGTGTCATGATCAAAACAATTGAGACTTTTGAAAGATAAGAATGTGCAACCCTAATTCAAAACCCTAAGTAAACCCCATGAACAAAATTCAATAAGATGTGAAAAGAGGATGAAAAGTTTAAAATTTTGAGTTGAGCCAATTATATAAGTTAAAGTATATTTGTTAAGCAACAAGAAAGATTGAGAAGGCTTAGCCAAAATAACTCAAATAAATCCCCAAATCAGCCCTTGATCAATGAACCCTTAGAGAAATTCAGATTTCTGAATTTCTGAATTTCAGACCTCTTCTCAAAGATCATCTGTGTTCTCTGCTTTTCCAAACTCAAAGCCAGAAGATCCAAATATCAAAGTCGTGCCAAATTACCTTGAACACATTCTGGGAAAGTTTGAACTCAAACCAAATCCATTTGACACGGTTTTGGCGCAGCTCAACCTCGGGACCAGGCATTCTGACACTGGCACCTTGGTGACGCTACAACTCCCTGTCCCTAGCCTAAAACCGCACGTCGTCCATACACAAAAGACAAAGCTTGGTCTGGTGAACAAATCCCTTGCAGTGATCTTGCCCAAATTCGCGAAGATTTGCTCCCAATCGGCGCTTGAACAGGGGCAGAGGCAACGGGAACACGTGTTCGACCGCGGCTGACACCCCTGGTTCACGCCCGTTCGCGCACCGCGCCTTCCCAGTGCACGCCCGCGCGCACTCACCGGTCCACGACCGCCCGTGCACCGCGCCGCGCCTATAAAGCCTTCCCAGGCGCGCCCCACTTCGCCCCGCACTCACCCTCACCGGCCAGCCACTTCCCCTTAGCTCCGGCGAGCTTAATTCCGCCCGCCATTGCCGCCAGAGCTTCGGCCACCGTGGCCAGCTCACCCCAGCCATCCTCCGGGCAAGCCAGTGCTTCGGCTAGCTCCGCCAGTAGCCCGTGAAGCTTGCCAAGCCCTCGGACCCGACCGGACTTCACCGGAGGCCCGAGATCGACCTCACCGGACTTCGGTCTTCCGCCGCCGCGCGTGGACCAAGCTATCCAGTGAGTCTCCGCCCAATTCCTTTCGCTCATGTCTTCTCTGGCATCCCGTGGACCTCCCTGACCTATTTAATTGAACTATCTCGCCGTGACCAGGCCGGTCTCCTCGCCGCCGACGAGCATCCCCGCCTGCGCGCGTGGACCGACCAACTCCGGCCATCTCCGATGGCGTTCCGCACACCGTTGTGATCCCCACGACCTCCCCTTCACCCTCGACCACTTCACCGGAACAGTCTCGCCGCCGGTAAGCCCCTCCGCCCTTTTCTCCGCCGCGGCTACTGTTTAAGGTAGAAGAAGGACCTCGGGTTAGGTTCTGTAGAACCCGAGGGGTTTTCTGTAATGTCAGCGACTCATGTGAATAGTAACCTAAGGACTGATTCGCGAAGGAAACTTAGAAAACCGCCAGGGACCCCAGTGCAAAGTGGATTTCCATTTAATCAATTCTGTTATTCTTTTTAAAATGACTAGAGAACTTAGAAAATCCATAACTTGATGAAATCTTAATAAAAAGTTGTCAAACCAATTTTGCTAGCTCTGGAATATTGTAATCTGTCATTTAAAAATAGTGGACCCTATGCTTTCTGTTCTAAATTTTAGAGTTTAAAATTAAAAACAGAAACCCCCTAAACCTTGTTTAATTAAGGAAAATTAGTTTTTCTTTTGTGCTGAGCTTAAGAAACTTTGTAGATGTTTATACCTTATTTAGACACTGTTTAAAAATAGTAGGAACACCAGCATTGGAAAATATGATGTAGTTATTCATTTAAAGCTATTTTGTCCAAAACTTAGAGAAAATCAGAAAGGCCTTAGAAATTAATGAACAGTGATTAATAATATTTTTCCTAGTTTACTTATGCAACAGAGAACCTAGGAAAAATACAGAGACCATTAATTTGGACCAGTTTTTAATTAAGATGATTTAATTAACCTTATATAGACTGAAAATCAATTATTAGAATTGCAAAACTATAACCAAAGTGATTAATAAAAATCCAGTGAACTTATAACCACCAGAGCCCCACTACAAAAATACAGAGCACCCCAGCCCAACTCTTTAAGTAAGGAAATTAATTGCAAAGTGATAATAAGACATTTTCCAACTAAATCATGAACAACCCCAAATAATGTGATAATGGGCAACCAAAAATTAGCTAAGTCCATGGTGAGACAATCCACCAGAGAAAAATGCAAACCCATGAAGAAGAAGTAAACTCATACCTTTTGCTAGTGATTAAAGAGAAAGACCACTTAATTCAAATAATGCAAACCACCCCTTCCCTTAAGCAAAAAGAAGCCAAACTTCAGAATGATTGCTCTTGCACAAAATACCAACTAAGAAAAATAAGAACTCTGTTGTTTGATGTTTTTCAAATATAGTGGTAGTAGAAAGCACCCCTTTGGCTAGAAACCTTAAGAAAACCATAGGAAAAGAATTAAAAGGTATTAATGACTAGAAATTTGTATCAAGTCATGTTATAACACCTAAAAGCCAGCAAAAATGAGTTTTAAAGAATTACCCACTGTTAAATAATAGTTGTAGTTCAAAGTACCCCTTCTGCCCTAAAATTTGGTAATTTTGTCCAGAGAAAACCATTCACTTTCTGATCCCCAAATTTTGAGACAGAGAATCATACACCAGTAACAAGCCACTGTAATTTTGCAGAATTTTTGGAATTTTATAAAAGCAACTTGTAGTTCAAACCTACTCCAAAACATTAAAAGAATAAAAGAAAAGGAAAGAAGAAATAAACCCCACCTCAATAAGTCTAACTTGAGTACTTATCATTTATCCCTAAGACTTAAAAGGAATTTGGTGGAACCCCCAAAAATAAACCTACCCCTTACCTTAGCTAAGTTTAACCCAATTTACCAAGTGTACCACCCAAGGGTTTTACATAAGTAAAGTTAACTTTTTTAAACTCAAAAGACGTGGTAATTTCTAAAAGCACATATCATATCATGCATATATCTTACGCATTGCATTCATTAGATTGTAATCTTGCCGACGGAGAGTACGTGCTCATCCCCGAGCAAGGACCTGTCCAAGAGGAGGACCAGGAGCAGGCTTCAGAGGCTGCTATTGAGGATCTCCCCGCAGCCCCAGCAATTGAAGGCAAGCCCCGGTTTTATGCATAACCATGTTATTATATGCTACTTTACTACACTTAATGCTTGTAGGATTGCAATGTGCACTTAAGTGTAGGAGTTGCTTGAAACCTCTAGCTGCATGAACTTAGGATTCCTTTTTGAGATGAATACTAGTATGCTAGGTCGAGTAGCTGCTTGCTAATCAGGATCTCGGTAGAAGTCGAGTGATTTTTCTAGCACTCGCGCGAGGTCAGGAATTGATTGTATTCATCTTGATAACGGGATTTATGTTGGTCTATGGACTTGGATCCAGGGAGGATGCCTTGTCCATGAGACAGGAAAAATGAATTAAGGATTAATGTGTGGATACCTGAGTCAAGCTTTTGAACGTACTAAGCACATGCCGGGAAAAATGGTAACCGGTAAACCTAGTACCTGAGTGAAGCCGGGCGCGGACTTTATCCCTCATGCGACCTGAGACTGGGTCTCCCATGCTAGCTATGGTGGGTACAAGTGCGGTCACTGCACGGCGGCAGCCGGGGTCAGTGGAGCATTGTATGCCAAGGCGGTGAGGCCTGGACGCGAACGGGGAATCGATGGGGACGGTTGTCTTGTGTGGGGTCGGAGTACCCTGACTTGACGTGTGTTTAGGTTTACCTTGCAAGGTTTAAAAACTCGATTCGAATCGTTTGCTTCTCGCAGCTAATGAGACTGCTTGATTCCTTGTACTGCATCGAGTAAGAAGTGAAATGTGGATTATATGAGATAACTTGTTGATTGAACTAATTGATTGTTACCATGTATGCTTAGAAGGAGCAAATCTAGCTAAGTTAATGATGGTAGAATTTGAAAAGCTAAAAATTGATTTTAGAAACAGCTAGTGCTTTTGGCAAACCAAACCCCTCAGCCAAACAGCTGCATAGTCTAGAGGTAGAGGAGTAGACTCCTCACACCGGTTAAGTCTAGCTGAGTATTAGTATACTCAGCCTTGCTTGTGGCACTATTTTTGCAGGTACCATGCAGGATTTGGTTGATGGTGTGACTTGGCCTACCACCCTGCCACCGGGTTGGACGGTCGAGTGGGATGTTGCTCCGGCAGGAGAGGAGCATGAGGAGTAGTGGGCTAGGCCTCGCCCATTTCCTCATTACCGACGACATCGATTATCCGCTGCACTTTATTTTGTGAACTTTATTTGCTACGCAAAAACTCCAATTTATGTAATAACTCCGCACTTAATTTGAGGTTTCCTGTTTTATTGTATTTCTTCTGTGACTCACCTTCGAGTGAGATTGTGGAATTTGATCCTGGTTAAGTGGCTCTATCAGACTAGATCTGAAGGACTGACGGGTTATTCCGATTTAAGTGTGTTACGGCCCCTGAGGCGTGACTTAGGCACTTAAGCTGGAATAATTCGGGTGGTTCTGCCACAAAACCGAGGGCCTTCTGTGTGTGCGCACACACGGTTGTGCTGCTCGGTACACGCTACTATCACAGTTGGTAGTCATAATCCATTATGAGATTATATCAATATGTTATCTTTGCACGAATTGTTTGTACCACGTGAGATTCATTATTGGTGCTAGTTTTGTAATGGCGTCATGGTTAAGGACTTATGGTACCGCGGCGAAACTGAGGGCCTCCTGTGAATGCGCACACAGGATTTTGCTGCTTGGCGCATGCTGGTACCAAGGTCTCTGGTCATGATCCATTGTGGAACTACACTGATGTGTGATCTTCTGTGGACTCCTCCCTTGGAATAATTTCTATATTGTTTGTCAAGTTATCAAGCAACAACTATCAACTTTGTCGGATCAAAAGGACATACCACTTTTATGTGTGGTCTCTTTTATTTTGATCTTGGTAGTGACTACTCATACAAGTTCCCTTTACATCCTTTGTGTAGAGGTGAAGCCTTGGAGCTTTTTAGTGTCAAGAGACAACCGATTAGCTCTCAATATGGAGATCTGTTTTCCCTGCTGTTGAGATGCAGGAGTTTGTTCATTCGCTCTCTTATATTCTCTAATCAAGTGGATAATTCATCTCGCATGCAGAAAAGGATGAACAACATGACCAAATGGAATTCTACCTAAATACATGATCTTTTGCTAGCAAATGTGAACTCTCAACCCTTGGCTTACCGATGGTACTGAGAGAACTTGCTCAATGTCAAAAGTAGTTCAACAAGTTGGTTTTACTAACTTGTAACTGCTCAATGAACGAAGGTTGAGTTTAGAGATCGTTTTATCGATTTGCCTGAACTCACTTTGGTTCAACTCACTCTAAAGAAAGTACTTACAAGATTCGAGATTAAGTCGATTAGTAACCACCTAGTCATCGCTCTAGTCGTGCCTTGATCGCCTCACGTGTGCTTTTCCAGCATGTGTGATCAAGTCAAGTCGTGACTAGTGCTGGATAAAATGGACTGGTTGTAAAGTCCGGATCTACAGATCCCTCCGCTGGTGATTCTCTCGAATCTATACCATCTTTTTTGACTTGAATTCTCGGGTTAGCCACATGTTAACCGCGATAGTATTCGACATCCACACCCGTCCCCTGTACTATGAATTTCCTGTAACCACTTGTTGGTAAACCTCTTTCTGTATGTTTTACCCAAGAGGTTGCATCTGGTTCTGTTTGGGTAAAATCGCATATCTGGCGCTTGCTCAACAGACTCAGATAGTACAGTTCCATCAGAAAAAGCAAACTGCACACATGAAACCTTATGTGTTCCTCTGGCAGACATCATCTCTATTGGTGGACATTTCTAAATTAGCCTAAGGCGATACATGATATGTCCACTAGAGAAACGACATCCTGAGACACTCACCTTTGCTTGGAACTGTCTCATGATTATCGCTGATTTGGACATGGGTTACATGCTTCTCTACTCTTAGAAGTCTTTCGCTCCGAATCTCGGGACGGGATTCTTTTAAGGGGGGAGGGCTGTAACACCCCAGGTGTTTATATTCCGCTCGACAACGAGTACGGATTCAAGCACGTCATATCAGTGGATAAAACGGATGCTAAATTCTAATTATTTTCGCTATCACGATTTTTATATCGCATCTGCTTCGTTTGTCGCAAGTGCGACATCATTTTTATTTCTATCTATCCAGGCTCTTTCGAAATTTTCGTGATGTTCGGAACATCGTCGTTCCGAAAATTGGTGCGTCCGGTGATATTTAAAATTCATCGCTCGCACGAATACGAATTCAGAAGCTCGACTCACTCGGATGATTTTTATCCCGGACAAATTAATTTGAACTCGACGACTAAAGTTCTTGAAACAAATTAATTCTGTCCCCATTCGTCAACCAAAGAAAATATCTCTTTATCTCCTCTTCTGCCGTTCTCTCTCTCTGATCTTTTCAGCCGTCCGTGGTCAGGATATTTTTCTTCAGCTCTATCTCTTCCTGGCGTCATAGTTCCTATCTCCACGCCCTAATTTTCTACCGCCGCCGTTCAGTTCGTGGACAGAAAAATCCCGCCGTTATTATTCTCACGCGCAGCTGGCCTTCTTCCATCTCTATCCCATTCTGCGATTTTTCTCAGCCACTGCCGATCTCATCCGCTCAACCGCCCTCTGCTGATTTTTTCGTGTGTGCGCGTCATTTTTATCTCTTCTCCACCGTGACCGCTTTTGTGGAAAAATCTGCGCGTCTTCTTCCCTGTCCCCGGCCTCAGCTCCTCTGTTCTTCGTTCCTGCTCAGCTCAAAAAAAATCCCGCCGCTTCCGTCTGTGGATAAAATCCAGCCGCGCTGAGCTCCTTCCTGGTGGCCGGCAATCTCTTCTTCCAGCGCCAGTGCCCAGCTCGGTTCGTGTGGGTGCGCAGCGGCGTCTCCGGTGGCCTCTACTCTGCTCTCTCTGGCCGGCCGGAGCTCCTGCTTGGCGTCCCTCTCTGCTCGTTCTCCCCAGCCAAGCGGATCTCGTCCATGCTGCTCTCTCTCTCCTGCCCCTCCCATGGTGCTCGCCTGGCTCGCCGCGCGCCCAAGCATCCGCTCACCCCTGCGCGTGCTTCTTCCCCATGGCGAGCTCACCCATCCTCTGCTCGTTCCCATGGCCGTCGTGTGCAGCCGCGAGCTCCAGTCTTCTTCTCTGCCCCGCAATCCATGGCGCCCGGTTGAAGCTCCTTCCTGCTCAGCGCGCGCCCGCCTCCCTGCTCCCCTCGAGCTCATCCTGCCCAAGTCCGGTTGTCTACTCTTTCTCTGCTCGACGCCGCGGCAGACGATGCTGCAGTCTGGCTGGACATCAAGATCCAGTGGAACCTCGTGGTGGCGGCGCTGGCGGACGGCGCGCTGCTTTCGTGATTCAGCAACGGCCGACGCCCAGCCCCAATTTCAGCTTCTAGCTCGCCTCCCTCTATCCCCATGCCGAGCTCGGTCCTGTCCATCTCGCCACGCTCGGTCTCTAGCTGCCTGTGCGCACATCGGTTTATGGTCGTGGTGATATTGTGGTGTGGCGACGTCGTGCGTGTCGCGACAGCTGTCGTGGCCGTGAGGCAGTCCGCGCCATAGAGTTCGCCCGACCACGATCTCGCTTTACTCCTCGCGTCGTCGCTTGCCGAGTCCTTTCCCAGTCCGCGCCATAAAATTCGCTCAGCCACGGTCCCGTCAAATTGTGAAGCTCCCTGCCGTGCGCTTGCCAGCTCAGATTTCGCCGGTCGCCGTTCTCTAACCCGTGTGCCGGTCGGCGTCGTGGAGTTTTAGTTTGATCGGCTCGTCGTCAACCTCGCCGGTTGTCGTCATTCGCCGTCAAGTCTCGCTAACCATCGCGAAGTCCCCTGCTGTCAGCCTCCTCACATGTCCTAAGCCGTCGTAGCCAGTTTGCCTCCATCTCGTGGTGGTGTTGTGCTGCCGTTGAGTCCCGATATCGATCTGGTTGTCGTCGAAGTGAAGCCTAGTTTAATGCTCGCCA
Source organism: Zea mays (assembly GCF_902167145.1). Lineage (NCBI taxonomy): Eukaryota > Viridiplantae > Streptophyta > Magnoliopsida > Poales > Poaceae > Zea > Zea mays. The sequence continues at coordinate 197,165,127 of NC_050097.1, read as the reverse complement.
AGGGTTCTGTCGGGGACCATAATTAGGGGTACCCTCAAGACGCCTAATTCTCAGCTGGTAACCCCCATCAGCATAAAGCTGCAGAGGCCTGATGGGTGCGATTAAGTCAGGGATCAGTCCATACGAGCGACTTGATCGCGCCTCGCCCGAGCCTAGCCTCGGACAAGGGCAGCCGACCCCGAGAGATTTCTGTCTCGCCCGAGGCCCCCCTTTAACGGCGGATATATCTCCGGCTCGCCCGAGGCCTTGCCTTCGCTGAGAAGCAACCCTGACTAAATCGCCGCACCGACCGACCGAGTCGCAGGAGCATTTAACGCAAAGGTGGCCTGACACCTTTGTCCTAACGCGCGCCCCCCGGCAGAGCCGAAGTGACCGCCGTCACTTCGCCGCACCACTGACCGGTCTGACAGAAGGACAGCGCCGCCCGCGCCACCCCGACTGCAGTGCCACTTGACAGAGTGAGACTGACAGGAGGTCAGGCCCTGCCAAAGGCGCCATAGGAAACTCCGCTCCGCCCGACCCAGGGCTCGGACTCGGGCTAGGACCCGGAAGACGGCGAACTCCGCTCCGCCCGACCCAGGGCTCGGACTCGGGCTAGGACCCGGAAGACGGCGAACTCCGCTCCGCCCGACCCAGGGCTCGGACTCGGGCTAAGACCCGGAAGACGGCGAACTCCGCTCCGCCCGACCCAGGGCTCGGACTCGGGCTAAGACCCGGAAGACGGCGAACTCCGCTCCGCCCGACCCAGGGCTCGGACTCGGGCTAAGACCCGGAAGACGGCGAACTCCGCTCCGCCCGACCCAGGGCTCGGACTCGGGCTAAGACCCGGAAGACGGCGAACTCCGCTCCGCCCGACGCAGGGCTCGGACTTAGGCTCAGCCCCAGAAGACGACGAACTCCGCTTCGCCCGACCCCAGGGCTCGGACTCCGCCCTGGCCTTTGCCGAATGACCTCCGCCTCGCCCGACCCAGGGGCTCGGGCTTGGCCTCGGCAACGGAAGACAGACTCGACCCCAGCTTCGGAGGAGCCCCCACGTCGCCCGGCCTCGGGCGCGGGCCCGCCACGTCAACAGGGAGCGCCATCATCACCCTACCCCGAGCCGGCTCGGGCCGCCGAGAACAAGACCGGTGTCCCATCTGGCCAGCTCCGCCAGATAGGCAATGATGGCGCCCTGCGTGCCCTGTGACGACGGCGGCTCTCAGCTCCCTTACGGAAGCAGGGGGACGTCAGCAAGGACTCGACCGCTCCGACAGCTGTCCCTCCGCCAAGCTCCGTTGCTCCTCCGACAGCCACGACATCACACCAGCAGGGTGCCAAGATCTCTCCGGCTGCCACATTGGCATGTACTTAGGGCGCTAGCTCTCCCTCCGCTAGACACGTAGCACTCTGCTACACCCCCATTGTACACCTGGATCCTCTCCTTACGACTATAAAGGGAAGGACCAGGGCCTTCTTAGAGAAGGTTGGCCGCGCGGGACGAGGACGGGACAGGCGCTCTCTTGGGGCCGCTCGCTTCCCTCACCCGCGTGGACGCTTGTAACCCCCTACTGCAAGCGCACCCGACCTGGGCGCGGGACGAACACGAAGGCCGCGGGATTTCCACCTCTCTCACGCCCGTCTCCGGCCACCTCGCTCTCCCCCCTTCGCGCTCGCCCACGCGCTCGACCCATCTGGGCTGGGGCACGCGGCACACTCACTCGTCGGCTCAAGGACCCCCCGGTCTCGAAACGCCGACAGTTGGCGCGCCAGGTAGGGGCCTGCTGCGTGCTGACGAACAGCTTCCCGTCAAGCTCCAGATGGGCAGTCTCCAGCAACCTCTCCGGCCCGGGACGGTGCTCCGTTTCGGGAGTCTTGAGTTCATGTCCTTCGACGGCAGCTACGACATGATACTCCTTCCACCGCCGCGCGACAACGACAATGGCGGCCGACAACCCGCGCGCCGGCGGCGGAATCGACGACATCTTCCCCGCGTGGTGGAAGAACAACATTCAAGCTCGCCACGTCCTCTCCCCCGCCAACGGAGGAGGAGGCGGGGCAACCAAGGCCAAGCGGGAGGCCGCGCTTCGTCGGCCGTCGAGCGAATCGACGTTCCCAGCGCCCCAACGGAAGGCACGCCGGGCGTCGACCTCGCGTTCGAGACGAAGGCAAGCGCCGTCCCCCCGCGACACACTGATCCCGAGCAAGAAGACGACGCCAGCGCGCTCGCGGAGGGCTTGCAGGACGTCGCCCTCGTACCTGAGATGACGGTGCAACCAGTCCCCGATGTGACTACGTCGCTCCTCGTCGACCAAAAGGTACAGACTAATTCCCATCCTACGTCATTTCGACTCGGCCTCAACCCGCCTAGCGACCTCGCTTTGGCGGGCGCTCTCGTTGAGGCGAGTGCAACCCCACTGGGGTTTCGTGTGCGGTGACGATCCCAGCATCTGTTGGGATTTCTCCGGATTTGGCAACCCCAGTGCCATGCGGGACTTCATGACCGCATGTGACTACTGCCTCTCCGACTGTTCCGACGGTAGCCGCAGCCTTGACGACGAGGACTGCGGCCCAAGCCGCGAATGTTTCCACGTCGAGCTAGGGGATCCCTCCGAAGGCAACCATCTTGGCATGCCGGAGGACGGTGATCTTCCTAGGCCGGTGCCTCGTGCTGACATCCCGCGGGAGCTAGCTGTGGTCCCCGTTCCGGCGGGGGGTCACGACCCACAGCTCGAGCAAGTCCGCGGGGCGCAGGCCAGGCTCGACGAGGGAGCAGGAGCGCTTGAGCCGGTCCATCGGAACGTCGGGCAGGTATGGGCGAACCAACCCCCGGCCAGAGAAATACGTCACCTGCCCCAAGGTTTCCAGCACCGCGTCGCCAACGACGTCAGGGTCAGGCCGCCGCCCGCATCCAGCGGGGTCGGTCAGAACCTGGCAGCCGCAGCGATGCTCCTCCGCACGATGCCGGAGCCATCAACCACCGAGGGTCGGCGAATCCAGGGAGAGCTCAAGAATCTCCTGGAAGGCGCTGCGGCCCGACGGGCCGAGAGCTCTGCCTCCCGAAGGCAGGGGTACCCCTCGGAACCTCATGCCGCGACTTCCCGATTCATGCGGGAAGCCTCGGTCTACACCGGGCGCACGCGCAACACCGCGCCTGCGGCCCCGGGCCACCTCGGCAACGAGCACCATCGACGCGACCGTCGGGCCCACCTCGACGAAAGGGTGCGCCGAGGCTACCACCCCAGGTGTGGGGGGCGCTATGACAGTGGGGAGGATCGGAGTCCCTCGCCCGAACCACCCGGTCCGCAGGCCTTCAGTCGGGCCATCCGACGGGCGCCGTTCCCGACCTGGTTCCGACCCCCGACTACTATCACAAAGTACTCGGGGGAAACGAGACCGAAGCTGTGGCTCGCGGACTACCGCCTGGCCTGCCAACTGGGTGGAACGGACGACGACAACCTCATCATCCGCAACCTCCCCCTGTTCCTCTCCGACACCGCTCGCGCCTGGTTGGAGCACCTGCCTCCGGGGCAGATCTCCAACTGGGATGATTTGGTTCAAGCCTTCGCCGGCAATTTCCAGGGCACGTACGTGCGCCCTGGGAATTCCTAGGACCTCCGGAGCTGCCGGCAACAGCCGGGAGAGTCTCTCCGGGACTACATCCGGCGATTCTCGAAGCAGCGCACCGAGCTGCCCAACATCACCGACTCGGATGTCATCGGCGCGTTCCTTGCCGGCACCACCTGCCGCGACCTGGTGAGTAAGTTGGGTCGCAAGACCCCCACCAGGGCGAGCGAGTTGATGGACATCGCCACCAAGTTCGCCTCTGGCCAGGAGGCGGTCGAGGCTATCTTCCGAAAGGACAAGCAGCCCCAGGGCCGCCCGTCGGAAGAGGCTCCCGAGGCGTCTACTCCGCGCGGCGCCAAGGAGAAAGGCAAGAAGAAGTCGCAATCGAAACGCGACGCCGCCGACGCGGACCTTGTCGCCGCCGCCGAGTACAAGAACCCTCGGAAGCCCCCCGGAGGTGCTAACCTCTTCGACAAGATGCTCAAGGAGCCGTGCCCTTATCATCAGGGGCCCGTCAAGCACACCCTCGAGGAGTGCGTCATGCTTCGGCGCCACTTCCACAGGGCCGGGCCACCCGCGGAGGGTGGCAGGGCCCGCGACGACGACAAGAAGGAAGATCACCAAGCAGGAGAGTACCCTGAGGTCCGCGACTGCTTCATGATCTACGGTGGGCATGTGGCGAATGCCTCGGCTCGGCATCGCAAGCAAGAGCGCCGGGAGGTCTGCTCGGTGAAGGTGGCGGCGCCAGTCTACCTAGACTAGTACGACAAGCCCATCACCTTCGACCAAGCTGACCACCCAGACCACGTGCCGAGCCCGGGGAAATACCCGCTCGTCGTCGACCCCGTCATCGGCGATGTCAGGCTCACCAAGGTCCTGATGGATGGGGGCAGCTGCCTCAACATCATCTACGCCGAGACCCTCAGGCTCCTGCGCATCGATCTGTCCTCCGTCCGGGCAGGTGCTGCGCCCTTCCACGGGATCATCCCTGGGAAGCGCGTCCAGCCCCTCGGACGACTCGACCTTCCCGTCTGCTTCGGAACGCCCTCCAACTTCCGAAGGGAGACCTTGACGTTCGAGGTGGTCGGGTTCCGAGGAACCTACCACGCGGTACTGGGGAGGCCATGCTACACGAAGTTCATGGCCGTCCCCAACTACACCTACCTGAAGCTCAAGATGTCGGGCCCCAACGGGGTCATCACCGTCGGCCCCACGTACAAACACGCGTTCGAACGCAACGTGGAGTGTGTGGAGTACGCCGAGGCCCTCACCGAATCCGAGGCCCTCATCGCCGACCTGGAGAACCTCTCCAAAGAGGTGTCAGACGTGAAGCGTCATGCCGGCAACTTCGAGCCAGCGGAGACGGTTAAGGCCGTCCCTCTCGACCCCAGTGGCGACGCCTCCAAGCAGATCCGGATTGGTTCCGGGCTCGACCCCCAATAGGAAGCAGTGCTCGTCGACTTTCTCCGCGCAAACGCCGACGTCTTTGCGTGGAGTCCCTCGGACATGCCCGGCATACCGAGGGATGTCGCCGAGCACTCGCTGGATATTCGGGCCGGAGCCCGACCCGTCAGGCAGCCTCTGCGCCGATTCGACGAGGAGAAGCGCAGAGTGATAGGCGAGGAGATCCACAAGCTAATGGCAGCAGGGTTCATCAAAGAGGTATTCCATCCCGAATGGCTTGCCAACCCTGTGCTTGTGAGGAAGAAAGGGGGGAAATGGCGAATGTGTGTAGACTACACTGGTCTCAACAAAGCATGTCCGAAGGTTCCCTACCCTCTACCTCGCATCGATCAAATCGTGGATTCCACTGCTGGGTGTGAAACCCTGTCCTTCCTCGATGCCTACTCATGGTATCACCAAATCCGAATGAAAGAGTCCGACCAGCTCGCGACTTCTTTCATCACGCCCTTCTGCATGTACTGCTATGTCACCATGCCGTTCGGTTTGAGGAATGCGGGCGCGACGTACCAGCGGTGCATGAACCATGTGTTCGGCGAACACATCGGCTGCACAGTCGAGGCCTACGTCGACGACATCGTAGTCAAGACAAGGAAGGCTTCCGACCTCCTCTCCGACCTTGAAGTGACATTCCGATGTCTCAAGGCGAAAGGAGTCAAGCTCAATCCCGAGAAGTGTGTCTTCGGGGTGCCCCGGGGCATGCTCCTGGGGTTCATCGTCTCCGAGCGAGGCATCGAAGCCAACCCGGAGAAGATCGCAGCTATCACCAGCATGGGACCCATCAAGGACTTAAAAGGCGTACAGAGGGTCATGGGATGTCTCGCGGCCCTGAGCCGCTTCATCTCACGCCTCGGCGAAAGAGGTCTGCCTCTGTACCGCCTCTTAAGGAAGGCCGAGAGTTTCGCTTGGACCCCCGAGGCCGAGGAAGCTCTCGGGAACCTGAAGGCGCTCCTTACAAAGGCGCCCATCTTGGTGCCCCCAGCTGATGGAGAAGCCCTCTTGGTCTATGTCGCCGCGACCACTCAGGTGGTTAGCGCCGCGATTGTGGTCGAGAGGCAAGAAGAAGGGCATGCATTGCCCGTTCAGAGGCCAGTTTACTTCGTCAGCGAGGTATTGTCCGAGACCAAGATCCGCTACCCACAAGTTCAGAAGCTGCTGTATGCAGTGATCCTGACGAGGCGGAAGTTGCGACATTACTTCGAGTCTCATCCGGTAACTGTGGTGTCATCCTTCCCCTTGGGGGAGATCATCCAGTGCCGAGAGGCCTCGGGCAGGATCGCAAAGTGGGCGGTGGAAATCATGGGCGAAACGATCTCGTTCGCCCCTCGGAAGGCCATCAAGTCCCAGGTGTTGGCGGACTTCGTAGCCGAATGGGTCGACACCCAGCTGCCGACGGCTCCGATCCAACCAGAGCTCTGGACCATGTTTTTCGACGGGTCGCTGATGAAGACGGGAGCCGGCGCGGGCCTGCTCTTCATCTCGCCCCTCGGGAAGCACCTACGCTACGTGCTACGCCTCCATTTCCCGGCGTCCAACAATGTGGCTGAGTACGAGGCTCTCGTTAACGGGTTGCGGATCGCCATCGAGCTAGGGGTCAGACGCCTCGATGCCCGCGGTGACTCGCAGCTCGTCATCGACCAAGTCATGAAGAACTCCCACTGCCGCGACCCGAAGATGGAGGCCTACTGCGATGAGGTTCGGCGCCTGGAAGACAAGTTCTACGGGCTCGAGCTCAACCACATCGCTCGGCGCTACAACGAGACCGCGGACGAGCTGGCTAAAATAGCCTCGGGGCGAACAACGGTTCCCCCGGACGTCTTCTCCCGGGATCTGCATCAACCCTCCGTCAAGATCGACGACACGCCCAAGCCCGAGCCACCCTCGGCACGGCCCGAGGCACCCTCGGCTCAGCCCGAGGCGTCCTCGGTTCAGCCCGAGGTACCCTCGGCCCCCGAGGGCGAGGCACTGGACGTCGAGGAGGAGCAGAGCGGGGCCACGCCTGATCGAAATTGGCAGACCCCGTACCTGCAATATCTCCGCCGAGGAGAGCTACCCCTCGACCAAGCCGAGGCTCGGCGGGTAGCGCGACGCGCCAAGTCGTTCGTCTTGCTGGGCGATGAGGAGGAGCTCTACCACCGCAGCCCCTCGGGCATCCTCCAGCGATGCATCTCCATCGCCGAAGGTCAGGAACTCCTGCAAGAAATACACTCGGGGGCTTGCGGCCATCATGCAGCGCCTCGAGCCCTTGTCGGGAATGCTTTTCGGCAAGGCTTCTACTGGCCAACGGCGGTGGCTGACGCCACTAGAATTGTCCGCACCTGCGAAGGGTGCCAATTCTATGCGAAGCAGACCCACCTGCCCGCTCAGGCTCTGCAGACGATACCCATCACCTGGCCCTTTGCTGTATGGGGTCTGGACCTCGTCGGTCCCTTGCAGAAGGCGCCCGGGGGCTACACGCACCTGCTGGTCGCCATCGACAAATTCTCCAAGTGGATCGAGGTCCGACCCCTGAACAGCATGTCACACCCGGTTTTGAAGGTAAACCGAATGTGAACCATGTACGTGCCAGGATCAGAAATTCACGTACACAGCGATTACATAAATGACTCATCATAGCACAATGCTTCGAATAACAATAAAGAATAAATGATGATATTAAAGACTAGAGTCATTTACATAATATGAATCAAAGTACACAGAATCGAAACGTAGCCAATGTAAATAAACCCACCACAGGCAGCTGACTGGGGGAGGTCGCTAGCCTAATCCTCGAACTCGTCGAAGTCCTGGAACTCCTGGAGAACTGCCTCGACGCCTTCTTATTTACCTGAGCATAGATTGCACCAAAGGCAACCTGGTGTTTTGTGAAAGCAAGGGTGAGTACACATCAACGTACTCAGCAAATGCCCCGTTTGGCTGAAGTGGACTAGCTTTTATGTGGGGTTAGGCTCAAGCAGTTGCTTTTAGTTGGTCAGGTATTTATTGTTAGTAGAAGCCAGATTTTATCATTAAACCCAAGTTATAATCCCAAAAAGTACCTCCTCAGAGAGGAAATACTAGAATTCATAATTAAAGTCACCATCATTAACCATCATCATTAAAGTCATCATCTAAGGTGTATCCGGAGTATCTCTAATCAAAGAGGATCCCAAGGCTGCTCTTAACCGTGAGCACGGCTGATATATCAGTTTCATTACCCTCTGCAGAGGTCGCACACTTTACCCATGAGCCGTGATTCCCGTTTTTCCCGGGGATCATGACTCCCCATTGATCACTTCCTAGGTGGTCCGGCAGGGTATAACTACGTAGCTTTTACAAAGATTCCCTAGAGGTCATAGCCGCCCGTTAGGTTTCTCCAGTTTGATAAACACAGTACCTCTCCCCGAAGAGGGGTGACTAACAAAAGCAAAACGAAAGAATCTCGGCACCCAGCCTCGGCAGAGCAAGCACTGTGCCTGGACCCCATTGACGGCACGACGGCGAAGCAACTACACCTCTAGTTCCTCTAATTAATTAGCTAAGGGCCCCCCATTTCACCCTCATGGTTGCACTGTTATCCCGGGTTGTCACTCCCCAAACAGGTCCTTATGGAGAGGCACTCAGGAAACAGCCTGAGCCCCCTAAAGTATCACAGGAACATCATCGGGATAACATCATAGTATCATAAGTATTCACATCATGTTCATTGATTAAAGTAAAGCAATAGCATAATGCTAACCATGATAACCCAAAAGGTAAACAAGGATAAGGTAAATAGAAAGCTAGTCAATCCTTAGGTTTCAATTAAGTAATGCGGGACATTGCATTAAAAGTGAATGGGACATAATGGGTCAGAGGACACTTGCCTTCACCAAGCTGCTGCTGCTCAGGGTCTTCTCCTGCAATTCTCTCAGACTCCACGAACGGCCCGATATCTACGCGAGTGCAAACATACATCCAACATTCTTGAAACGGAAGGAAACAATACACCATACAACAATATAGATCAAATAAATATGCACGCGACATAGAATTCGTATCTACGACTACGCGAGAAAGGAATTGAGATGACCGACGCTACGGTCGAGGGATATCACATTTACACTAAGCGGATATGAATTATAATATTTAATTCGGCTTAATCATATTGACGGATATTAATCATATGCCAAGTAAAATTACTACTTAGTCCCGATTAGTTTGCTACTCGAATAACCATTGTTTAAATATGTATTTAATTAGTGCGAGCTATTCCAGGTGATGCGAATTATTAACGTGCGTAGAACGCACGACGACGCGTGCGAACAGCACGCGCAACGCGCGCGAACGGCACGTGACGATTTAAGGTGCGACGCGCGGGCGATGGCGAGCGACACGAGTGCACACGGGGAGGGGGGGTAGACGAGGGGTAGACGGGGGTAGACGGGAGTCGTCTAGGGGTAGACGGATGTCGTCGGGACCCTGACAACACGCTGCGCGTACGCGAAACAATGCGCACAACAGCGTGCGACACGCGCGAGTTAACACGACTACGCGCACGAATAGCACGCTGACGCGCAAACGTGAACTACTACATAGATGTCGCCTCTATACTAGACTAGTATTAACTTTAAAACATTTGTGTAGTCATTAATCACACTATCATATATTTATAAAGCGTAAATTAAAATGATAAATTAGTTACTTTAATAACTAACAGGTAAATAATTAATTCATTAATTAAATAAACATGTGTCGCGACCAAACAATGTTCCTAATATGAAATTGACGCCGCTAGAGTTGATGGGACCGAATGAGTTACGCCGCATGAGACTTAATACATTTAAACCTATAATGAACTTATAAACAACACGATACATGGGTACTGCTAATTAATGTCGTATTCATCCTAACTACGCGTTAAACATGACATTTAAGTTAGCGTACACACACTAACAGGTATCTACAAATGCATCATTAAAATCATTAATTAGGTTCGATTGAATTGTTATTTTAATAATACACAACTAAACAAGTAATCAATTATTTAACGTGAACGGTATAGCGAAATGATTTTACTAAAGCGTGCCAACAGCGATTTACGCGAACGACGACGCGCACGGACAGCACGTGAACGACACATGACTACACGTGCGACAACTCGTGAATTATGCGCAAACAGACGTGCTGCGCGCGGCGCGAATCATGCGACAGCGAGGGTGCTGCACAGACTGCGCCGAGGCTGCTGCGGGGACGAACGATGCTGACAACGACGACACGCCAGGTGGCTCTGCACAGCCGCACTGGCAAGGCGCGCAGCACGGCGAGACGAAGGTTAGTGGCGCATAGGCCATCCTGGACACTTCTTAACTAGGACGAGCGCGCGTAGGAGCTGAGTCGCCGGGCTAACCACTAGGCAACGTCGACGAGGGCTGGACCGACCGCTGCTGCGAACACGGAGGGAGGAAGAAGATGAAGAGCTCCTCACCTACACTTGCCGACGACGACCGACGAGGCGGGTACGAACGACGAGCGCGCCGGGGAGAACAGCATCGACGGCGACATCCTGCGTCCACCATGGCCGGCGAGCGAAGGTCGAAGGTACGACGATGGCGGTTGCGCGGCAAGGCGCAGACGCACGACGACGAACGGCGAGGGCAGGGGAAAAGCCGCGCAGGCGAGCAGAGAGAGGCGGGCGGTTCTAGCGTTTGAGGGAGAGGGAATGGAGAAATTGCCGAACTGCTCGCGAGGCGTGGGCAGTTGGGGATTTTTGGGGAAGAAGAGCAGCGTCTCCGCCGGCGCTGTGACGACTGCGTCGAAGGCGCGTGTGCGCAGGTCGCGCGAGCTACACACCACGCGGGGGAGAGAGAGAACGTGGGGTGAGTGGGCTGCTGCATCTGCACCACGTGCGCGTGGGACGAGCTGCATGGGGCGCGATGGCTGGGCGATTTGGCCTGGCGCGCGGCGGCACGGCGGTTGCCGCTAGCCTGCAGCGCGAGTGCGCACTACGCGCTGGCTGGGGCGCTGGCCGAGCCGGCCCGGGCGGCTGGGCGGAGCTCCCACGCGACCCAGGTTGGACACGCTGGGCAGGCGGAGCCGATGGGCTGCGCGAGATGCAAGGTATTTTCCATCTTCTTTTTTCTTTTATTTATTTATTTCGAAATTCCTTTTCCTTTCCTTTTTTTCTTCACGTATGGCCGAGCGGGTAGGCTGTTTTGGGATTTCCTTTTTCTTTTATTTATTTATTTTGAAATTCCTTTTCCTTTCTTTTTTTTCTTCACGTAAGTTATTCAAAATATATAAATAAATATATGTTTATTTTTTTAATAATTCCAAATTATAATAATTTAAAAACAATAATATTTCTAAATAAAATATTCAATAAATAATTTTTGGTACATTTCTATCATTAATTAAATTGGGCTTCGCAAAAAGAGACTAAATTAAATGGTAAAAACTCTTTCAACCTCGCAGTAAACAAAAACAATGCCCCAGCATGTGATGCAGCATTTCAAAACTTGTGTGGAGGGGTTTTATCTCGCTAACGCTCAACACTTATATATAATATGAAATAACTCTTCATTATTTAGGAAAAAGAGAAGAAAAACAAAAAAAGGGGAGGGTAACACCTGAATTTGGTGGATATTAGGAAAGAAAAATTATACCCCAAAATCAGGGTGTTACAAATCTAACCCCCTTAACAGGAATCTCGCCCCGAGATTCAAGAAGAAGCTAGTAAGAAAACAAGGTTGGTTCATAGGTTGTCCACGTCTTTCTTGAGTTGACTTTGACTCTGCAAGCTTAACTTGGGGACTGGTTTGCTTTGACTTTCAGATGCTTGAGACCGATCGATGCGATTCTTGAGGTTCTCTTGGACCTGTGGGTTAGGACCCACACACACTTCCGCTGCGCCACTTTGATCTTGTTGGTTGATGTTGATCACATTGTCTTCATTGGGGTTAACGACTAACCCCCTTAACAGGAGCGTTGATACGCACTTGATGAAGGTGCTACCGACTCTGATCTTGACTGATTTGAAGGAGTTGGAGGTTGCCAAATGGACAGGTGCAAGAGGAAAGAATAGCGAGAAAAGGTAAGTATAGACAGATTAGAGAGAGCAGGGGAAGAACCCAACTACTTAACTATATGGCACTAACCTGGTGAACTGATGTCATTGCGGACCAAGGGCCACAACACATCAACACTCATCACAAAGAAGCAAATCAGTCATCACACAAAGACAAACAGCACCAGCACACAACAACAGGCATCTCGTGGCTACACGTTAATGTTAACTAGATGGTGGTCTTTCCTTACAAAGGGGAAACTACGCTAAGGCCATCGAAAGACAATGGGAGCGATAAAACATGCAGGATAGGGGCATGAGCATAATAAAGGATGGAGCTAAAGTAAAGATTGGAACCAACAGGGAGAGAATGCAACCAAGGTCAGGATAGGTAAAACATCATTCGCAAATCAAGATGGGAAAGATGATATTTCAAACGGTAGGCATAGGATAAGCATCATGGAAATATCTAGTGATTACAAAGGTACAGGAGGTAACAGGCGAAAGCACATCAAAAGATCGAGCTAAGACAAGACTTGCCACGCGACAGAGAAAAAAAGGGACGAACAAGAGCGGGGAGGGGTAAGACAACACTCTTGAACTGGAATGGGAGAGGAAGCTTTAAAATGCAGGTGCAAGATAAGCATCATGGTAAAGTTCAAGGGATGACAAGGGTTAAGGTGATAACAGACAAACACAACCAAGGATGTATTTTAGACAAAACTTGTGAGGCATCAAAGAAGGGGAAGCAATCAATGGTGAAGTAGGTGAGGCATTATCCCCAAACAACGATGAAAAGGAGGAGGCTTTAAAGGGTAGGTTGAAAGTAGGCATGTGGCAAGGGCATAGGTATCACGAGGGTTTAAAGGTAATAATGGACAAGGATGTAGAAGAGGAGGTAAATGGGTATAAGAACCAAGGATATAAATACCACAGAGGGTGGAGTTGAGACAGGACGTGCAAGTGAAAAAAGAGGGTACGTCCAAGGGCCAGATAGGTAAACTGCCACTCTCAAATTGAGGTAGAAGAGAGGGAATTTTTTTTAAAGAGTAGGAATAAAGATGAGTATCAAGACAAGATCGATGGACGACAAGGTAAGGATGATAGAAAATAACAACACAGTAAGGGATGGAATTAACACAAAGCTTTTAAGGCGACAAGAAGTGAAGAAAAAGAAAAAAAATCAAGGGAGAGATGGGTAACTCACAACTCCCAAACTAGGTTGAAAGAAAGGGGAGGCTTTTAAAGGATAGGTTCAAAGTAAACATTTAGGTGGAAGGCCTCAATATCACAAGGGTCAAAGGCGATAATAGACAAGGACATAAGGGAAAAGACGAAAGCACAGAAGAGCAGTGGTACAAGTACAACAAAGAATGGAGGTATGTCAAGGCTTACGCGGTAAAGAAGAGGATATAGCCAAGGGTGAGATAAGTAAGACATAGCTCTCGAATTGAGATCGAAAAGAGGGGAGTTCAACAAGCAGACCTAAGATAAGTATCAAGGCAAGATCTACAGATTACAAAGGTAAGGATGATATCAAATAAAAGCTCAACCAAGGATGAAGTTAAGGTGAGGCAAGACTGCAAAGCGACAAAGGGAAAGGAAACGAACAAGAGCGGGATAGGGAAAACAACATTCTTGGATTGAAATGGAATACGTGAGGCTAAAAAAAATAAGTAAACATTATGGTAAATATGGAGAGAGGTCAAGGGTCAAAGGTGATGATAGGTAAGGATATAAAGGAAGAGGTAAATGTGCATAAAAAACCAGGAATCTAGGTACAACCAAAAATAGAGTTCAGATAAGTCTTGCAAGTGGTAAAGTATGGGATATAACCATGGGTGAGATAAGTAAGAGACCACGCTGGAACTAAGGTGGGAGATTGGAGGCTTTAGATAACGAACATAACGTAATCGCTAAGGTAAGATTAAGAGATGAGAAGGGTAAAGCCAATAAGAAACAAAAGCACAACAAGGATGAGGTTACAAACTCGCGAGATACTACATGTGTGCAAAATAAAATGATCACTCATGGATCATTAGGAAACAAGGGTGGTCAAGGGCGTGTTAACTGAAATATTTCAAACAGATATTGGGACATAAAGGTAAGCATATATAAAAATAGGAGTATGCAAGATTCCAATGGTACGAGCATACCAAGACCAAGAAAGTACAAATTGCTAAAAAGATAGCGACTTATCAATGGAATAGGTAAGGGTCTCAAAAGATAGTAAGATCATGGACATATAAACTGAAATGTTTAAATAGGCAGTAGAGGTACAAGGGTAAGTGCTTTAGATTAAGGGATAAGGGTATTAAAAATGCAAGGATACGAGCATGTCAATAACAAAATGGAATAGAGATGGTCAAATGGTAGCAATTTAATAATGGATGAGGAAAGAGTCCCAAAAGACTAAAGGCTATGGTCAGGGGGTATCTACAAAGATGTCGCAAGCACAAGATGAGATCAGATCTAATAGATTGAGAGAAGTATAGACCATACTAGAATAAAATAATTTTTGGCAAGGGGGCATATAGGACCACAACATAGAATTAGTCAAGGTGACTAATATTTTGAAGCAGAATCAAGGATGAGATGAAGTAATAATCAATAAGTCCTTAAAACGGCCAATGCTACTCTAGGTCAGCGGTCCTACAGTCAGCACGGCTTTGATACCACTTATGTCACACCCGGTTTTGAAGGTAAACCGAATGTGAACCATGTACGTGCCAGGATCAGAAATTCACGTACACAGCGATTACATAAATGACTCATCATAGCACAATGCTTCGAATAACAATAAAGAATAAATGATGATATTAAAGACTAGAGTCATTTACATAATATGAATCAAAGTACACAGAATCGAAACGTAGCCAATGTAAATAAACCCACCACAGGCAGCTGACTGGGGGAGGTCGCTAGCCTAATCCTCGAACTCGTCGAAGTCCTGGAACTCCTGGAGAACTGCCCCGACGCCTTCTTATTTACCTGAGCATAGATTGCACCAAAGGCAACCTGGTGTTTTGTGAAAGCAAGGGTGAGTACACATCAACGTACTCAGCAAATGCCCCGTTTGGCTGAAGTGGACTAGCTTTTATGTGGGGTTAGGCTCAAGCAGTTGCTTTTAGTTGGTCAGGTATTTATTGTTAGTAGAAGCCAGATTTTATCATTAAACCCAAGTTATAATCCCAAAAAGTACCTCCTCAGAGAGGAAATACTAGAATTCATAATTAAAGTCACCATCATTAACCATCATCATTAAAGTCATCATCTAAGGTGTATCCGGAGTATCTCTAATCAAAGAGGATCCCAAGGCTGCTCTTAACCGTGAGCACGGCTGATATATCAGTTTCATTACCCTCTGCATGGGTCGCACACTTTACCCATGAGCCGTGATTCCCGTTTTGCCCGGGGATCATGACTCCCCATTGATCACTTCCTAGGTGGTCCGGCAGGGTATCACTACGTAGCTTTTACAAAGATTCCCTAGAGGTCATAGCCGCCCGTTAGGTTTCTCCAGTTTGATAAACACAGTACCTCTCCCCGAAGAGGGGTGACTAACAAAAGCAAAACGAAAGAATCTCGGCACCCAGCCTCGGCAGAGCAAGCACTGTGCCTGGACCCCATTGACGGCACGACGGCGAAGCAACTACACCTCTAGTTCCTCTAATTAATTAGCTAAGGGCCCCCCATTTCACCCTCATGGTTGCACTGTTATCCCGGGTTGTCACTCCCCAAACAGGTCCTTATGGAGAGGCACTCAGGAAACAGCCTGAGCCCCCTAAAGTATCACAGGAACATCATCGGGATAACATCATAGTATCATAAGTATTCACATCATGTTCATTGATTAAAGTAAAGCAATAGCATAATGCTAACCATGATAACCCAAAAGGTAAACAAGGATAAGGTAAATAGAAAGCTAGTCAATCCTTAGGTTTCAATTAAGTAATGCGGGACAGTGCATTAAAAGTGAATGGGACATAATGGGTCAGAGGACACTTGCCTTCACCAAGCTCCTGCTGCTCAGGGTCTTCTCCTGCAATTCCCTCAGACTCCACGAACGGCCCGATATCTACGCGAGTGCAAACATACATCCAACATTCTTGAAACGGAAGGAAACAATACACCATACAACAATATAGATCAAATAAATATGCACGCAACATAGAATTCGCATCTACGACTACGCGAGAAAGGAATTGAGATGACCGACGCTACGGTCGAGGGATATCACATTTACACTAAGCGGATATGAATTATAATATTTAATTTGGCTTAATCATATTGACGGATATTAATCATATGCCAAGTAAAATTACTACTTAGTCCCGATTAGTTTGCTACTCGAATAACCATTGTTTAAATATGTATTTAATTAGCGCGAGCTATTCCAGGTGATGCGAATTATTAACGTGCGTAGAACGCACGACGACGCGTGCGAACAGCACGCGCAACGCGCGCGAACGGCACGTGACGATTTAAGGTGCGACGCGCGGGTGATGGCGAGCGACACGAGTGCACACGGGGAGGGGGGGTAGACGAGGGGTAGACGGGGGTAGACGGGAGTCGTCTAGGGGTAGACGGATGTCGTCGGGACCCTGACAACACGCTGCGCGTACGCGAAACAATGCGCACAACAGCGTGCGACACGCGCGAGTTAACACGACTACGCGCACGAATAGCACGCTGACGCGCAAACGTGAACTACTACATAGATGTCGCCTCTATACTAGACTAGTATTAACTTTAAAACATTTGTGTAGTCATTAATCACACTATCATATATTTATAAAGCGTAAATTAAAATGATAAATTAGTTACTTTAATAACTAACAGGTAAATAATTAATTCATTAATTAAATAAACATGTGTCGCGACCAAACAATGTTCCTAATATGAAATTGACGCCGCTAGAGTTGATGGGACCGAATGAGTTACGCCGCATGAGACTTAATACATTTAAACCTATAATGAACTTATAAACAACACGATACATGGGTACTGCTAATTAATGTCGTATTCATCCTAACTACGCGTTAAACATGACATTTAAGTTAGCGTACACACACTAACAGGTATCTACAAATGCATCATTAAAATCATTAATTAGGTTCGATTGAATTGTTATTTTAATAATACACAACTAAACAAGTAATCAATTATTTAACGTGAACGGTATAGCGAAATGATTTTACTAAAGCGTGCCAACAGCGATTTACGCGAACGACGACGCGCACGGACAGCACGTGAACGACACATGACTACACGTGCGACAACTCGTGAATTATGCGCAAACAGACGTGCTGCGCGCGGCGCGAATCATGCGACAGCGAGGGTGCTGCACAGACTGCGCCGAGGCTGCTGCGGGGACGAACGATGCTGACAACGACGACACGCCAGGTGGCTCTGCACAGCCGCACTGGCAAGGCGCGCAGCACGGCGAGACGAAGGTTAGTGGCGCATAGGCCATCCTGGACACTTCTTAACTAGGACGAGCGCGCGTAGGAGCTGAGTCGCCGGGCTAACCACTAGGCAACGTCGACGAGGGCTGGACCGACCGCTGCTGCGAACACGGAGGGAGGAAGAAGATGAAGAGCTCCTCACCTACACTTGCCGACGACGACCGACGAGGCGGGTACGAACGACGAGCGCGCCGGGGAGGAGAACAGCGTCGACGGCGACATCCTGCGTCCACCATGGCCGGCGAGCGAAGGTCGAAGGTACGACGATGGCGGTTGCGCGGCAAGGCGCAGACGCACGACGACGAACGGCGAGGGCAGGGGAAAAGCCGCGCAGGCGAGCAGAGAGAGGCGGGCGGTTCTAGCGTTTGAGGGAGAGGGAATGGAGAAATTGCCGAACTGCTCGCGAGGCGTGGGCAGTTGGGGATTTTTGGGGAAGAAGAGCAGCGTCTCCGCCGGCGCTGTGACGACTGCGTCGAAGGCGCGTGTGCGCAGGTCGCGCGAGCTACACACCACGCGGGGGAGAGAGAGAACGTGGGGTGAGTGGGCTGCTGCATCTGCACCACGTGCGCGTGGGACGAGCTGCATGGGGCGCGATGGCTGGGCGATTTGGCCTGGCGCGCGGCGGCGCGGCGGTTGCCGCTAGCCTGCAGCGCGAGTGCGCACTACGCGCTGGCTGGGGCGCTGGCCGAGCCGGCCCGGGCGGCTGGGCGGAGCTCCCACGCGACCCAGGTTGGACACGCTGGGCAGGCGGAGCCGATGGGCTGCGCGAGATGCAAGGTATTCTCCATCTTCTTTTTTCTTTTATTTATTTATTTCGAAATTCCTTTTCCTTTCTTTTTTTCTTCACGTATGGCCGAGCGGGTAGGCTGTTTTGGGATTTCCTTTTTCTTTTATTTATTTATTTTGAAATTCCTTTTTCCTTTCCTTTTTTTTCTTCACGTAAGTTATTCAAAATATATAAATAAATATATGTTTATTTTTTTAATAATTCCAAATTATAATAATTTAAAAACAATAATATTTCTAAATAAAATATTCAATAAATAATTTTTGGTACATTTCTATCATTAATTAAATTGGGCTTCGCAAAAAGAGACTAAATTAAATGGTAAAAACTCTTTCAACCTCGCAGTAAACAAAAACAATGCCCCAGCATGTGATGCAGCATTTCAAAACTTGTGTGGAGGGGTTTTATCTCGCTAACGCTCAACACTTATATATAATATGAAATAACTCTTCATTATTTAGGAAAAAGAGAAGAAAAACAAAAAAAGGGGAGGGTAACACCTGAATTTGGTGGATATTAGGAAAGAAAAATTATACCCCAAAATCAGGGTGTTACACAGCATCAGGTCCGAGCAGGCGGTGGCGTTCTTCACCAACATCATCCATCGCTTCGGGGTCTCAAACTCCATCATCACTGACAACGGTACCCAGTTCACCGGCAAAAAATTCTTGGATTTTTGCGAGGATCACCACATCCGGGTGGACTGGGCCGCCGTGGCTCATCCCATGTCGAATGGGCAAGTAGAGCGTGCCAACGGCATGATTCTACAAGGGCTCAAGCCCAGGATTTACAACGACCTCAACAAGTTCGGCAAGCGATGGATGAAGGAACTCCCCTCGGTGATCTGGAGCCTGAGGACAACGCCAAGCCGGGCCACGGGTTTCACGCCGTTCTTCCTGGTCTACGGGGCCGAGGCCATCTTGCCCACTGACCTGGAATACGGCTCCCCGAGGACGAGGGCCTACAACGATCAAAGCAACCAAGCTAGCCGAGAAGACTCACTGGACCAGCTGGAAGAGGCTCGGGACAAGGCCTTACTACACTCGGCGCGGTACCAGCAGTCCCTGCGACGCTACCACGCCCGAGGGGTCCGGTCCCGAGACCTCCATGTGGGCGACCTGGTGCTTCGGCTGCGGCAAGACGCCCGAGGGAGGCACAAGCTCACGCCCCCCTGGGAGGGGCCATTCGTCATCGCCAAAGTTCTGAAGCCCGGAACATAAAAGCTGGCCAACAATCAAGGCGAGATCTACGGCAACGCTTGGAACATCAAACAGCTACGTCGCTTCTACCCTTAAGATGTTTTCAAGTTGTTCATATACCTCACACCCACGCAAAGTTTAGTCATCAAGGAAGGGTCGGCCTCGCCTCGGCAAAGCCCGACCCTCCCTCGGGGGCTAAAAGGGGGGAGACCCCCTCTGCGTCGAGATTTTCCTCGAAAAAAGATCTCTTTTTAGCAGAATTTCTTTCGTGCTTTTTGACTACTTCGAAAAGCGGATCCTGGAAACGACGGAGTACATGTAAGCAGCCAAGGCTGACCGAGCCGAGGGACTCCTACGCCTCCGGGATACGGATACCTCACTCATCACCTTCTGCGATAAGTAACTCGCGTTCGGATAAAGTGACCCCGCGGACCGAACAAGTCTTTACGTTCGGAAGCTCTTCTGCCGAAGCGGATCCTTCGAGCCTTCTCGACTGAGTCGGAGACAGGGCCTCATGGACGGGTGAAAGTACACGTAAGCGGCAAGGCCGACCGAGCCGAGGGACTCCCACGCCTCCGGGCTACGGATACCTCACCCATCACCTTCCGCGAGAAGCAACTCTCGCTCACACAAACATCCCTGTTACCGACAAAAAGTCCCGATGCTCGAAATAAGAGGAAAGGTGACGCAGCTTTACAGCGCAGCGAGGATGTGTTTCCTGGCCTCGGTGGCCGCAGAAGGCACACGCTACAAGGCGATCTGATCCTGCAGGCTCGGGTCTTCACGTTGGAGGGGGGCTGTAGCACCCTCGGCATCGACGACACCTTCAGCGAGGTCCGACCCAGCCCCGGACGACGACGCGGTCCAGGGACTTCTCCGGGAATCCGGCCCGAGCAGGCGGCTCGGCCGGTTACCCTAGGGGCCTCGGCTAACCATCTTCCAAGGGCGCCAGCCCGGTCCGAGGCCTCGTCTGGTCAACTCCGGCGTCGGCCCCGCTGGCGGACAACCCGGCTAGGCTCCGGCCAACCAGGTTCCCATTTTCGAGCCAACTCCGCCTATGTTCATGCTGATATCGCTACCCCTGGCCTCGGCTCATCGAAGAGCGGCCAAGGGGTCCCTTTAACTAAGCTAGAGGAGCCTCAGACAACAAGGCCGATCGAGCCGAGGGACTCCTACGCCTCCGGGATACGGATACCTCACTCGTCACCTTGACACGGGGCGACTCATGCTTGGTGAAGCGGTTCAGATAATCAACAGGCGAGACTTAGTGCTCGAAAGTGAGGAAAAAACACGGCTCCGTGCCAAAATTACATACATGTTCAGGCCTCGACAGCCACAATGAACAAAAACACTGGCATTCAAAGTGCCATTACCAACGGAACTCCGGTTCCGCCCCCGCGGGTATGAGCGACCTCGAGCCTGCGGGGTAACGAACATCGGGAGGCTCGCCAGTGACCTCTGCAGCAGCAACCATGGTCCCGGGTGGACGCGACCACCGGAGAGCTCTTGTTCGCGGTCCCGCTCAAGGGACGCGAACCGGCCATCAAAGCCAAAGAGCGGGCCGCTCCCAGGCGCACCAGCAGATCCTCGCTGCCGTCCTCGCCGCGAATGCGAGGGAAAGGACGGAATGTTGCATCCTAGCTGGACAGCAACAGTTCGCCTTCCCCGGCATGACTGGAGGACGTCTCCGTTGCAGCGCGGGAGGACGATTGCCACCACCAGAAGCTGGAAGAGGAGGTGGTCCGCCGACCCGCGCAGGAGGTAGAGCCCCGGCTCACCTCGCTCCCCGCCCCAGCGAGGATGACGAACACCCCCGATGCTGAGGGCGGGATCACAGCCTGGCTTGCCTCTCCCCATCCAGGAGCTGGAGGTCACCGTCTTGGGTGACCACCAGCGGAGGGGAGCGACCAGGCTGTGTGATGAAAATCCTTGAAGCCGAACGATGGCTGAAAGGTACCAACTCCCGCGGAGTTGCGTTCCTCCAACGATGAGGCGAAAAGACGGCGGATGCCCCCCATCCGGGGGCTTGGAAGGTGGAAAGACGCGACGCATGAGGGAGGAAGAAGACATGGTTGCCTTCCGAAAGGGGTCGCCCTCCTTTTAAAGGCAACTCTCCCTACGTGCGCCCCCAAACGCCACGGGCTGAGTCTTCTCCAACACGCTCCAAGGCCCTCCCCTGCGGCGCGGGGGCTGGATCCAGCATGTCATGCAAACCGGCTCAGAGCAGAAGAAGCCAAACCGCCGCGCGTGGCGCACACAACCGCCCAGCGGTTACAAGCGACCCCCACTTTTGCCCAGACTAACGGGCGGAAGGGGCGGGCAGCCATGCAGGCGGCATGCAACCGCGCCAGGTGGACGCGCTTCTCCGACTCCCAACACGCCAGCACGGAGGCCCAGGCCCACGCGTCGCGCAACCGGCGCGCCGGATGCTGCATGCAGGCAACTGCACCGCCACTTGCGCCACCGTCGCGCCTCTTCGGTTGCGGAACCAATGCTGCGACTCGAGGCGACCCAGCGGCGCCAGCCTGGCGCGACGGTCAATGCGGCCGAAAGTGGGCTGGCAGTAATGACGGTGGCAGGCGAGCGGGAGCAGCGGTCACGTCGTCAGCCAGGCTCACGTCCCATCCAGGGGCAGCAAGAGAGCCTCCTCTCACGGCGTGAAGACGGCGCGCCTGTGATCCGTCCCTCGAACGGCTCGCGCACGCGCAGCGGCCGCCCCGCCAACCACTCGCCCCGTCGCATTAACTCCGCGGTAGGACAGGCGGCGCCTCTGGCAGGAGAAGCGGGTGACGCTTCGCCTTCGCCGTAATAACCGCGCCCGAAGAGGTACGCCACGTCGTTCGATTTCGTATCCTTTTCCTTTTTTCCTCTTTCTCTATCTCTTGCAACAGGGACCGGGAAAGGGGGACACCCTGAAAAGGATCCTTCCCTATGAAGGAACCGGGCTCCGAGCCCCCCTACTGATCAGAGGTTCGAAGACTGGCCCTCCGAGGGGTTCAATATTCGCCTCAGATCGCGTGGGCCCTACACCCACTACTGGTCAGAGGTTCGAAGGCCGGCCCCCCGAAGGGCTCCACGGCCGCCTCAGGCTACTCGGGCTCCGCGCCCATTACTGATCAGGGGTTCGAAGGCTGGCCCCCGAAGGGTTCACAGTCGCCTCAGACACCGAGCGAGGGATGACCAGGGGTACGTTCGATACATAACCGAGGCTCGGGCTGCGCTCCCGAGGTACCCTAAGACATTTCCGAGACCAGCGGGAGCGATCCTGTAACGGAATCCCATCAGAGGGAGGCATCGAGCCCTCGGACCCCGTCGCCAGGGGACCGGGTCCGGCAGATCACCCGCAGGTACTTTTGGGCGTGCCTCTGTGAGAGCACCTAGAGGGGGGTGAATAGGTGATCCTGTAAAACTTAAACTTATAGCCACAAAAACTTGTTAAGTGTTAGCACAATAATCGCCAAGTGGCTAGAGAGGAGTCTCAACAAAACACAATACCACAAGAGATCAAACACAGAGATGACACAGTGGTTTATCCCGTGGTTCGGCCAAGACCAACGCTTGCCTACTCCACGTTGTGGCGTCCCAACGGACGAGGGTTGCAATCAACCCTTCTCAAGTGGTCCAAAGACCAACTTGAATACCACGGTGTTTTGCTTTGCCTTTCAATATCCCGTTTGCGAGGAATCTCCACAACTTGGAGCCTCTCGCCCTTACACTTGAGATTCACAAAGAAATACAGAGTAAGGGAGGAATAAGCAATGCACACAAGACTCAAAATCAGAGCAACAGCACGCACACAAGTCGCAACAAGAGCTCGCAACACAACTCAATGAGTTCACAACTCAACAAGAGCTCTAGATGCTATCACAATGAACCAAATGCGTGGAATTGATGTCTTGGTGCTTAGGAATGTTGTAGGAATGCTTGGTGTACTCCTCCATGCGCCAAGGGGTCCCTTTTATAGCCCCAAGGCAGCTAGGAGCCGTTGAGAACAAATCTGGAAGGCCATCTTTGCCTTCTGTCTCGTGGCGCACCGGACAGTCCGGTGCACACCGGACACTGTCCGGTGCCCGATTTGTTTCCATAAAAAGCGCATCCGACCGTTGATGTCTGATGCAGATCTGCGCACCGTTGGCGCACCGGACATGTCCGGTGCACACCGGACAGTCCGGTGCCCCTTTCCGACCGTTGGCTCGGCCACGTGTCGCACGCAGATCGCGCGGCCGACCGTTGGCTCGGCCGACCGTTGGCTCACCGGACAGTCCGGTGCACACCGGACAGTCCGGTGAATTTTAGCCGTACGCCGTTAGCAAATTCCCGAGAGCGGCCTCTTCGGCCGAGACAGCCTGGCGCACCGGACACTGTCCGGTGCACCACCGGACACTGTCCGGTGCACCACCGGACAGTCCGGTGCCCCAGACCGAAACAGCCTGTTGGCTGTACACAGCCAACATTCTCCTTTTCTTCTTCTCTCTGTTTCTAACACTTAGACAAATATATTAGTACACAAAACCAATGTACTAAGGCTTAGAAACATACCTTTACTTGTGATTTTCACTTTGTTCATCAATGGGCATAGATTCTCATTTAAACACTTTGTGTTTGCACTCAATCACCAAAATACTTTAGAAATGGCCCAAGGGCACATTTTCCTTTCAATCTCCCCCTTTTTGGTGATTTATGCCAACACAACATAAAGCAACTAGAACAGGTGCAAAATCACTTTAAATAGAACTCAAATCTATTTTGATTCATTTTTGGCATATATGGATCATCCTTTGCCACCACTTGGTTTGTTTTTGCAAATCAAACTCAAATCTCTATCTCTAAGTCAAACACACATGTTGAAGCATAAAGAGAGTCATTCCAAAAGAGATTGATCAAAGATTTCAAAAACTCCCCCTATTTCCCATAATCAAAACTTCTCCCCACAAGAAGCCAACTTTTGACGAAAGAGACAATGCAAGAGTTTTGAATAAACCAAAAGCTCTAGTCTACTATTTTCAAAATCTCTCAAGTGGTAGCTGATCCATTTATTGCTTTGGCCTTTATTTTCTCCCCCTTTGGCATCAAGCACCAAAACGGGATCAATCTTGGCCCTATAACCCCATTGCCTCACCAAAATCTTCAATTAAGAGCAAATGGCAAATAAGAGTTCATGAGATGAACTTGGAATAAGTTACCCTCTCATCGGAGTGCAGTGGAAGTCTTTCATGGTCCAAGTCCACCTTTTCCCTTTTAATTCTCCTTCGAGACTAAAACAAGCAAACTCAAGCATATGGTTAGTCTCAAAGGGTCAAGTTGTAACACATCTCCCCCTAAAACTGTGCATCACTTTGCAACGAACTTGTGAGGTCCAGGGAGTGTTTGTACAACTTGAGCACCACAATAAGCAACGAAATGCAGAATGAACATGATCAAAGGCATAAACACATGTATGCTACAATTCAATCCAAGTTCCGCGAATCTAAGACATTTAGCTCACTACGCAGCCTGCAAAAGGTCTTCTCATCTAGAGGCTTGGTAAAGATATCGGCTAGCTGGTTCTCGGTGCTAACATGAAACACTTCGATATCTCCCTTTTGCTGGTGGTCTCTCAAAAAGTGATGCCGGATGTTTATGTGCTTTGTGCGGCTGTGTTCAACAGGATTTTCCGCCATGCGGATAGCACTCTCATTATCACATAGGAGTGGGACTTTGCTCAGATTGTAGCCAAAGTCCCTGAGGGTTTGCCTCATCCAAAGCAGTTGCGCGCAACACTGTCCTGCGGCAACGTACTCGGCCTCAGCGGTGGATAGGGCAACAGAGGTTTGTTTCTTAGAATTCCATGACACCAGGGACCTTCCTAAGAATTGGCACGTCCCCGATGTACTCTTCCTATCGACCTTACATCCAGCATAATCGGAATCTGAATATCCAATCAAGTCAAAGGCAGACCCCTTTGGATACCAGAGCCCGAAGCAAGGCGTAGCAACTAAATATCTAAGGATTCGCTTCACCGCCACTAAGTGACACTCCTTAGGATCGGATTGAAATCTAGCACACATGCATACACTAAGCATAATATTCGGTCTACTAGCACATAAGTAATGATCCTATCATTGACCGGTATGCCTTTTGATCAACGGACTTACCTCCTTTGGAGAGGTCGGTGTGTCCGTCGGTTCCCATCGGAGTCTTTGCGGGCTTGGCGTCCTTCATCCCAAACCGCTTTAGCAGATCTTGCGTGTACTTCGATTGGGAGATGAAGGTGCCGTTCTTGAGTTGCTTCACTTGGAACCCAAGGAAGTAGTAAAACTCGCCCATCATCGACATTTCGAATTTCTGCGTCATCACCCTGCTAAACTCTTCACAAGACTTTTGGTTAGTAGAACCAAATATTATATCATCGACATAAATTTGGCACACGAACAAATCACCATCACATGTCTTTGTAAAAAGAGTTGGATCGGCTTTCCCAACCTTGAAAGCATTAACAATTAGAAAGTCTCTAAGGCATTCATACCATGCTCGTGGGGCTTGCTTAAGTCCATAGAGCGCCTTAGAGAGCTTACACACATGGTCGGGGTACCGTTCATCCTCGAAGCCAGGTGGTTGCTCCACGTACACCTCCTCCTTTATTGGCCCATTGAGGAAAGCGCTCTTCACATCCATTTGGTACAACCTGAAAGAATGGTGAGCGGCATATGCTAGCAAGATACGAATTGATTCTAGTCTAGCCACAGGAGCAAAAGTCTCCTCGAAATCCAAACCTGCGACTTGGGCATAACCTTTTGCCACAAGTCGAGCCTTGTTTCTCGTCACCACCCCGTGCTCGTCTTGTTTGTTGCGGAACACCCACTTGGTTCCCACAACATTTTGCTTCGGATGAGGCACCAGTGTCCAAACTTCATTCCTCTTGAAGTTGTTGAGCTCCTCCTGCATGGCCAACACCCAGTCCGGATCTAGCAAGGCCTCCTCTACCCTGAAAGGCTCAATAGAAGAGACAAAGGAGTAATGTTCACAAAAATTAACTAATCGAGACCGAGTAGTTACTCCCTTGCTAATGTCACCCAGAATTTGGTCGACGGGATGATCCCTTTGAATCATCGCTCGAACTTGGGTTGGAGGTGCCGGTTCCGCTTCTTTCTCCATGACATGATCATCTTGTGCTCCCCCTTGATCACACGCCTCCTGTTGGTGAACCTGTTCATCATCTTGAGTTGGGAGATGCACCATAGTTGAGGAAGAAGGTTGATCTTGCTCATCTTGTTCTTGTGGCCGTACTTCTCCAATCGCCATGGTTCGTATAGCGGCCGTCGGAACATCTTCTTCATCTACATCATCACAATCAACAACTTGCTCTCTTGGAGAGCCATTAGTCTCATCAAATACAACGTCGCTAGAGACTTCAACCAAACCCGATGATTTGTTGAAGACTCTATACGCCTTTGTATTTGAGTCATAACCTAGCAAAAACCCTTCCACAGCTTTGGGAGCAAACTTAGAATTTCTACCCTTCTTCACTAGAATGTAGCACTTGCTCCCAAATACACGAAAGTAAGATACATTGGGTTTGTTACCGGTCAGTAGCTCATATGAGGTCTTCTTGAGGAGGCGATGAAGGTAGACCCTGTTGATGGCGTGGCAAGCCGTGTTCACGGCTTCCGACCAAAAACGCTCGGGGGTCTTGAATTCTCCAAGCATCGTCCTTGCCATATCGATTAGCGTCCTGTTCTTCCTCTCTACCACACCATTTTACTGTGGTGTGTAGGGAGCGGAGAACTCGTGCTTGATCCCTTCCTCCTCAAGGAACTCCTCCACTTGAAGGTTCTTGAACTCGGACCCGTTGTCGCTCCTTATCTTCTTCACCTTGAGCTTAAACTCATTTTGAGCTCTCCTGAGGAAGCGCTTGAGGGTACCTTGGGTTTCAGACTTATCCTGCAAAAAGAACACCCAAGTGAAGCGGGAAAAGTCATCAACAATAACTAGACCATACTTACTTCCTCCTATGCTCAGATAGGCGACGGGTCCGAAGAGGTCCATATGCAGCAGCTCCAAAGGTCTTGAGGTGGTCATCACATTCTTGCTGTGATGTGCTCCTCCCACTTGTTTACCTGCTTGACAAGCTGCACAAGGTCTATCTTTTTCGAATTGCACGTTAGTTAAACCTATCACGTGTTCTCCCTTTAGAAGCTTGTGAAGGTTCTTCATCCCCACATGTGCTAAGCGGCGATGCCACAGCCAGCCCATGCTAGTCTTAGCTATTAAGCATGCATCTAGACCGGCTTCTTCTTTTGCAAAATCAACTAAATAAAGTTTGCCGTCTAATACACCCTTAAAATCTAGTGAACCATCACTTCTTCTAAAGACAGACACATCTACATTTGTAAATAGACAGTTGTATCCCATATTGCATAATTGACTAACAGATAGTAAATTATATCCTAGAGACTCTACTAAAAACACATTAGAGATAGAGTGCTCATTAGAAATTGCAATTTTACCTAACCCTTTTACCTTGCCTTGATTCCCATCACCGAATATGATTGAATCTTGGGAATCCTTATTCTTGACGTAGGAGGTGAACATCTTCTTCTCCCCCGTCATATGGTTTGTGCATCCGCTGTCAATAATCCAGCTTGAACCCCCGGATGCATAAACCTGCAAGGCAAATTTAGGCTTGGGTTTTAGGTACCCAACTCATGTTGGGTCCTACAAGGTTAGCACAAATATTCTTAGGGACCCAAATGCAAGTTTTGTCTCCCTTGCATCTTGCCCCTAACTTCCTAGCAACTATTTTCTTATCCTTTCTACAAATAGCAAAGGAAGCATTTAAAGCACAATAGATTGTAGAAGGTTCATTCACTACTTTCCTAGGAGCATGAATGACATTCTTACCAGGCACATGATGAATAGCATTACTCCTAGACATATTTCTACCATGCATATAGGAAGAACTAGAAGCAAACATGGCATGAGAGTCAAAATCATCAATAGCATTATAACTCCTATAAGCATTTCTAGTTTGTCTCCTATTATGATACATAAAAGCATGGTTCTTTTGCACATTACTAGCCATAGGGGCCTTCCCTTTCTCCTTGGCGGGAATGGGAGCCTTATGGCTTGTTAAGTTCTTAGCTTCTCTCTTGAAGCCAAGTCCATCCTTAATTGAGGGGTGTCTACCAATTGTGTAGGCATCCCTTGCAAATTTTAGTTTATCGAAATCATTCTTGCTAGTCTTAAGTTGAGCATTAAGACTAGCCAATTCATCATTAAGCTTGGAAATTGAAACTAGGTGTTCACTACAAGCATCAATGTCAAAATCTTTACACCTAGTGCAAATCTCAACATGTTCTACACAAGAATTAGATTTACTAGCTACTTCTAGTTTAGTATTTAAGTCATCATTAACACTCTTTAAAGTAGCAATGGTTTCATGACAAGAGGATAGTTCACTAGAAAGCACTTCATTACTTTTAACTTCTAAAGCATAAGATTTTTGTGCCTCTACAAATTTGTCATGCTCTTCATACAAAAGGTCCTCTTGTTTTTCTAAGAGTCTATCTTTTTCATTCAAGGCATCAATCAATTCATTAATTTTATCTACTTTAGTTCTATCCAATCCCTTGAACAAACTAGAGTAATCTATTTCATCATCACTAGACTCATCATCACTGGAGGAATCATAAGTGACATTGTTTTGATTACATACCTTCTTCTCCCTTGCCATAAGGCATGTGTGACGCTCGTTGGGGAAGAGGGATGACTTGTTGAAGGCAGTGGCGGCGAGTCCTTCATTGTCGGAGTCGGAGGAGGAGCAATCCGAATCCCACTCCTTTCCGATATGTGCCTCGCCCTTGGCCTTCTTGTAATGCTTCTTCTTTTCCCTCTTGCTCCCGTGTTCCTGGTCACTATCATTGTCGGGACAGTTAGCAATAAAATGACCAAGCTTACCGCATTTGAAGCATGATCGCTTTCCCTTGGTCTTAGTCTTGCTTGGTTGTCCCTTGCGACCCTTTAGTGCCGTCTTGAATCTTTTGATGATGAGGGCCATCTCTTCATCATTAAGACCGGCCGCCTCAATTTGCGCCACCTTGCTGGGTAGCGCCTCCTTGCTCCTTGTTGCCTTGAGAGCAATGGGTTGAGGCTCATGGATTGGGCCATTCAACGCGTCGTCCACGTACCTTGCCTCCTTGATCATCATTCGCCCGCTTACAAATTTTCCAAGAATTTCTTCGGGCGACATCTTGATGTACCTAGGATTTTCACGAATATTGTTCACCAAGTGAGGATCAAGAACGGTAAATGACCTTAGCATTAGGCGGACGACGTCGTGATCCGTCCATCGCGTGCTTCCGTAGCTTCTTATTTTGTTGATAAGGATCTTGAGCCGGTTGTATGTCTGTGTTGGCTCCTCGCCCCTTATCATCGCGAATCGTCTGAGCTCGCCTTCCACCAATTCCATCTTGGTGAGTAAGGTGACATCATTCCCCTCATGAGAGATCTTGAGGGTGTCCCAAATCTGCTTGGCATTGTCCAAGCCGCTCACCTTGTGATACTCGTCCCTGCACAAAGAGGCTAGCAACACAGTAGTAGCTTGTGCATTTTTATGGATCTGTTCATTAATAAACGAAGGGCTATCCGAGCTATCAAATTTCATTCCACTTTCCACAATCTCCCAAATGCTTGGATGGAGAGAAAATAGGTGAGTACGCATTTTGTGACTCCAAAATCCGTAGTCCTCTCCATCAAAGTGAGGAGGCTTGCCAAGTGGAATGGGGAGCAAATGAGCATTTGAGCTATGCGGAATGCGCGAATAATCAAAAGAAAAGTTTGAATTAACCGTCTTTTGTTTGCCATAGTCGTTATCGTCGTTGTCCTTTTGGGAAGAGGAAGATTCGTCGCTGTCGTCGTAGTAGACGATCTCCTTGATGCGCCTTGTCTTCTTCTTCTTCCCTTCCTTCCGTCTATGGCCCGAGCCGGAGTCGGTAGGCTTGTCATCTTTGGGCTCGTTGACGAAGGACTCCTTCTCCTTATCGTTGATCACGATTCCCTTCCCCTTAGGATCCATCTCTTCGGGCGGTTAGTCCCTTTCTTGAAGAGAACTGTTCTGATACCAATTGAGAGCACCTAGAGGGGGGGGGGTGAATAGGTGATCCTGTAAAACTTAAACTTATAGCCACAAAAACTTGTTAAGTGTTAGCACAATAATCGCCAAGTGGCTAGAGAGGAGTCTCAACAAAACACAATACCACAAGAGATCAAACACAGAGATGACACAGTGGTTTATCCCGTGGTTCGGCCAAGACCAACGCTTGCCTACTCCACGTTGTGGCGTCCCAACGGACGAGGGTTGCAATCAACCCTTCTCAAGTGGTCCAAAGACCAACTTGAATACCACGGTGTTTTGCTTTGCCTTTCAATATCCCGTTTGCGAGGAATCTCCACAACTTGGAGCCTCTCGCCCTTACACTTGAGATTCACAAAGAAATACAGAGTAAGGGAGGAATAAGCAATGCACACAAGACTCAAAATCAGAGCAACAGCACGCACACAAGTCGCAACAAGAGCTCGCAACACAACTCAATGAGTTCACAACTCAACAAGAGCTCTAGATGCTATCACAATGAACCAAATGCGTGGAATTGATGTCTTGGTGCTTAGGAATGTTGTAGGAATGCTTGGTGTACTCCTCCATGCGCCAAGGGGTCCCTTTTATAGCCCCAAGGCAGCTAGGAGCCGTTGAGAACAAATCTGGAAGGCCATCTTTGCCTTCTGTCTCGTGGCGCACCGGACAGTCCGGTGCACACCGGACACAGTCCGGTGCCCGATTTGTTTCCATAAAAAGCGCATCCGACCGTTGATGTCTGATGCAGATCTGCGCACCGTTGGCGCACCGGACATGTCCGGTGCACACCGGACAGTCCGGTGCCCCTTTCCGACTGTTGGCTCGGCCACGTGTCGCGCGCAGATCGCGCGGCCGACCGTTGGCTCGGCCGACCGTTGGCTCACCGGACAGTCCGGTGCACACCGGACAGTCCGGTGAATTTTAGCCGTACGCCGTTAGCAAATTCCCGAGAGCGGCCTCTTCGGCCGAGACAGCCTGGCGCACCGGACACTGTCCGGTGCACCACCGGACAGTCCGGTGCCCCAGACCGAAACAGCCTGTTGGCTGTACACAGCCAACATTCTCCTTTTCTTCTTCTCTCTGTTTCTAACACTTAGACAAATATATTAGTACACAAAACCAATGTACTAAGGCTTAGAAACATACCTTTACTTGTGATTTTCACTTTGTTCATCCATGGGCATAGATTCTCATTTAAACACTTTGTGTTTGCACTCAATCACCAAAATACTTTAGAAATGGCCCAAGGGCACATTTTCCTTTCACTCTGGGCCCCTAGCCGACCCCCAACGAACGGGGCACGGACGTCCACTCGGATTACCCGCTTGCAGCTCACCGGAGACACCATGTTCGGTGCCCATCGAGGGTAACATGGCGCTCTCCCCCCTCCTCCTTGCGGAAAGGCGACGTAGGGGCGTATGTAAAAAAGCCGAGTCTGTCCCTGATCGCCCTCTCGCCCTGTGCGGAGGCTCGGGGGCTGCTCTCGCAAACCCGACTCCGGCCGAACCGTTGACAGCGTCAACATACCAGCCCGAGAGCTTGGGCCCCGACCGTGCACCCGGGCTACGGCCAGTTCGCATGGGGGAACAACCAGACCAGCCGAAGCATTACGCAAGGCATTAAGACCTCGAAGGAGTGAAACCACTCCTCCGAAGCCTCGGGGGCTACACCCGGCGGGTGCGCTCGCGCGCACCCACCGGAACAAAATGCAACCGAGAAAGGCTGGTCCCCTTGCAAAAAAGTGCGACGAAAGCCTCCAAGCGAGTGCTAACACTCCCTTCGAGGCTCGGGGGCTACTGTCGGGGACCATAATTAGGGGTACCCTCAAGACGCCTAATTCTCAGCTGGTAACCCCCATCAGCATAAAGCTGCAGAGGCCTGATGGGTGCGATTAAGTCAGGGATCGCCCGAGCCTAGCCTCAGACAAGGGCAGCCGACCCCGAGAGATTTCTGTCTCACCCGAGGCCCCCCTTTAACGGCGGATATATCTCCGGCTCGCCCGAGGCCTTGCCTTCGCTGAGAAGCAACCCTGACTAAATCGCCGCACCGACCGACCGAGTCGCAGGAGCATTTAACGCAAAGGTGGCCTGACACCTTTGTCCTGACGCGCGCCCCCCGGCAGAGCCGATGTGACCGTCGTCACTTCGCCGCACCACTGACCGGTCTGACAGAAGGACAGCACCGCCCGCGCCACCCCGACTGCAGTGCCACTTGACAGAGTGAGACTGACAGGCGGTCAGGCCCTGCCAAAGGCGCCATAGGAAACTCCGCTCCGCCCGACCCAGGGCTCGGACTCGGGCTAGGACCCGGAAGACGGCGAACTCCGCTCCGCCTGACCCAGGGCTCGGACTCGGGCTAGGACCCGGAAGACGGCGAACTCCGCTCCGCCCAACCCAGGGCTCGGACTCGGGCTAAGACCCGGAAGACAGCGAACTCCGCTCCGCCCGACCCAGGGCTCGGACTCGGGCTAAGACCCGGAAGACGGCGAACTCCGCTCCGCCCGACCCAGGGCTCGGACTCGGGCTAAGACCCGGAAGACGGCGAACTCCGCTCCGCCCGACCCAGGGCTCGGACTCGTGCTAAGACCCGGAAGACGGCGAACTCCGCTCCGCCCGACCCAGGGCTCGGACTCGGGCTCAGCCCCAGAAGACGACGAACTCCGCTTCGCCCGACCCCAGGGCTCGGACTCTGCCCTGGCCTCTGCCGAACGACCTCCGCCTCGCCCGACCCAGGGGCTCGGGCTCGGCCTCGGCAACGGAAGACAGACTCGACCCCAGCTTCGGAGGAGCCCCCACGTCGCCCGGCCTCGGGCGCGGGCCCGCCACGTCAACAGGGAGCGCCATCATCACCCTACCCCGAGCCGACTCGGGCCACCGAGAACAAGACTAGTGTCCCATCTGGCCAGCTCCGCCAGATAGGCAATGATGGCGCCCCGCGTGCCCTGTGACGACGGCGGCTCTCAGCTCCCTTACGGAAGCAGGGGGATGTCAGCAAGGACTCGACCGCTCCGACAGCTGTCCCTCCGCCAAGCTCCGTTGCTCCTCCGACAGCCACGACATCACACCAGCAGGGTGCCAAGATCTCTCCGGCTGCCACATTGGCATGTACTTAGGGCGCTAGCTCTCCCTCCGCTAGACACGTAGCACTCTGCTACACCCCCATTGTACACCTGGATCCTCTCCTTACGACTATAAAAGGAAGGACCAGGGCCTTCTTAGAGAAGGTTGGCCGCGCGGGACGAGGACGGGACAGGCGCTCTCTTGGGGCCGCTCGCTTCCCTCACCCGCGTGGACGCTTGTAACCCCCTACTGCAAGCGCACCCGACCTGGGCGCGGGACGAACACGAAGGCCGCGGGATTTCCACCTCTCTCACGCCCGTCTTCGGCCACCTCGCTCTCCCCCCTTCGCGCTCGCCCACACGCTCGACCCATCTTGGCTGGGGCACGCGGCACACTCACTCGTCGGCTCAGGGACCCCCCGGTCTCGAAACGCCGACAGGTTCGATCAAAGATTTTATTAGGAGACTGTCGACGTTCTCGCAAGCTTGAAGTCGGACTTGCATTGGATGAGAAGTCCCTGATGTTCGAGAGAGACGAGGCATGTAAGAGCTCTCTTGGGACTCAACCAAATATCTATACTGGAAAACCATCATCGCTCTCGTGGATATCGAATCAAATCAGTATTGGCGGGGCATCGTTACATGCTGTGTTCGCGCAGTTTCCCTGCTCACCAGTGCGTCCCCTCAGCTCGCTTGGCCTTAATTCTCATCGCGTCATCGACTCCGCCGTTCCAATAATTTTGCCGCATCGCCCTTCAAATCCGAGTCCTCGTCCATAGGATCGTCGTTGACCTCACAACTTCAGCTCGAGTTAATTATGGTAAGTTAATTTATTATTCCCGTCAACTAAATAAATGGTAGGATTAAATAGAAGGATTGATTGTGATGATTCTCTTGTTTATTACTCGCTGTAGAGATTAAGTTGAATTTTAGGGTTATGCGATAAGTATATTGGTAGATATATATATAATATACGGGTTAACCGGTGAATTAGTTTAGAAAGTTAATAAAAATTCTTCTATCAAATTTTATAAGTATTAGATGTCCAAAAATTGTGAAGTTAAAAGTTATAAGTCGTTTAGTGTGTTCTCTAGACTAGGTCTGATAATTTATGTGTTGGTCGATCTCATGCTTGGAATGGATGTTGATTGCTACCTCGACTGTTTAGCTAGGTTGTAAGAACATGATTGTCGTAAGTAACAATATATCGATAACTAGTGTACGTAATGTTTCATCATTAAATAGGTTATTTCTCTTTTGCGTAGCATCATAATATCTAGTGTTATTGTTCTTTATATGCATTCATATGCATAATGCATTTCATTCAGGACGATAAATAATCGTGTGATGCGGAAGAAAAACCAAGTCGACCCCAAGCGTGGGCTAATCTTCAAGCTGAAGCTGATGAATCAACCTGAAGATGGTTAAATCAAGCAAGTGCTCGGTCGAAGAATACTCATCAAGCGGACGTCACCTAACCAACACTAACCTAGTGTTACTCAGGCAAGCCCCGGTGCATGCAACCCCTTTCCTTGTGTTTTAAATACTTTTCGCACACTTAAGTCTAGTGAAATGTGCATTAGGTTAATAGGAGTTGCTTGGAACCCTTTGATGCATTGCTTTCCTTGATATCCATGCCTTTATAGATACTTCTGTGAAGTATCAAAATATGATTTACAAAAATGCTTAGCCTTGCTTAGATCTTGTGGATAGAGGTTGTCCTCAGTCTAACCCGGGAGAGGATGGCTTCTACCTGCAAGAATATTTTCATTTGGAGCAATAGTGGGATCTTACTGCAAAGTTCCCTGTGATGCTCTTTCATCCTAAGGAACAGACACAATCCTAAGGATGGAAATACTTAAATTGAGACTTGGGTTAGGAACAGGTGATGTTCTACCCAGGTTGGTTAAGGATTAATGCGTATGTAGGCATGCTGACCGAGGACCCTTTAACTGGTCACATGCCTCGTCATGGGTAAGCCTTGCCTCGGGCAGACTAAGGCCAGAATAAGATAACACGAAATGGGCGTGGAGCGGTGGCGAGAGTAGCGTGTACCCTCCGTGGCAAGAGGCTGGACGGTGGTGTATCTGTGCTCTCGGTTTGCGTGAACCTGATCTGGTCTTAAGAACCCCGGTGGCGGGTTGACATATGCAAGGGTTAAGTGCTACATATGTCGTGTGATTGGAGATCCTCAGCTGAGTATAATCGATTCGGATCGCCGTACCTTCGCGGTTATGAAGACTTGGTCACTTTTCTACAACCTAAAGTCAGGATGTGAACACTATGGATAAAAATGATGTTGTATTGATGAGATGTTGAAATTAGACTAGATGCAAATAGAGTCTATTAATACTTAATATGGCGTTAAAAGATTGAAAGTAAGGACTCACTTTAGTAAGCTATTTCTGCAAAAGTATCTAAATTGATTCTTGCTAAAGCCTCTCCTTGATTCCTATTTATCCAGCATACCCTTGAGAGTCTTTTCCTTAGTCGGGTAAGACTTGCTGAGTAATTCCATACTCAGGGTTTTATTCCCTGTTGTTTTTCAGGTTCTAACCTTGTGCTGTTGTGATGGTGTTAAGTGCCGGTGGGCTCGGCCTTCTTATATAAGTATACCCCGTCTTTATCTTCTTATTGAGGATGATCACTTGAGCTAGCATATATTTCAAACTTATACTTTTGTAATCACTCCGATAAAATAATGCAAAATTTTTGTAACCTGTAAAATTTGGTAATAAGATTTCCGCTGCAAAAATGTTGTGTGTGTGATTTGTGTTACTTAATCTCGCGGTTCTGGTTGTAAGTGGTTTATTCGATGTCCTTGGGGCAATCGGACGGATCCTGTAAAGTTATTTGGTGCACATGCATAGTCGTCTGAGGTCTTTGAGACAAGGACAGGTGCATGTGGGCCCAATAACTTGGGAGGTTCTGCCACAGCGCGTCTCCACATTCCGTGCCCTAGTTCTTGCTTTCCTGCATCCAGGCCCTCTCTGCCCTTTTGTGATTCTGCTTCCGCTCCGCTCATCGGCAAGGTTGAGATGGCGCCCAAGCAGAAAGCCTCGAGTTCGTCCGTCGCTGTCATTCCCCCCATCGATCCCAACAGCCAGTTGCCTTCCGCAGGTAACCATATGTCTGTTGTATCCGAGTCCGACCTCATTCATCTCGTATCCATCGGGGTTCTTCTTCCGAAGGAGCTCTGTTCTTGGCGGATTGGCCACGGGGTCACTGTTCCAACAGAGGACACCCACGAATCTGTTGTTTATGTTCCTTTTCTTCTCCGCGGTCTTGCTCTTCCTATTTCTCCCTTTTTCCGCGGTCTCCTTGATTTCTATCACTTGAACCTGACCCATCTGAACCCCAATTCCATTCTGCAAATCTCCATTTTTGTTCATTTATGTGAGGCTTTTCTTGGCATCCTGCCACACTTTGGATTGTGGAAATATTTGTATCACTGTCGCCCTGGGATGGCCGGAGGACAGCATCAGCTGGTGGGGGGTGCGAGCTTGGAGATGCGCCGTGGAAGGAAGACTGATTACCTCGACATCCCCCTCAAGGACAGCATCAAGGGATGGCGCTTGGAGTGGTTTATCGTTGAGAATCACGGAAATTCTCTCCCCCCCCACGGTCAGGGAGACAGCCGGATGTTCGCACTCCGAGCTGGACCGAATCCCCCATAGACCAGGAGGTGGCTGAGGCAGGGGCTCTGCTAGCTGAAGTTGGATTGTTGAAGGAGAGGGGTCTGACTGCAGAGGTTGTGGTTGCTGACTTTGTCTTCAAGAATATTCAGCCACTGAAGGACAGGGCATACCCGGCATATCTGTACCGAGGCCTAGCTGGCTCAACCCAGGTAACCAACAGAAGAATTCCTGTTGTGGACTTGGTGAGTCGGCTCGAAATGATACTTAGAGGCAAGGTATCAAATGTTGGTGCCCCTGTTGCATACTCGACCTGGAACCTGCCTCCTTCCAAGGCCTTTACCCATTTTGTGTCAAATCCTCCTGCTGGTGATGGCGGTTTGGGCCTTAGAGTGCGACCCTCTGCCGAAGAAGTTAGTGCTTTGGTTGCTTCGCTTGAAGAAATTCCTGATGATGAACGGCAGGTTCACTTTGAGGTGCCTTTGGATCCCAGTGATGCAGAGATAAGTGCCATGCTTGATATGTTAGCTGAGGATTCTTCTGATACAACTCCTGCTGAGACATTGGTGGTGGTACCCATCCCTAAGGCTGACAAAGCTTTGGACGCTCAGAAGTCTGTCAATGTTCGTCCAAAACGTTCTCGCCGAGGCGATCAAGCCTCTTTTCCTGCTGAGGGGGAGAAAAAGAAGAAGAGACATCTTCGTCGGGTGTCTAGCTTAGATCAGGGTGCTGGTCCTTCTGCTCCTGTTGTTGAGGAAGTGCCCGTGCCTGAATTTACTGAAGCTGATCCCAATGGGTGTGTGATAGTCGCCTAGAGGGGGGGTGAATAGGGCGAAACTGAAATTTACAAATATAAACACAACTACAAGCCGGGTTAGCGTTAGTAATATACTCGAGTCCGGGAGAGAGGGTGCAAAACAAAACGCAAGCAAATAAGAGGTGTGTCACGCGGATTTGTTTTACCGAGGTTCGGTTCTTGCAAACCTACTCCCCGTTGAGGTGGTCACAAAGACCAGGTCTCTTTCAACCCTTTCCCTCTTTCAAACGGTCCTTCCGACCGAGTGAGCTTCTCTTCTCAAATCAAAACTGGGAACAAAACTTCCCTGCAAGGGCCACCACACAATTGGTGCCTCTTGCCTTGATTACAATGGATTTTTTATCACAAGAACAAGTGAGAAAGAAAAGAAGCAATCCAAGCGCAAGAGCTCAAAAGAACACGACAAATCTCTCTCGCTAATCACTAAAGCCTTGTGTGGAATTGGAGAGGATTTGATCTCTTTGGTGTGTCTAGAATTGAATGCCTAGCTCTTGTAAGTGATTGAGAAGTGGAAAACTTGGATGCAATGAATGGTGGGTGGTTGGGGGTATTTATAGCCCCAACCACCAAACTAGCCGTTTGGTGGGGCTGTCTGTCGAATGGTGCACCGGACAGTCCGGTGCACACCGGACATGTCCGGTGCGCCAGCCACGTCACCAAACCCGTTGGGATTCGACCGTTGGAGCACTGTCTTCTGGGCCCGCCTGGATGTCCGGTGGCGCACCGGACATGTACTGTAGAGTGTCCGGTGCGCCAGCATGGGCGTGCCTGACGCCTGCGCGCTCTGGCGCGCATTAATTGTTGTTGCAGACGACCGTTGCGCGAAGTAGCCGTTGCCCCGCAGTTACACCGGACAGTCCGGTGTACACCGGACATGTCCGATGAATTATAGCGGAGCAGCCGTTGCAGTTTCCCGAAGCTGGCGAGTTCCTGAGGCCGCTCTTCCTTGGAGCACCGGACACTGTCCGGTGTACACCGGACAGTCCGGTGAATTATAGCGGAGCGCCTCCGGAAATTCCCGAAGGTGGCGAGTTTGAGTTGGAGTCCTCTGGTGCACCGGACACTGTCCGGTGGTGCACCGGACACTGTCCGGTGTACACCGGACAGTCCGGTGCGCCAGACCAGAGGTGCCTTTGGTTATCCCTTTGCTCTTTTGTTGAACCCAAAACTTGGTCTTTTATTGGCTAAGTGTGAACCTTTGCCACCTGTATAACTTATACACTGGAGCAAACTAGTTAGTCCAATTATTTGTGTTGGGCAATTCAACCACCAAAATTATTTAGGAACTAGGTGTAAGCCTAATTCCCTTTCAATCTCCCCCTTTTTGGTGATTGATGCCAACACAAACCAAAGCAAATATAGAAGTGTATAATTGAACTAGTTTGCATAATGTAAGTGCAAAGGTTGTATGGAATTGAGCCAATATAAATACTTACAAGATATGCATGGATTGTTTCTTTGTTTTTAACATTTTGGACCACGCTTGCACCACATGTTTTGTTTTTGCAAATTCTTTTGTAAATCCTTTTCAAGGTTCTTTTGCAAATAGTCAAAGGTAAATGAATAAGATTTTGCAAAGCATTTTCAAGATTTGAAATTTTCTCCCCCTGTTTCAAATGCTTTTCCTTTGACTAAACAAAACTCCCCCTAAATGAGATCCTCCTCTTATTGTTCAAGAGGGTTTTGATATATCATTTTTGAAATACTACTTTCTCCCCCTTTTGAACACAATAAGATACCAATTTGAAAATACTCTTTTGAAATATTGAAAATACTCTTTTGAAATAGGTGGTGGTGCGGTCCTTTTGCTTTGGGCTCATACTTTCTCCCCCTTTGGCATGAATCGCCAAAAACGGAATCATTAGAGCCCTTAGAATTACTCTCTCCCCCTTTGGTCATAAATAAATGAGTGAAGATTATACCAAAGACGGAGTCCTTTTGCTTGGTGCTCATGCTTTCTCCCCCAAAAATGGAGAGTCGCTTGGAGTGACGGCGAATGATGAGTTACGGAGTGGAAGCCTTTGTCTTCACCGAAGACTCCAATTCCCTTTCAATACACCTATGACTTGGTTTGAAATAGACTTGAAAAACACATTAGTCATAACATATAGAAGAGACATGATCAAAGGTATACAAATGAGCTATGTGTGCAAATCAACAAAAGAAATTGCGCGAATCAAGAATATTGAGCTCATGCCTAAGTTTGTTAAAAGTTTGTTCATCAAGAGGCTTGGTAAAGATATCGGCTAATTGATCTTTAGTGTTGATGTAAGAAATCTCGATATCTCCCTTTTGTTGGTGATCCCTAAGAAAATGATACCGAATGGCTATGTGTTTAGTGCGGCTATGCTCGACGGGATTATCCGCCATCTTGATTGCACTCTCATTATCACATAGCAAAGGGACTTTGGTTAATTTGTAACCGTAGTCCCGCAGGGTTTGCCTCATCCAAAGCAATTGCGCGCAACAATGGCCTGCGGCAATGTACTCGGCTTCGGCGGTGGAAAGAGCGACCGAATTTTGCTTCTTTGAAGCCCAAGACACCAAGGATCTTCCCAAGAACTGGCAAGTCCCCGATGTGCTCTTCCTATTGATTTTACACCCTGTCCAATCGGCATCCAAATAACCAATCAAATCAAACGTGGATCCCCTAGGATACCAAAGCCCAAACTTAGGAGTGTAAGCCAAATATCTCAAGATTCGTTTTACGGCCTTAAGGTGAGCTTCCTTAGGGTCGGCTTGGAACCTTGCACACATGCATACGGAAAGCATAATATCCGGTCGAGATGCACATAAATATAGTAAAGAACCTATCATCGACCGGTATACCTTTTGATCCACGGACTTACCTCCCGTGTCGAGGTCGAGATGCCCATTAGTTCCCATGGGTGTCTTGATGGGTTTGGCATCCTTCATTCCAAACTTGCTTAGAATGTCTTGAGTGTACTTCGTTTGGCTTAGGAAGGTGCCTTCTTGGAGTTGCTTCACTTGAAATCCTAAGAAATACTTCAACTCCCCCATCATAGACATCTCGAACTTTTGTGTCATGATCCTACTAAATTCTTCACATGTAGACTTGTTAGTAGACCCAAATATAATATCATCAACATAAATTTGGCATACAAACAAGTCATTTTCAAGAGTTTTAGTGAATAGAGTAGGATCGGCCTTTCCGACTTTGAAGCCATTAGTGATAAGGAAATCTCTAAGGCATTCATACCATGCTCTTGGGGCTTGCTTGAGCCCATAAAGCGCCTTAGAGAGTTTATAGACATGGTTAGGGTACTCACTATCTTCAAAGCCGGGAGGTTGCTCAACATAGACCTCTTCCTTGATTGGTCCATTGAGGAAGGCACTTTTCACGTCCATTTGATAAAGCTTAAAGCCATGGTAAGTAGCATAGGCCAATAATATACGAATTGACTCAAGCCTAGCTACGGGTGCATAAGTTTCACCGAAATCCAAACCTTCGACTTGGGAGTATCCTTTGGCCACAAGTCGAGCTTTGTTTCTTGTCACCACACCATGCTCATCTTGCTTGTTGCGGAAGACCCATTTGGTTCCTACAACATTTTGATTAGGACGTGGAACTAAATGCCATACCTCATTCCTAGTGAAGTTGTTGAGCTCCTCTTGCATCGCCACCACCCAATCCGAATCTTGAAGTGCTTCATCTACCCTGTGTGGCTCAATAGAGGAAACAAAACAGTAATGTTCACAAAAAAGTGCAACACGAGATCTAGTGGTTACCCCCTTATGAATGTCGCCGAGGATGGTGTCGACGGGGTGATCTCGTTGGATTGCTTGGTGGACTCTTGGGTGTGGCGGCCTTTGTTCTTCATCCTCCTTGTCTTGATCATTTGTATCTCCCCCTTGATCATTGCCATTATCTTGAGGTGGCTCTTTTGCTTGATCTTCTACTTCATCAACTTGAGCTTCATCCTCATTTTGAGTTGGTGGAGATGCTTGCGTGGAGGAGGATGGTTGATCTTGTGTATTTGGAGGCTCTTCGGATTCCTTAGGACACACATCCCCAATGGACATGTTCCTTAGCGCGATGCACGGAGCCTCTTCAATACCTATCTCATCAAGATCAACTTGCTCTACTTGAGAGCCGTTAGTCTCATCAAACACAACGTTACAAGAAACTTCAACTTGCCCAGTGGACTTGTTAAATACTCTATATGCCCTTGTGTTTGAATCATATCCTAGTAAAAAGCCTTCTACAGTCTTAGGAGCAAATTTAGATTTTCTACCTCTTTTAACAAGAATAAAACATTTGCTACCAAAGACTCTAAAATATGAAATATTGGGCTTTTTACTGGTTAGGAGTTCATAAGATGTCTTCTTGAGGATTCGGTGTAGATATAACCGGTTGATGGCGTAGCAGGCGGTGTTGACCGCCTCGGCCCAAAACCGATCCGAAGTCTTGTACTCATCAAGCATGGTTCTTGCCATGTCCAATAGAGTTCTATTCTTCCTCTCCACTACATCATTTTGTTGTGGAGTGTAGGGAGAAGAGAACTCATGCTTGATGCCCTCCTCCTCAAGGAAGCCTTCGATTTGAGAGTTCTTGAACTCCGCCCCGTTGTCGCTTCTAATTTTCTTGATCCTCAAGCCGAATTCATTTCGAGCCCGTCTCAAGAATCCCTTTAAGGTCTCTTGGGTGTGAGATTTTTCCTGCAAAAAGAACACCCAAGTGAAGCGAGAATAATCATCCACAATAACTAGACAGTACTTACTCCCGCCAATGCTTATGTAAGCGATTGGGCCGAATAGGTCCATGTGTAGGAGCTCCAGTGGCCTGTCGGTCGTCATGATGTTCTTGTCTGGATGATGGGCACCAACTTGCTTTCCTGCTTGGCATGCGCTACAAACCCTGTCTTTCTCAAAATGAACATTTGTTAATCCTAAAATGTGCTCTCCCTTTAGAAGCTTATGAAGATTCTTCATCCCAACATGTGCTAGTCGGCGATGCCAGAGCCAGCCCATGTTAGTCTTAGCAATTAAGCAAGTGTCGAGTTCAGCTCTATCAAAATCTACCAAGTATAGCTGACCCTCTAACACTCCCTTAAATGCTATTGAATCATCACTTCTTCTAAAGACAGTGACACCTACATCAGTGAATAGACAGTTGTAGCCCATTTTGCATAATTGAGATACAGAAAGCAAATTGTAATCTAAAGAATCTACAAGAAAAACATTGGAAATAGAATGGTCAGGAGATATAGCAATTTTACCCAATCCTTTGAACAAACCTTGATTTCCATCCCCGAATGTAATAGCTCGTTGGGGATCTTGGTTTTTCTCGTAGGAGGAGAACATCTTTTTCTCCCCTGTCATGTGGTTTGTGCATCCGCTGTCGATAATCCAACTTGAGCCCCCGGATGCATAAACCTACAAAACAAGTTTAGTTCTTGACTTTAGGTACCCAAACGGTTTTGGGTCCTTTGGCATTAGAAACAAGAACTTTGGGTACCCAAACACAAGTCTTGGAACCCTTGTGTTTGCCCCCAACAAACTTGGCAACTACCTTGCCGGATTTGTTAGTTAAAACATATGATGCATCAAAAGTTTTGAATGAAATATCATGATCATTTGATGCATTAGGAGTTCTCTTCTTAGGCAACTTAGCACGGGTTGGTTGCCTAAAACTAGATGTCTCACCCTTATACATAAAAGCATGATTTGGGCCAGAGTGAGACTTCCTAGAGTGAATTCTCCTAATCTTGCTCTCGAGATAACCGGCAGGGTACAAAATGTAACCCTCGTTATCCTGAGGCATGGGAGCCTTGCCCTTTACAAAATTAGACAATCTTTTAGGAGGGGCATTAAGTGTGAC
Source organism: Zea mays (assembly GCF_902167145.1). Classification (NCBI taxonomy): domain Eukaryota; kingdom Viridiplantae; phylum Streptophyta; class Magnoliopsida; order Poales; family Poaceae; genus Zea; species Zea mays. The sequence goes on along the minus strand of NC_050097.1, from coordinate 197,121,183 downwards.
ATTGTTTCCCTTTTGGAAGCCAATGCCATCCTTGATGCCAGGGCGTCTCCCATTATAAAGCATACTACGAGCAAATTTAAATTTTTCATTCTCTAAGTTATGCTCGGCAATTTTAGCATCTAATTTTGCTATATGATCATTTTGTTGTTTGATTAAAGCCATGTGATCATGAATAGCATTAATATCAACATCTCTACATCTAGCACAAATAGAAACATGCTCAACAATAGATGTAGAGGGTTTGCAAGATTTTAACTCTATAACCTTAGCATGTAATATGTCATTTTCACTTCTAAGGTTAGAAATGGTAATATTGCAAGCATCAAAATCTTTAGCCTTAGCAAGCAATTTCTCATTTTCAACTTTAAGGCTAGCAAGAGAAATGTTCAATTCATCAATCCTAGCAAGTAAAACAACATTATCATCTCTAGAATTGGAAGTTGAAACATTACAAACATGAGAATCAACCTTAGCAATTAATTTGACATTTTCATTTCTAAGGTTGGCAATAGTGTCATGGCATGTGCTTAGCTCACTAGATAATTTCTCACATTTTTCTACCTCTAGAGCATAAGCATTCTTAACTTTAACATGCTTTTTATTTTCCTTGATTAGGAAGTCCTCTTGGGAATCCAAGAGATCATCCTTTTCATGGATGACACTAATTAGCTCATTTAGTTTTTATTTTTGTTCCATGTTAAGGTTGGCAAAAAGGGTACGCAAATTATCTTCCTCATCACTAGCATTATCATCACTAGAAGATTCATATTTAGTGGAGGATTTTGATTTAACCTTCTTCCTTTTGCCGTCCTTTGCCATGAGGCACTTGTGGCCGACGTTGGGGAAGAGAAGTCCCTTGGTGACGGAGATGTTGGCGGCGGCGGCGTTGGAGGAGGAGTCGCTAGAGCTTTCGTCGGAGTCCCACTCCCGACAAACATGGGCATCGCCGCCCTTCTTCTTGTAGTACCTCTTCTTCTCCTTTCTTCCCTTCTTGTCATCGCCCCTGTCACTGTCACTAGAAATTGGACATTTAGCTATAAAGTGATCGGGCTTACCACACTTGTAGCAAACCTTCTTGGAGCGGGGCTTGTAATCCTTCCCTCTCCTTTGCTTGAGGATTTGCCGAAAGCTTTTGATGACAAGCGCCATCTCCTCGTTGTCGAGCTTTGAGGCATCGATTGGTTGTCTACTCGGTGTAGACTCCTCCTTCTTCTCCTCTGTCGCCTTAAATGCGATCGGTTGTGTCGCGGATGTGGAGGGATCATCTAGCTCGTTGATCTTCTTCGAGCCCTTGATCATATACTCAAAGCTCACAAAATTCCCGATTACTTCCTCGGGAGTCATTAGTGTATATCTTGGATTACCATGAATTAATTGAACTTGAGTAGGGTTAAGGAATATAAGTGATCTTAGAATAACCTTATCCACCTCGTGGTCATCCCATTTCTTGCTCCCGAGGTTGCGCACTTGGTTCACCAAGGTTTTGAGCCGGTTGTACATATCTTGTGGCTCCTCCCCTTGGCGAAGACGAAAGCGACCGAGCTCCCCCTCGATCGTTTCCCGCTTGGTGATCTTGGTGAGTTCATCACCCTCGTGCGCGGTCTTGAGTAGATCCCAAATCTCCTTCGCACTCTTCAACCCTTGCACCTTGTTATATTCCTCTCTACTTAGAGAGGCGAGGAGTATGGTTGTGGCTTGGGAGTTGAAGTGCTCGATTTGGGCTACTTCATCCTCATCATAGTTTTCATCCCCTACGGATGGTACCTGTGCACCAAACTCAACAACATCCCATATACTTTTGTGGAGCGAGGTTAGATGGAATCGCATTAAATCACTCCACCTAGCGTAATCTTCACCATCAAAAGTTGGTGGTTTGCCTAATGGGACGGAAAGTAAAGGTGTATGTTTAGAAATGCGAGGGTAGCGTAGGGGAATCTTACTATACTTCTTACGCTCTTGGCGCTTAGAAGTGACGGACGCCGCGTCGGAGCCGGAGGTGGATGCCGATGAAGAATCGGTCTCGTAGTAGACCACCTTCCTCATCCTCTTTTTCTTGTCCCCACTCCGATGCGGCTTGTGGGAAGAGGATTTCTCCTTCTTCTCTTTGTGGTGTGAAGAAGATCTCTTCTCCTTCCCTTTGGAGGAGTCCTTCTTCTTCTCCTTCCTCTTGGTGCGGAATTCTTCCGATGAAGTGCTCCCGTGGCTTGTAGTGGGCTTTTCGCCGGTCTCCATCTCCTTCTTGGCGTGATCTCCCGACATCACTTCGAGCGGTTAGGCTCTAATGAAGCACCAGGCTCTGATACCAATTGATAGTCGCCTAGAAGGGGGGGTGAATAGGGCGAAACTGAAATTTACAAATATAAACACTACAAGCCGGGTTAGCATTAGTAATATACTCGAGTCCGGGAGAGAGGGTGCAAAACAAATCGCAAGCAAATAAGAGGTGTGACACGCGGATTTGTTTTACCGAGGTTCGGTTCTTGCAAACCTACTCCCCGTTGAGGTGGTCACAAAGACCGGGTCTCTTTCAACCCTTTCCCTCTCTCAAACGGTCTTTCCGACCGAGTGAGCTTCTCTTCTCAAATCAAAACCGGGAACAAAACTTTCCTGCAAGGGCCACCACACAATTGGTGCCTCTTGCCTTGATTACAATGGAGTTTTGATCACAAGAACAAGTGAGAAAGAAAAGAAGCAATCCAAGCGCAAGAGCTCAAAAGAACACGACAAATCTCTCTCGCTAATCACTAAAGCCTTGTGTGGAATTGGAGAGGATTTGATCTCTTTGGTGTGTCTAGAATTGAATGCCTAGCTCTTGTAAGTGATTGAGAAGTGGAAAACTTGGATGCAATGAATGGTGGGTGGTTGGGGGTATTTATAGCCCCAACCACCAAACTAGCCGTTTGGTGGGGCTGTCTGTCGAATGGTGCACCGGACAGTCCGGTGCACACCGGACATGTCCGGTGCGCCAGCCACGTCACCAAACCCGTTGGGATTCGACCGTTGGAGCACTGTCTTCTGGGCCCGCCTGGATGTCCGGTGGCGCACCGGACATGTACTGTAGAGTGTCCGGTGCGCCAGCATGGGCGTGCCTGACGCCTGCGCGCTCTGGCGCGCATTAATTGCTGTTGCAGGCGACCGTTGGCGCGAAGTAGCCGTTGCCCCGCAGTTACACCGGACAGTCCGGTGTACACCGGACATGTCTGGTGAATTATAGCGGAGCAGCCGTTGCAGTTTCCTGAAGCTGGCGAGTTCCTGAGGCCGCTCTTCCTTGGAGCACCGGACACTGTCCGGTGTACACCGGACAGTCCGGTGAATTATAGCGGAGCGCCTCCGGAAATTCCCGAAGGTGGCGAGTTTGAGTTAGAGTCCTCTGGTGCACCGGACAGTCCGGTGCGCCAGACCAGAGGTGCCTTCGGTTATCCCTTTGCTCTTTTGTTGAACCCAAAACTTGGTCTTTTTATTGGCTAAGTGTGAACCTTTGCCACCTGTATAACTTATACACTGGAGCAAACTAGTTAGTCCAATTATTTGTGTTGGGCAATTCAACCACCAAAATTATTTAGGAACTAGGTGTAAGCCTAATTCCCTTTCAGTGTGACCCGTCTGACGCTGACCCCAATGGGTGTGCTGTCCATGTTGTTGATGAGGATGATGAAGAAGAGGACGAAATCCCTCTGATTCGGAAGAACAACCGGCGTTACATAGCTAGTGGGGAAAGTAGTGGTGTTCCTTCTCCTGCCTTGTCTGCCCTCGTTAGTCTGCAAGAATTATCTCTGGCGAACTTTGATCAAACTCTTGAAGACATGGTTCCAGAAGATCTGTTATAAGAACCGGCAGATGGTGGCGCGATGGATGTTTGTGTTGATGTGCTCGACGCCGGGTTGGGGTCATCCCGGGCAGCTTCCCGTGCCTCATCGACCTTGGAGCGCGGTCTTGAGGGTCAGGAAGCTGGTTTGATTGCCCTGCTCCCATGGAAGTGACTGAGGGGCCTTCAGCCTTAGAGGTGGCTGCTGCAGAGAACTCGACCCTCAAGGATGGTGCTGGCGCTTACCCAGCCCCCGAGGGTGTTGCCGGGGATGATTCGGCTCGGATGGGTAGCGCAAGCTGCGACCCAGCCCCCGAGGGTGTTGCCGGAGATGATCCGGCTCGAATGGGTAGCGCAAGCTATGACCCAGCCCCCGAGGGTGTCCGAGCGGGTTCTCCCTCTTGCACTTCCATGGATGTTCACGTAGGATCTTCTCCTCCACACTCTAGTTGCATGGTGATAGCCCAAGCCTTTGGTCAAGGAGTCGCTTTAGAGGCCAGCGTTCCCGACGACAGAGTTTTGGGTTCTGCTGATGACACTGAATTGGTTCCTGCTGATTTGTTGCAAGTTGCCCCAGGTGGTGATCCTTCACCGAGCCATCAGTTGATATCTCACGATTTGGGGTCCCCTCATTCTTCTCCAACCTCCAAGTATTTTGGTTTTTTCTAGTCTGTCTTTTACCCAGGCAGATAATTATTCTCATGCTTGTCTGCTTTTAATGCCAGGCGTTGGTCGATGAGATGTCTAGTCGCCTGAAGTTGCAGGGTGCTTCTGTCCCAGAAGGAGCTTTGTCTCTGGCGCGTTGGAATCTGGTGTTGCTTCAGTGGCGTGTTTCTGACTTAGAGGCGGCGAATGCTGGTCAGTGCTCTTTTCCTTCCTTTTGGCTACCCCATTAAACTGCTTCTTACTTTAACACCTCTGCTTGACTGTTTCTCGCCAGATATGGCTCGACAGTATTCTGATCTTGAAGAAAAACATTCTCAAGGTCAAGCCGAACTAGTCCGGCGATGCTCTGATCTTGAGAAAAAGTATTCCCAAAGTCAGACTGAGCTGGCCCAGGTTTCTGCTTCTTTGAATGATGCTAACACGCTGAACTCTACTCTTCGTGCTCAGCTCGACTCTGAAAAGGTGACCTGTGAATCCGGGCTTTGTTTTGTCATGTTCTTATTGCTTGCTTGACGTTTGAAGAAGCTGATTCTTGTTTGTAGGAAGAAAAACGTGCCCTTGTTACTTCTCGTGACAATCTTGACAGGCTATACCGTGACTCCAGCAACTCGTTGACCATCTTGGAGAGGAGTCATCGCTTCACCAGGGAGGAGTTAGACAATCATCGTTATAAGCTGCAGGAATCCTTGGATGATGTGATTCGGCTCAGGCAGTTGATATCGACCAAGGATGCTGTCATCAAGGATCTGCGTGCTTCCAAGAAATCCGTCGCCCAGGAGCTAGAGATCGCTCAGTTGGCTGTCAAGGTCGTTGAAGAGACTTCCGCTACTATGAGGGCCCAGCGCGATAAAGCTATGGATAAAGCTATTCATGCGGGGCGAATTCTGATGAGGAGACCTGGTGTGGTTATCCCTGACGACATAAGGGCTGATGTGAACGCTACTCCTGATTCTTCAAGTCGCCCTTCTTCGTCGGTTGCTCCTGAGAAGAATGTTGCAAAATAGAAGAACATTGCATGCTTTGAGCGCGTGGTTAACGTGCTCGGATGTTTTGTTAGAGGACACCTTTTAGTACTGAATGCTATTATTGTTCTCCTATTGTTTAGAATTCAATAGTATCTACATTTGTAGAAGTAAAATGCAGCGTGATGGTTTCGAGATTTCTTCATGGAACATAGAGGCCGCCCCTGGATGAGTAACCGTATACACGCCGAGTGTGTTGCGCCAATTTAAGTTAGTATTAACTCAAACCGATCGCTCCGTTAGTATGGTATAGTGGTCAACCTGAGTTAAGTAAGCGCGAGCATGTTGCACCGTCATAAGTCATCGCCGACTTAAGCCGATTGCTCCATTAGTAGGGTATAGTGGTCACCCTGAGTTAAGTAAGCGCGAGCATGTTGCACCGTCTTAAGTCATCGCCGACTTAAGCCGATTGCTCTGTTAGTAGGGTATAGTGGTCACCCTGAGTTAAGTAAGCGCGAGCATGTTGCACCGTCTTAAGTCATCGCCGACTTAAGCCGATTGCTCTGTTAGTAGGGTATAGTGGTCACCCTGAGTTAAGTAAGCACGAGCATGTTGCACCGTCTTAAGTCATCGCCGACTTAAGCCGATTGCTCCGTTAGTAGGGTATAGTGGTCACCCTGAGTTAAGTAAGCGTGAGCATGTTGCACCGTCTTAAGTCATCGCCGACTTAAGCCGATTGCTCCGTTAGTAGGGTATAGTGGTCACCCTGAGTTAAGTAAGCGCGAGCATGTTGCACCGTCTTAAGTCATCCCCGACTTAAGCCGATTGCTCCGTTAGTAGGGTATAGTGGTCACCCTGAGTTAAGTAAGCGCGAGCATGTTGCACTGTCTTAAGTCATCGCCGACTTAAGCCGATTGCTCCGTTAGTAGGGTATAGTGGTCACCCTGAGTTAAGTAAGCGCGAGCATGTTGCACCGTCTTAAGTCATCGCCGACTTAAGCCGATTGCTCCGTTAGTAGGGTATAGTGGTCACCCTGAGTTAAGTAAGCGCGAGCATGTTGCACCGTCTTAAGTCATCGCCGACTTAAGTCGATTGCTCCGTTAGTAGGGTATAGTGGTCACCCTGAGTTAAGTAAGCGTGAGCATGTTGCACCGTCTTAAGTCATCGTCGACTTAAGCCGATTGCTCCGTTAGTAGGGTATAGTGGTCACCCTGAGTTAAGTAAGAATGCAGGTTGACAATGAATGATTTGAGCGCTCTTGAAGTCTTTTTATTGATGATATATTTCCCAGTTTACAGAGTACATTGTTGTCCCAATAGCTTTTGAAATACGGCTAGGGGTAAAACTTCCTGAGGTGTTCTATGTTCCATGAGTTCCCAATTTTCGTGCCGTCCATCTGAGTGAGGCGATATGATCCCGGCCGAGTGACTTCTGCTACTATGAATGGTCCTTCCCATAGAGGTGACAACTTGTACCGTCCTCCCCCTGTTAGAATTCGGCGGAGGACGAGATCTCCTACTGTGAAGGATCGATGTCGTATGGTCTTATCGTGATAGCGCCTCAGAGTTTGTTGGTACCGTGCTGATTGGATTACCGTGTTCAGCCGTTCTTCTTCGAGTACATCAACATCCTCCAGCCTAGTAGCCTCGGCTTCTGCTATGTTTTCAAAGATCAACCTTGGCGCCCCAAACTTGAGATCAGCAGGTAGTACTGCTTCTGAACCGTAGACCATGAAGAAAGGAGTATTTCCATGCAGAGCTCGACTAGGTTGAGTTCTTAGGCTCCAAACGACGTAGGGTAACTCCCTTATCCATTTTCCTGTGAACTTTTCATTTTTATCGAAGACTTTTTTCCTGAGTGCCTCCAATATCATCCCGTTAGCTCTTTCAACCTGCCCGTTGGCTCTTGGGTGTGCCACCGAAGCATATTTGATCTGAATGCTCTTTTGCTCACAGAAATCGAAGAACTCTGAACTTGTGAAGTTGGATCCTAGGTCAGTTATGATACTATTCGGTATTCCGAACCTGAATATTATGTCTTGTATGAATTCCACGGCCTTAGCTGAAGTTAAAGAAGCAATGGGTTTGAACTCTATCCATTTAGTGAATTTGTCAATTGCTACCAGTATATGAGTGTATCCTCCTTGAGCTTTCTTGAAAGGTCCAATCATATCCAGTCCCCAGCATGCGAACGGCCAAGTTACTGGTATGGTCTGCAGTTGCTGCGCTGGTAGATGTTGTTGTTTTGACAAGTACTGGCAGGCTTCGCACCTCTGAACTAACTCGGCTGCATCACTCTTTGTTGTTGGCCAGTAAAATCCCGACCTGAAGACTTTCCCGACCAGTGTCCTAGATGCCGCGTGCACTCCACATTGTCCCGCATGGACCTCATTCAGAAGTTGCTTTCCAGTAGTTGAGAGAATACATTTCATGAGGACTCCTGATGCGCCTCTTCTGTATAGCGTTTCCCCGACGAGTGTGTAGTGAGCTGACTGTCTAGTAATGCGCTCGGCTGCATTTTTGTCACCTGGTTCCTATTCATTCTTTATATATCTGATGATCGGCTTCCTCCAGTCATCAGAATCTGACTCTGGTTGGCTCAAGGTATTACATTCTTTTGCCTGATCTAGTGAGATGCTTGGGTGTGGTATTTCTTGAACAAAGACTCCAGGTGGGACCTGAGTTCGACTGGATCCTAGCTTGGACAATACATCAGCTGTCGTGTTTCGATCTCTCTCTACGTGGTGAAATTCCAGACCTTCAAATCTATCTTCTAGTTTCCGGACGGCAGTGCAGTATTTTCCCATTGAATCGCTCGAACAATCCCATTCTTTGTTTATCTGACTTATGACTACCAGAGAATCTCCGTATACCATCAGTTTCTTAACGCCCAATGATATAGCAATGTTCACTCCATGAATCAGAGCTTCATATTCGGCCGCGTTGTTAGATGCCGGAAATAACAGTTGAAGAGCATATTTGAGTTGTTCACCTCCAGGTGCGATAAAGAGAATCCCTGCACCTGCTCCCTGCAGCTTCAACGAGCCATCAAAATACATTCGCCATACTTCTGTAGTTTCTGGGTTATCTGGTACTTGTTGTTCGGTCCACTCTGATACAAAATCAACCAGTGCTTGAGTTTTGATGGCAGTGCGAGGTCGAAATTCAATGTCATGAGATCCTAGCTCGCAGGCCCACTTGGCTATTCTGCCAATGGCTTCTTTGTTGTGAAGAATATCCCCTATTGGAAAACCAGTAACTACTATGACTTTGTGGTCGTCGAAGTAGTGACGTAGCTTGAGTGCAGTTAGAAGTACTGCATATAATAGCTTCTGAACTTGAGGGTATTTTTTCTTCGAGGGACCCAGAACTTCACTGATGAAATAAACAGGATGTTGCACTGGGTAGGCATGTCCTTCTTCTGCTCGCTCGACTACCAACGCGGTGCTCACCACGTGAGTCGTGCAAGAGATGTATAGTAGCAGATCTTCAGCCGGTTGAGTCGACGTGGCCCGTCGTGGCGGTTTCAGCACTGGTGGTGTCGTCAAGAACTTTTTCAATGCATCTAGGGCTTCCTGTGCTTCTGAAGTCCACTGAAACTTGTCCACCTTCTTGAGTAACTTATAAAATGGTAAGCCTTTTTCTTCTAGCCTGGATATGAATCTGCTCAGGGCTGCCATACACCCGGTAAGTCTTTGAACTTTCTTTTGTGATCGCGGTGCCTCCATCCTCATGATAGCTTCAATCTTTTCTGGATTAGCTTCAATTCCCCGATGGCTGACAATAAACTCGAGTAACTTTACTGCTGGTACCCCGAAGACACATTTTTCGGGATTAAGCTTCCATCGATATCGTCGTAGACTGTTGAAAACCAGCTGTAAATCTTCAATGAAATTTTCCGAATTTTCCGTTTTGATTACCACATCGTCCACATAAGCTTCCACACGCTTGCCCCAGTGATCGGCTAAGCATGTTTGAATGGCTCTCTGATAAGTCGCTCCAGCATTTTTGAGGCCGAACGACATGGAGGTATAGCAGAAAGCACCGAATGGAGTGATGAACGCTGTTTTTTCCTCGTCTTCTTTCGCCAGGCTAATCTGATGATACCCAGAGTAGCAATCCAAGAAGGACAGCACAGAACATACTGCGGTGGAATCTACCACCTGATCTATCCTAGGGAGCCCGAAGGGATCCTTTGGACAGTGTTTGTTGAGATCCGTATAGTCGACGCACATGCGCCAATCCACTTTATTCTTTTTGAGTACAAGAACAGGGTTGGCTAACCACTCGGGATGTAACACCTCTCTAATAAATCCAGCCGCGACCAAGCGAGCCAGCTCGACGCGAATGGCCTCTCTCTTGTCGGGGGTGAAACGACGTAATTTTTGCCGAATCGGTCTCGCCTGGGGGTAGACCTTCAATTCGTGCTCGACCAGTTCTCTCGGGACTCTCGGCATATCCGCAGGTTGCCATGCGAATATGTCTCGGTTATCTTGCAGGAATTGGACGAGCGTGCCTTCCTATTTATCATCCAGGCTGGAGCTGATGATGGCGGTCTTGCGTTCATCAGCGAACCCGAGGTTGATCCTTTTGGTTTCCTCAGTCGGCCGCATAGAGGTCGCGGCTTGAGCCTTGTTCGCGGGTACCATGAGGTCTTCCTTAGGCTTAGAGTTTGCCTGCACAGAAGAAATCGTCGACGGTTTGGTGGTGAGGGCCGCCTGGATGGCCACTCGAAAACATTCTGCGGCGCCTTGGAAGTCAGCGCGCACAGTTATGATCCCTTGTGGCCCTGGCATCTTCAATATCATGTATGTGTAATGCGGAATGGCCATGAATTTCGCCAATCTAGGCCTCCCGATGATGGCGTTGTACCCGCAGTCGAAGTTTGCCACTTCGAACCTTAGGAACTCGGTTCTGTAGTTCTCCGGAGTTCCAAAGGTGACCGACATGTAGATGTGGCCCAGCCGGTATTCTCCTTCAGTCGTCACGATGCTGAAGAAAGGAGTATCTGACTCATGGAGCTCTTTGAGGTGAACTCCCAAGCCTTGGAGTGTTCGGGGGAAGGTGACGTTGATGCTGCTCCCCCCGTCCACTAATACCTTCTTCAACCTGCTCTCTCGGATCACCGGATCGACGAGGAGCGGGTATTTGCCTGGGTGGTCGAAGTTGAGCCACTGATCTTCCGGAGTGAAGGTGATCGGGTGCTCCGACCATCGGTATGGGGCGGGAGGACCGGTGGTCGCCACCAGTATTTGGCGATCGTTGAGCTTTTGTTGTCTCTTGTTCTCCTGTGATCTGTGTCCGCCGAAGATGACGTTGACCTCTCTGTCGACACGCGGGAAGGCTCCACCTCCTCCCTCCTCCTGTTGCTGGGGTTGTCGCGGTTCTCCTGGTCCTCCCCGCGGCGGAGGAGGAGGTATAGGTTGGAAGGGTCGGCCGTGCTCGACGGAGTGCTTGAAGTCTCTACAGTTCCGAAGGGTGTGGCGCATGTCCTTGTGGTACGAGCACTGGGCGTCGAGGATGTCGTCCAGCGTGCGTCCGCCTCCACGAGGTCCTCCCCGGGCGCGAGAAGCAGGTGGTCCGGCGGCGTGGACTTCTTCGCGAGGTCTCTTCTCCCAACGCTTGTCGGGCTGCTGATTCGTGTCACGCCGCAGTGGCGCTGGTGCTGGTTTTACTCCTCCAATGAGGTCCTGAGCTCGCTCGTCGGTGATGATGTAGAGGTCGGCTTCTCGGAACAGTTGCTCGGAGGTAGTCGGTGCCTTCTGTAATATGGTGCGGACGAAGGCCGAGTCATTGGATCCTCTGTAGAAGTCCTCGATCACTGCCGCCTCCGCGACCTCGGGGATACGATTCCTCATGGTCTGGAACCTTTTGAGGTACGACCGGAGAGTTTCATCCCCCCGGCGCTTGATGGATTTGAGGTCCCATGGTTGCGCCGGTTTGTCGGAGAGAGACTGAAAGTTGGCGGTGAAGCGCCGACTGAAGTCGCTCCAGTCGTCGATGCAGTGTCGAGGTAGATGTCGCAGCCATTGCAGCGCGTCTTGCCCGAGGACAATGGGTAAGTACGCGGTCATTACGTCCTCGGTCGCCCCAACAACTCGAGCAGCGGTGGTGTAGACGACCAGCCAGCCTCCTGGATCCTGCTTAGGTTCATATTTGTCGACATTGGATACCTTGAAGTTAGGGGGCCATTGAATGGCCCTGAGGCGTGGAGTAAGTGTAGATACTCCACACGTTTCCTCTTGGCGTCGATGATGTTGTCTGTCCCGGGGAGGGGAGTGGTTGTCGTGGTGCCTCGACCGTCCCCGGGTGGTACCGCCAGTCGAAGCCGTTGCCGATTCAGTTCTGGTGGCCTGACTCTGGGCTGGGATGTCGTGGTCCCTGTCGTACTCTTCCCGGCGGCGGATCTCGTTCTCGTGTCGTCGTTCATGCGAGGCATTGATGGAGCTCCGCGCGTCCCGGCGACTGTTGATGGCGTGTCGTAGATCGTTCGGCGGGTGAGCGAGAGGTAGAAGGTGATTGGTTGCCTGAGTGAACAGCCGCCGATAGCCCTCGGCGTCGAGAGTTCGAGGGAGGCCATCAGCTATCCGAGCCAACACCCCTCCGACTTCTCTCGGCGTGTTCATGGCTCGGGCGAAGTCGGGGTTCAGGTTGCACCCGAAGAGGGGATTTTCCCGACGTTGCCTTGCCTCCTGCTCGGCCTGTTCTTGAGCCCGTCGACGATCGCGCCGTCGGGAATTCCTTCGTTCCCTGAAGACACGTTCCTCCGGAGTTTCTCCTATCTCTGAGACCTCGTCTCGCGATACAGGCTGTGCCGGGTCCCGCTCCCCGGCCTCGTGATGTCGCCGGATATTTCGGCGTCGGTTCCTTCGTCGGCGGGATTTCCGCTGAGGAGGTTCCTCTCTGGGTGCAGTCGGCTCGTCGTTGGAGACGGGGGGCGACTCCACTCTCCCGATGAAGAGGATGTCGGGGTAGAATGGTGCAGCTGTCGTGACGATCTTCTTTCTGTTCTCCTTTGAGGGCAGAGGCATAGAAAGAACAATTTGCTTCCTCCCGGTTTTATTTGTTTCTTTCTTCCATGCAATTTGTGTCCATTCTTTCATCGGAGAGGTAGACAGTGGAGTTCTCCGGGTTGACGGACCCTGGGCCTCTAGCTTGCCAGAGGCAATCTTTTTTTGGAGCATTGGAGATTGTGCCTTTTCCTGCCCTGCCCCGATTTTCCTGGAGATTTTCGAGGAAGATCTTCTCTCCGCCGGATCCACAATGCGATGCAGAGTTCCCTCCTCATCCGCTACAGATGAGATGGTTCCGAAGCAGAATGTGGACCCAGGGCGGAAGACGATCTTGTGCAGGAAGGTGACGGCCATTGAGCTAGCTTGGATCGACGACACACCCCCTACCTGGCGCGCCAGCTGTCGGTGTTTTGGGTCCGACCGCGCACCCGGGGTAGCCCTCGAGGTGCTTTTAGGAGTAGGACGGTGTTATCGACTGTAGCTCAATGGTTCGTGCCAGATGCACGAGAAATAGTGGACAATGGTTTACAGGTTCGGGCCACCTTGAAATGCGTACACCCTACGTCCTGGCGAGAGTGCTTTATGTGGTGGGTTACAAGAGGGTTCTCTAGCACCGAGAGCACAGAGAATTGGGTGGATGGCTAAGTACTGAGCATCTATTCTGAAGGGGTGCCCCCTAGGCCTTATATATTCGACCGTGGGGCAATACATGCAGGTATGATAACAATGTGCACCTAAGAAATAGTGAACCGATTGAGTCTATCTTCCTATAGTTCCGCCGACCTATCCTCGCTCGGTTCTGTTGTACGGGGCTCCAGCGCGGGAAGGTTGGGTCACTGTTGTGATTACTTGCTCGAAGTCATTGGGCCGTCCGGGCTTGCACCGATCCGGCCTTATGTCGATCCGCTTCACCGGTCGTCTCTCCTAGGCCCACAAGGGGATGACCTTACGAATTATGGGGCCCTTGGGCCTTTTGTGAGGTCTTTTATCCTTCTGGTGGACCCGGGGGATATCTGTCCCCCACAGTACCCCCAATACTCCTAATCTCAGCTGGTAACCCCCATCAGCACAAAGCTGCAAAGTCCTGATGGGCGCAATTCAGGTCAAGGCTCCGTCCACTCAAGGGACACGATCTCGCCTCGCCCGAGCCCAGCCTCGGGCAAAGACAATCGACCCAGGAGGATTCACGTCTCGCCCGAGGGTCCCCTCAAACAACGGGCACACCTTCGACTCGCCCGAGGCCCAGCTCGGGCAGGCTTCACGGAGAAGCAACCTTGGCCAGATCGCCTCGCCAGCCGACCGGATCGCAGGAGCATTCAATGCAAGGATCGCCTGACACCTTATCCTGACGCGCGCTCCTCAGTCGACAAGGCCGAAGTGACCGCAGTAACTTTGCCGCTCCACTGACCAACCTGACAGGAAAACAGCGCCGCCTGCCCTGCTCCGACTGTTATACCACCCACCAGGGTGAGGCTGACAGCAGCCAAGTCCAGCCTCGGGCGCCATAGGAAGCTCCGCCTCGCCCGACCCAGGGCTCGGACTCAACCTCGACTCCGGAAGACGGTCTCCGCCTCACCCGACCCCAGGGCTCGGACTCAACCTCGACTTCGGAAGACGGTCTCCGCCTCGCCCAACCCCAGGGCTCGGACTCAACCTCGACTTCGGAAGACGGTCTCCGCCTCGCCTGACCCCAGGGCTCAGACTCAACCTCGACTCCGGAAGGCGGTCTCCGCCTCGCCCGACCCCAGGGCTCGGACTCCACCTCGACCTCGGAAGATAGTCTCCGCCTCGCTCGACCCCAGGGCTCGGACTCAGCCTCGACCTCGGACGACGGTCTCCGCCTCGCCCGACCCCAGGGCTCGGACTCAACCTCGGACGACGGTCTCTCAAACGGTCACTTAGACCGAGTGAGCCTTTTCCTTAATCTCCTGGGCCACTTAGACCCCGCAAGGACCACCACACACTTAGGTGTCTCTTGCTTCGATCACAAAACACTTGAGAAAAGAAATGAGAAAGGAAGAAGGCAATCCAAGAGGCAAGACCTCAAAAGAACACAAAAACTCTCTCTCACAAGTCACTAAGTGCTTGAGTTGAATTTGGGACTTGGAGAGGCTTTGATCTTTTGAATTGTGTCTAGGAGTGAATGCTAGAGCTCTTGTAATGAATGTGATACTCAAAAATCTTGGATGCTTGGAGTGGTGGTGGTTGGGGGTATTTATAGCCCTCAACCACCAAACAACTGTTGGGGCAGACTGCTGTCGATGGGCGCACCGGACAGTCCGGTACGCCACCGAGCACTGTCCGATGCACCAGACACGTCACCCAACAGACATGGAACAAACACTTGTCTTTAAGACGAAGCTCGAAAATCAGGCAAGAACTGATAAGCAAGAGTTAAAAATCTGAGAAAATAACGCAAACAACAGAAATGGCGCATCAAATGCCGCCGTTGTGGGCTTCTATTTATACGCCTAGTGCATTACAACTTGGTGGGCCCCATTTGTCATTGACTATCGCTATTCTAGCGAAGGGAAGATGTTTTTTCGGACCTTCGACTTAAGGCCTTCGTTCACATCGCAGTCTGAATTTATTGTTACAAAAACAAATTAATACTGTGAGGGGCTACTGTTGGAGGCCTTCATCTTCCGAAGGTCCTCAAAAACACGACTAACATGTTTTCGATGTATAATATACTGTCACAAGAACCTTGGGCCTTGAGATGAAGGTGCACACGATATGAAAGGCACGATCTGGGAGAAGGATGAACTAGTTCCGAAGCTACGGATGGAGAAGCTTCGGCTTAGCGATGGAAAATGAAACCGACCTAAAGAGGAAAAGGCTATCTAGTCCTCGATAGATTACCCTTAGTCAATAATAAACGTCAAGGGTATGAATGTAATTTTACACAGGCTGTGACCTGTGCCTATAAGTAGATGAACAGTAACATCGTACTGTTCACGCTGACTTGTATTCACTTGCACGTCGCACTTGGATCTTTACCTTCTATCAAGCCGAAGGTACAAATGTAATTCGATATTGTTAATGTTTATTCATGGTACAAATAATCTAACGATTTAAGATAATTGTTCGTATTCTTTATACGTAATTCATGCTTTTGCTTTCCATTACATATTGAAATGATGAAGGTATGTCATTCATGACCTTCGTCTGAAGATCATTATATCCTGAGAGAGATAATGCTTTGTAGGACGAAGGCCTTTAACCATTAACATTTATGTTGTCTTGTTCTTAACTCATAGCATTTGAGAACAAGTCCCCAACAATTGAATTGCCATTCATTTTTAGCTTTGTTAATGTTGTTTCTTATTGGTTGCTTACTTGTATTAGTTAGAGAATTTATATCTCTTGTTGTATGGATTAAATTTCTCTAGTATGGTTGATTTTAGTCAAAACCGTCTATTCACCCCCTCTAGCTAGTGTCCTAGATCCTACAGGCGGCCGCACATAGACGATACCCCCGGAGCGGCCATTCACATTGGAAACCTCGGTTTCGTCATCAGCCAGGAAGGCAATATGGTCAGAGTGACACCTGCCCGACCTCCTTCGTCGGAGACCCCGACACCATCTTGGAAGCCCTCGGTGCCCCTCAGCCTCACCCCATGCGGGCGGCATGAGGGACACAAGCTCGCCCCGCCTTCTAAAGTTAATGAAATAAGACGACAGATCGTGATCTATATGAGGTTCAACCCCTCGTATGACAATCTGTCGGCTTTCTTCGCGTCCTACGTAGAGCTCTCTACGTTATATGACACAGAAATGATGTCCTACTGCGGTGGTTCTAGCAGTAGCCTCAACACCTTCCCGCCTCGACCGTGTCATACGGTCATCTCCCCACCTCTGATGACTTTGAGTTTGTAGAGATGGCGGGTGGCGGTGGGGACTTCATCTTCCATGCACTCTACATGGACTTGGATTTGGACTTGGATTTAAGTCCTCCTGAGAGCGGCGAGGAAGGACCCTCTAACAGAAAGCGATATGAAAGATAACACAAACGATGCACAAAACTAATGTTTTAAAAGTGTTTCGTTATTTTTTATATATCACATTGTATACACGAATTTATTTGAAAAAGATGGCACATATCATTGTAAAAAATGTCATGGCTACATTACGCAGCAATGTTATAGAGCAGCTCCAAAGAAATCTCCATACTCTAACCAACTAATTTATCTTGATATATCTATATTCTAACTAACTATATTTTTTAGAATAGAGCTCTATAACATTGCTACGTAAAAACTATCTCCAGCATCTTACACATTCATAGCCTTATATTTAAACCCCACTCTGCAAAATGTGTAGTATGCAATGCAAAACAATGAAAAAATGGATGAATTGTTGGAGACGGTCTAATGTAGCCATGACCTTTTTTTACAGTGATCTGTAATGTTTTTTTCAAATAAATTCGTGAGTCTTTACATTCCATCAGAATAGAGATTTAGATAAAAAAAATCCTCCAATAGACTCTCTAAAGGCTAGTTTGAAAACTCAAATCCTCTTCAGGACTGAAGGGGATTGAAGAGAAAATTAGTTCATTTCCACCTCAATACCCTCTAATCCCAAAAGGGATTTGAGGTTCTCAAAGTAGCCCTAAACATACAAAAACTTCTCCGTTCCAATTTATAATTCATTTGATTTTTTAATTCAAATTTGACTAGTATTCAAACAAATCTGTTATTATTATTATTTTTTACTGTGATATCATTTAGTATATAATATATTTTAAATGTAACTTTACTTTTCATTTTTCGCAAAAAATTGAATAAGATAAGCTAATTAAATTTGATAGAGAAATTCAAACAAATTGTAAATTAGGACGGATAGGAGATGAAGAACGACGCAATTGCGCATAGCCTACGCGATACGGAGCTTCGCGCCATCGTCTGACCACTTCCCAGCTCTCCCGTCCTGCAATGACTATTGGGCTGCAAGTCCTACCCTGGAAACGGCCCAAACATGGCCCAACCTAATAACCAGTTGAGCTATGGCGTTGTGCGCCGTCTGTGGACCAGACACCCATACTGATTCGCTGGCGGCAGGCCGACGGCTACGGAGACGGAAGTGGCGACCGGTTCCGGCGAGGCGCAGGCGACAGATAGGGGACAGGGCGACCATTTCTAGCGAGGCAGGAGCGGGGAAGATCCGGAAGCTGCGATGTCGAAGCGGCTGCTGTCGCGGCTGCTCGGCATGTTCCAATCGCGGACGCAGGTGGGCGTCGACAAGGCCGGCAACCGCTACTTCACCCGCGTTGAGGAGGTCGACGGCACAAGTACGTGTCCCCGTCCACCCCGCTCATCCTACCCCCTGTTACCCCTACTTGCACGAGCTTGCCTCTAGTTTCCCCGCTCCCGGTCTCCTCTGGCAAGGAGGAAGGCACGTGAATGCCGGCTAAGCAAATCTCGATGCGGTTGCTTTTTCTTCTTCTTCATGCTGTTCTTGATTGCGGAACAAGGGAACAGTGAAGGAGAGGCGCTGGGTGGAGTTCAAGGGCGCAGACCAGGACTCGACCACCGTTCCAGGTTACCTTCCTCCCTTCCTGCTCATTTTCCCGATGAGGATGTTGTGATGTGACTGAAGAAGTGAAGAATCCTAATGTAACTGCTACGGCACCGTGTTTGCAGGCATGTATGGATTGTGGCCTTGATTTTAGATTATTATGTACTTGGATTTGTTGATTGCATATACAACATCTCATAGTCATGTCGTGCTTGTAGTCGAGTGGATTTGCTGGCTGAATGGCCAAAGGAAGAAAGCTCCAACACCAGAGGTAAGAGCAAGAATGTGAAACAACACATTGTCATTCAAAGTTTTTCTAGGTCTTCCCTTTTATTGTATTGTCAATCCAAACTTTACAAGGAGAGCAACATAGTCATTGCATCTGATGCTGATATATCATAGTACCTTCCAGGAATTGGCTGAGCTGGAGGCAAGACGTGAACGTGTCAAGCAAAACATTCAGCGTATGTATGCGGTGTTTCCTACTTGTGTACTCATGTATGATTTTATTAATAAGCCTCACTGTGTGCAGTGAGCAAGAGCCCAAACATGTTTTCTTAGGCATTTGCAGTTGAGTAACCCATGTTAATTGCCTCAACTACTTTATAGTAGCCCATATGTATCATAATATGCACTGTATGCTACTTTCCATACCGTTCACTGGACAAGGCTAAGAGAAATGAAATAAAATGCTGGTTAGATATGTGTGTTTCTTGTATTTGATGCTAAATTCTTATTTTGTAAATAGAAACTGTATTGTATTTTGTGCTAGGATCGTCAACAAGGTTGTATGAGACATGATCACTTGAAAACTTTGATCTCTATTACTCCATCCATCCACAAAAGGGTGCAATTTTCACTTTTCGAGGAGCCAAACAGTTTGAAGTTGGACCATAATTATACCAAGAAGTATTAACCTTTATGGTAAGATAAGTAGAATGGCAGACCCAGTGCCGGAGGCTCCCACATGAGTGGTGTGTGGGAAAGGGATAAACCGAGGCAAGTCTTTCCCTACAAATACGAAGAGCTTTGAGCCCGTGACCTGATGACTCTAGTGAGACAACTCTCACCGCTGCACCAAGCCTGTCCATAAAATTAATTATGAGATATATTTTCGTAGTAAATCTAGTTAGGGACATAAATGTTAATATTATTCACTATAAACTTGGTCAAACTAGTTTGACTTGCACAAATCCCACAGTTGCATCCTTTTGTCCCATTAGCTGCATCCTTTTGTGGATAGAGGGAGTACAACTTTGCAAGCATTCCATCTACGAATTAGAATAACGTTAACAGTCAGTTGTTTTGGTGTGTGATTGGTGATTATAAAAGTAACAGGACATGCTGTCGTGCACTCAAAATTTGGTTTGTTAACCTCGTGATTAGGGATGTAAGCTCTGACACCATATAGTTGTGGGCCAGTTAGCTACTTAGCTAGCTAACTTCTATCCCGCATCCCTTCCTTTGATATTTGGATTTGTTCAATCGAGTATTGGGTTGATCCAATGTCCTAGGAATGCAAAACTCCCATCCCTACTCACGATCTGAATTTTGATGATGTCTGCTATATATCTATTTAAATTTATTCACGAAAAATATGTTGAAAGTGCTGGCGTATTGTTTATGGCCTGAATTTTGTAGAGAATAGTTGTTACAATGTAATATACTGGATACGTTTGCAGCTATGAAGCTTTCATTCTAGTTGAAGACTTGCATCGCGGTAAAAGATCTGATTCACACCAGCATATGTTTGTCACAGCTTCTTTTAAGTTTTGTTTCTTCAAGGATCAAGATTCTCATGCATGTAATTTTGCATTAACCTTGGTTATTCATAAAGCTGTCATCTTTTTTTAGTTTGATGGCCAATAATGTGTGTTTTTCTCCACTAACATATTTGAATCTATGTTCAATCAAGTTCTCAAAAAGAAAGAAGAAGAGGAAAGAAAAACTGGTATCCAACCAGTCAAGAAAATTGGTATGTTCCTTACCCTGTCGTGATACTTGACAGATACAGTTCTTTGTACTATCAGTTTCCATTGTAGTTTCTCCCTGTTGCCTTGGTGAAAGGGAAACAAATCTCATGATTCCTTTGTTTTTCTCCTCCTGATTGTTTGAGTGATGATGTTCCTCGAAAAGCAGGGAAAGCTGAATCTCCAAATCTCCAAAGTTTCGTGAAGCAGCAGTTCTCGGGTACTCCTCCAGATCAGCAGAAAGGTAACGTTTTCTTATTTAACTATGTTTCTCGCTGGGAACATAAGTGTGACTACTTTTGAAATGCACGATGACATTTTAGTTAACACTCTAGGACCTGAGGATAGGCCTAAGGACACAACTCATACAGAAGATGCTACGACAGACAATGAGAGGTGCATTCCAGCTCAAAGTTCTTTCTGCGATTGTTGTATGTAGTTGTGAAGACATGTTATTTACTCTGTAGCCGTTTTATTTAAGTATTACTAGCTATATTATGGTCAAACTTCGATTTAGGTATTGCAGAAGTATTGAAAACTTCAATTTAGATGTAGGAGCTACATGAGAAACAACAATCTGCTATTGCCTTTATCTTTTGCGCGCGTCTTCATCTGATTACATTAATTAATTCTAATTTCAAAATCATGTCTATTTATCTTTAGGTATACTGAACCAACGGGAACTGGTGCCACTTTCAAGCCAGGGACTTGGCAGCCACCAACATGAATGCCAACATGAACTTTAGAAGATGAAGGACGGTGTACCGGAGCATTTTCCTTTCACCTATCTGTGTAACATTTTAACATTTGCTCTGAAAGAATCACTAGCCTATGTTCCTTCTTTCAGATGGTTACCCATCTGATGGAGTTATAGCCTTAAGTTCCTTCTTTTAGATGCTTACCCATCTGATGGAGTTATAGGTGATCGGGGGCTCCCACGGTATGCTGTTTTTTTTGTGGCTAAATTGTCCTCTGTAATCTTTACTGTGATAGCAACTGTAATAAACTGGACCAGTGTTTTGCATCAGGGCTCTCTTAGAGACACTGTTCAACATATTCTAGTATGTCTGATGCTGCGAAATATTGTTTTGTACGGTAGACTGTACATTTTACAGAGTAGAGTTCAAAATAAGAGTGAGATATGGACTATGCTGGAGGCCTGGAGACAACCTAAGTAGAGTTTATTATTAGTTTCATGATGACACTGTTGGTCACACTTTTAAGATTAAATTAATTCCTAAAGCAACTACTACATAAAAATGATAGTATACAAGTAGCAAAGAAAAATATGTCTACAAGATTAAATATGTCTTGGATGCATCTGATAGAAACACGAATGAGTCTGGTAACAGAGCGAGATTTTCCGGGCGTTGCTCTCCCCACTATCGGCGTCACGAGTCGAGGAGCATGATGTTGTGGAGCAGCAAGGACTCCTTCGTCTAAAATCTCAACCCATAGTAGATTGATTATTTTCAAAGAATAATTTAAGGAGTATTTGGTTTCTAGAAACTAATTTGTAATCTCTGAATTATTAAATACGGAAACTGAAACTCTATCTCTCGTCGAAATGCATGGCTGTATGTAGTTCGTCTAGTCTTTCTACTATCTAGGACATCGAAGAAATGATCGAGCCGGCTGATGAGTGGCCGCGGCTGCGCATGACAACCGTACCACACCGGCGCGAGGTAGCGTATACGCAATTTGTCCGTCGACAATGATGCGGAATACGACCTTTTCTTCTCTAAAGCCCTTATACAGATCAGAAGGAACGCGTACTCCTCACGCAGTGCCCGTCGTAATGAACGCGTGCCTTGGTTAGGTACACCGTTTCCATAGGGCTAGTGCAGTGTAGGGTAGGCAGCGGATCGGGTAAAGTGCGGGTAAGCCATTTAACCGCCCACCAACATATCCGCGCCTCTAGTGTTTATCCGTGCCTGCGAGAGCTTGCGAGTAAAGTTTTCGACTCGTACCCGTATCCGCAGGATATCCGCCGATATCAGGCAACCTGTTACCCGCCAGAAAATACCATACGAGTATGTGGTCATGTTCATTTCACCAAGAACATCAACAACTTGAGAGACATAATATAATGACAAGGAACATAGTTCAAACTTCAAAGTCCACAAACATGATCAATCATCCACAAACATAAGTGTCAAACTCTTAAGATATTAATTATTACAACACAATGTTTTAGGATAAAATGAACACATGGGCGATATTTTGATGGGCTAGTAAATTAAGCGGGTAACGGGTAATATCCGCGGGCGAAATTTTATATCCGTCAGTTACCCGCGGGTGATAAATGTTACCCGTATTCTTACCCGTGGGCGAGATTTCTTAATCGTATCCATGCTCATCGGGTACGAAACCCACGGATACCCATGCCGGCAGGTAGAATTACCATCCCTAGTGCAGTGCAGTGCAGGTCCCGAACAGTGTACCGCGCAGAGGTCAGGCCATGGACTCACGGGGCCTGTGGTGCTCAGCTCAACTGCTCAGCCGGACCGGTACGTTCCATGTGCAAACGGCGACAGACACTGATCCATCGATCGCGGTCGTTGACGAAACGCTACACGATCCGTTGCTGCCGTCCCGATCTATTTTCCAATTTCCATATCGTCGTCCCACGCGGAACGTTTCATTGCCCATTACGTGGTGTGCCGGCCGGCCGGCCGGCCACCCAGCTGATAACCGTGCGCGCGGCGGATGACACGGCCGATGCAACTGGCTCGCCGTACGGTAGCTGCCTCGATCTCCATCGCTGGAGCTCGTGCTCCTTCTTTACGCAAGCAGCTGTCGAGGCATGTCGTGTGTATACTTGCTCAAATCATTTAGGCTGCTTTGTGCGTTTCTTGATTAACTCAATAAAAATACCGACATGCATTTAAGCTTCCATATTTACTTTTATCTTGGTTACCTGTTTCTAGTTAGTTATAACCTACGTAGTTGATTCTGGGCATGTTTGGTTCGGCGACTTTTATTCTGTACAACTTTTCTGAGAAGCTGGCTGTGATGAGAAGCTGACTGGTTTCACTTTTATTCTGTACAAAAGTTTTGATCAAGAGAAAAGTATAGGGCATAGATTTTAGAGAACGTAATTAGATTGCCTAATTCACCTCCTCTTAGATTCCTTCAACTACTAATGCATCTTGTAAGAGACAATGATCAATTGGCACAATAACATCATGGTAATCTAGCGAAGAGATTGGAAAATGGTGAAATTTTCTCTAGAAGGGGGATAAAAAAAACTAATCTTGCAAGACCTGGAGATACTCGATGGGGATCACATCATAAAAATATATGTCATCTTCAACCCATGTGGTGTTAGAGGTGTTAGAGAATATATGAGGATTTCTCTATGTTAGCAACAAAAATATGTGCATCCAGTTTGCTAAAACAAAGGAAGAGTTTTGAACCTATGCTTATTATGCATCTTATGATTAAATTATTGGATAAACCAATGATTTGTCAAAATGTTTGCAAAAGAAGGACAAAATATTGTGCGTATTGTATCATTGATTGAGGCCACGTTGCGGAAAATTAATGTTATTAGAGAACATGGTTGGAATTAGCTATTTGAAGATACAAAGAAATTTTTTTCTTGGGCATAATATTATTGTGCCAAATATGTTGGATACAATTGTTGCTAGGGGTCGTGGAGGTCAATTGGTAACTTTCTAACATCATCTCAATCATGAAATCTTTAATACGGTGCATGACCAACTTATTGTGAAGTTAAGAAATCACTTTGGTAAAAAATACCTATGAATCTTTTGAAATGCATTGCATGTCTTGATCATATAAATTCTTTTTTCAACTTTGATTAATATAAATTAGTTAAGCTTGCTATAATGAATATCAATGACTTCTCGTTGTGTGATCATATATGTTTGAGGGATCAATTCGAGACATTCATTGTTGAAGGGTTGATTCAAAATTCCCAAGTTGCGGTGAACTTGGTAAACTTGCGGGATTGATGGTTGAGAGTGGAAGACATAAACATCTACAATTGATATTTCGTCTAATTGAACTGGCTTTGATATTGCTAGTGGCAACTGCATATATAGAAATGGTTTTTTTCAGCTATGAAGTTAAGAAATAAAATGGTTGGTGAATGGTTAAATAATTCGTATGTATGATGTGCTATATTGAGAGACATATTTATAACTATTGAAGATGTTAAGAAATTGGCTGATGAATACTTATTTTATAATTTGCTTAATACTACTTCTGTCCCACAAAGAATGTCATTTGACTTTTTTATGAAGTTTGACCGGCTCGTCTTTTTTCCATAATTATCATTTATTTTCGTTTTGATTTAGTTTATCATATAATTTACTTTAACTATGAACTGAATTTTTCTACATTTTCACAAATATTTCGAATAAGACGAGACAATCAAACTTGTTGTCAAAAAAGTCAAACGACATACTTTGTGGGACGAAGGGAGTACTTTATTGCTCTATTTTGTCTTTAATATATGATAACTTTTAGGCTTTACCTATAGAAACGAAGGTACAATACATGACGAATAAGTATATTACTAGGAGATCCATATATTCTATCTCTTTAGACTCTATTTTACTCCCTCGGTACTAAAATAGCAATCGTTTTAGCTTTAGATTTTTATGTCTATATTCATATGAACGAACGATGATGAACCTAAACACATATATTAATTATTGTATAAATCTAGTAAAAAGGTAAAACGAATTTTAATTTGGGATGGTGGGAGTATTTTATTTGACTCATTATGTTTTGTAATTGTACTTTTGATGTATTGAAATCAGTCTAGTGCTCTATAGATCCGCCAACTAACCGTGCTACACTACAGTACTACACCACCCGTGCTATGCTTATATGTTATGTTGTGGAGTGGAAAGCGAGCATGCATGCATGCAGAATAGAACAGTCGTCTTCGAGAACGCAATCCCTGACCTGTCTCTTCTACATACCCATCCAGCTGCTTTGGGCCGCCGACGGACGATGCATGGCTACCGACCTACCGTACGCCACACCGGAATCCTAAGCTGCGAGGCAAAAGGCTTCCGTTTAGCGGTCAAAAGCTGAGCCTAAAGAAGGGCTGGGCTGGAGCAGCAGCATCCATCACGTTGCTTGCATGGCAAGGCTCGCTCGATCGGCACCATCATCATGCGTCCTCGTTACCTCTGAGAAACGGATCCAATCCGGTCGACGACGACCGGTCCCCGGCGATGATATGATGTGCTTGCCACTCGACCATCATCTCTTCTGTGCTAGCTTTACGTATACGTTTTCCTGGTGAGGTGAGATCGTCAGGGGAAAAAAAGAGAGAGAGAGTTCTTTCTCCTCTAAAGATCGCAACGACGGGAAACCAGACTGAACACAACACACAGCATCATGTTCCTTCTCTGAAGAAAGGAATGGAAGAAGCCTGACGAGCCGGGCGGGGTCGCGGGGACCAGCGGTCGGCGGCTGCTGCTTGCCTGCTGGATCTTTGCCGGTGTCCGTGGTGGCGCTCGTCACTCCGGGCCCGTAGCGTAGGTGGTGGCTGGCTGGCTGGTGAGCAGAGAGAGCACACGTACGTACACGGGCCCGTAGGTGGTGGCTGCGCGCCATTTGGCACTCTCTGCAGTTGTTGAGGCAGCGAAACTACGCGTCAGTAGTTCAGTACACATCACAAATTAATATGCAGAGCTCCCTCTTTAACTTGAAAGATGCACGGTGCCACCAGAGAATAAATTTGAACCCTTTTTTTTCCACCTCAAATCTTGTCTCTGGTGCTACCTACTGCTACCAATACCAACCAACCCCACCACCACTTCTTTTTCTTTTTTTTTTAAAAAAAAATCAAAGCTTGTGTGTGTGTGTTTTTTTATGGATTGGCAATAAATTGCTTATATGTGTGTGTATATTAATTAAAGGGTCGGCAGCTAGGTGGTGGAAGCCGTACCGTTGCAGAGGACTGGTTGGTGGTGGCTGGGTTTAATGTGGCCGTTTGGATCCGCGAATTAGCAGCCCAAATCTTTGTTTCGGGTGGACTGACAGACAGTCATGTGCAGCTACTACACGCGCGCGTGCAGCTGCTGCAGTGCTCCTGCAAATTGCTGCTCGGAGCTACGAGCGTCCAAATTATAACTGGTGTTGGACGATCCCCTCTTTTACCTTCCTTTTTTTTTTCTTCTTCCTTTTTCTCTCTTCCATTTCTCTTTTGAAATGACAACAGATTATTGCTGCGAACTGAAGCAAATAAATGCGTGTCGATCCCAAAACGGCAGCCGGCAGCTAGCCCCGAGCGAGATTGATCTGGATCCCAACAGAACAAAGAAGGTGAGGAGGTTGCAGGCTTAATAAAATTGGACTAGTTGACATGTTGCAGGTGAGGCTGTGACAGCTCGCGCATTTCTGCCGGGACCAGAACTAGAATGGTTTGAAACAGATATGATGGTACAGATCCTTTTCATTTATTTATTTACATGTTGCACGAAACGGAATTGAACAAGTCACGGAGACTGTAATTGGCGCGAAGACGGGAGGGTAAATCAATGAGGGGGCCGTGGAAAAAAAGAAAGAAAGAAAGACCGAGTCCTTCACGTATTTACCTCGCTGCCCAGTGGCCAGTGTACGCACATCACATTACAGCATGTAGCCTTGGATTCTACTGTTACCTGACGATAGAAATGTGGAGCGCCAACGGTTGGTTGGTTGGCAAGCCAACCGTGCCATGCATGCGGAGGCGGGAAAAAAAAGACAGAAGAAAACATTTACCGCGCTCCGCACACTACTAGTAGTAGCAAGTACTACTCCGTGTCGGTATCATTTTTTTTCCACTTGCAATTGTCTGGACCCACGTCCTAGTGACAGAGTCAAGTGACCAGGATAACCATCAATCAAATCAGCAAAAAAAAAATACTAAGACAAATGGTATCTGTGTCGGGGTTAGTGTCAGCTCCTAGACAGACTAGCCCGGACAAATTTTTACACTCGGATAAAAAAAAAGAGAGAGCAGGTTTATTTGTTGGAGACATTCTCCTCTTGTGCTGCTGGCCACAGGTTGCAGGTTCTACTACTGCTGCAGGTGAAGTGAAAAAACTGGAGATGCAGTGCAGGCACGCAGGAGTGGAGTAGAGATGGAACAGTTTCCCGAGCCCTGATCCTGATCCCTCGCGTCATCCTGGGATGGAGTGCCCGACTGCCCGAGGGGATCCTGTTCCTGAGGCAAGGGCACTGAAAGTAACAAACAACCCATGTGATGTGAGGGAGCCTTTTCAGCTCCCAGCTTCCCCTGTGTCTCTCTCCCAACTTCCCCAGGGAGGTCAGGGGCTGAGGGACACCATCGCAGTCGCAGACGCAGCCTTTTCTCATCGTCTTCTTCTAGACACGCAAAGTCATACTGCTGTTGTAGCATATACAGTAGGCAAATGGTTGGGGATCACCAGTGTGGTTTAGAAGCATCTCTATGGCTTGGATTTTGCCAACGAAAATCCGTATGCTGAGGAATTCGCAGTTTTCATCGGGATAGGACACTCGGAGTGTTGCTACCTTCGACTGTGCTCTCTGTTCTGCTGACAGGCAACCTGTAGGGTAGGCTCCCTCTGTCCGTCCTAACATTAACATAGGGGATGAAATGTGTACACACCATGGCTGGCTGGCTGCCTCAAATGTGAGCCTGTACTACTACAAATTGTAGCTAGTATATATACGTGCACTGTGACCAATGTAGGTGTAGCACAAGACACAAGGCCCAGGGACGAAAATCTGTTGCCTGGCATTTTCCTCTGTCATGATCCATCAGCTCTTCCATGTTCTTCAAGCTTGCGAGCTTGGATTTTCCAGTCATATCCTAGTGTGATGAGTGTGAGTGTGTGATACGATAGTTCGTACCACTGTACTACGAGGTAGTACGTACAAGTAGAGCAGAAACAAAGCTTGAGCTCAGAGCCTCAGTTTGTGTGCATGGAAAGAGCTCAAACGAATTCCTCCGTAAAAAAAAAGAAGAGAGCTCAAATGAACAGTTAGTTTTGGCGCTTGTAGAGGGAAAGTATACCTTCACCAGAGAGGTTCTTTACACTGCAAAGACTGATGGAAATAGAGAAACGAAAGAAAGAAAGAAAGAAACCATGCCGTGTCCTGACGATCAATGGAAGATTCGCTGTGTCCGTTCTCTCTCTTGCATTCGGACAAACACAGCCAAAAAAGTACACTCACCGTCGGAGCCATTTTTCGTTTGCCGAATCGACTTGATGGGCAGGGTATCTAGCTAATCCGTCCACCGCTGAGAGCGTTCAGTAAAGCGAGTTTGAAACAAAAAAAACCAAACTGGTCGCAGGATTATCATCTCACGATTAACAATTCCCGGACTCGGATAGATGTCTTGTTGTAAGAATTGGTGGATCTACCCAAATTAGCAGTTCCGTGTGTGCGCTGCACTGGTTCAGTATCAGTATCCACTCAACTATGATCTTACAATTAATGGCTGAATTTCCCAGACAATTTTACAGATTCGGCAGCAAGCAAAACTCAGATTATGATAGATAGTTCTGGCAGGTATCATAATTTACAAGATCTCTGTGAATTTCCGCTACAGCTTTTCTGTTTCTTTGAACTGCTTCCATTCAGTAACAGCAATTCATTTCTAGAGCTGCAACTTCTGCCTCACGCTAGCACAACAAAAGAAAGAAGAAGAAGGAGAAAAAAGAACGAATACTCAAAGAACACACACGTTATTTATAACAAAAACTATAATTTAATTTATACCATGGCCGTGGCCCGTGGGCAGCAGGAGCAGTAAACCAGAGGAGAGAAAAGAAAAGATCGAGGGGGAAGACCGGAAGAAGAAGAAGCCAAGAACTCGGAAGAACTCTCCAAGAAATCGACCGAGCCTGGAGGAAAGCCGGTGGCAAAGGCAAATCACGGCCGGATCGATCGCGGCATCACGATACCCGGATCCGCTTCTTGGGGGACAGCGACCGGAAGACGGTGGAGAGGTCGCGCGGGACGGCGACGAACACCCGCACGGGCGCGGGCGGCGGCTTCCGCTTGGCGGGCAGCCGCGGGGCCGGCGGCTTGCGCGGCGCCGGCGGGCACACGGCGGGCGACCGCAGCCTGCTCCCCTCCGACGTCGGCGTCGACGGCTCGCGATCCTCTTCCTCCGCGGCCTTCGCGCTGTCCACCGCCGACGACGCCGGCGACGGAGAGGACGAGGCCGAGGCCGAGGCCGAGGACGTGGCCGTGGCGGACGACGGCACCGGGGGCGGCAGAGGTGTAGTCTTGATGGGCGGCAACCCGGGGAGATCCTCGTCGACGGGTGACGCCATTATCTCTCCCCGCTCGAATTACCGACGGACTTATTCAACGGCGCTGTAAATTGGGATCGAGTTCTCCTCGTTGGTGGAGGGGGTGCAATTGCACGAGGTGGGTAGAGAGAGAGAGAGGGAGAGAGAGTAAGGTTGGGGCGGTAGCGCGAAGGCTGTTAAATAGCGGCGCTCTTCTACCTTCTTCGATGGAGAAGGGAGACAGAGAGAGAGAGGAGGAGGGGCACAACGAGAAGAGGATTACGAGGGCTATAATGGTAACTGCTGGGCTTTATAACATGAATTATTTATTGCTGGCAGGCAGTAATGCTGTTTACGTGGGTAATAAATCTTGCCAAAAAAAAGGCAGGTTGAGGTGAGTGAGTCGTTGTGTATTTTATTTTACATTTGCACCCCCAACTTGTTGATAGGATATACGTATACACCTAGCTACCTTCCTTTCTTTTCTAGTGGTTCCTAATACATTTCAAGTGTCTGAAAAATGACTTCCACTGAGGCGATAGGTGTCATCCATTATACAAAGCATGTATCGTCCATAATAATCTGTGTGCACTGTACATAAGCACTCATTAACGTGTCCGAAAAACTCGATACATACAATTGTTCCTCAACGGGCCTACGAAAATAAAACTAGTTAAATATGTTAGCATCTTTTTCCGACAGAATAAATATAGGTATTTGATTGTCAATTGATTTAGGATTTGCACACTAGGTCCAATACAAACAAATAAAAAAATCGTCCGTCCTAAACCCTAATTGCAAGAAATATGTCGGCGTTTCGACCCCGGGGGTCTCTAGACCGACGAGTAAATTGTCGCCGCGTGTCCCAGCCCAGATTGGTCGACGTGAGACGGAGCACGAAGGGGAAGAGACAGGCAAAAAGGGGAATCCCGCGGCCTTCGTGTTGCCCTGCGCCCAGGTCGGGTGCGCTTGCAGTAGGGGGGTTACAAGCGTCCGCGAGAGAGAGCCTTATGCGGTGGCCCGTTCTCCCGCGCGGTCAACCTTCTCGTACGAGAGCCCTGGACCTTCCTTTTATAGGCGTAAGGAGAGGGTCCAGGTGTACAATGGGGGTGTAACAGTGTGCTAACGTGTCTAGCAGAGAGGAGCTAGAGCCCTAAGTACATGTCATCGTGACAGCTGGAGAGGGTTTGGCGCCTTGTTCATGTGATGTCGTGGCCGTCGGAGGAGTGCTTGAGCCTTGCGAAAGTACAGCTGTCGGGGCTGTCGGATCCTTGCTGACGTCTCCTTACTTCCGTAAGGGGCTTGAGAGCCGCCGTCGTCATGGAGCACGCGGGAGCGCCATCATTACTTGTTTACCGGGGCGAGCCAGATGGGACGCCGGTCTTGTTCCCTGTATCCTGAGCTAGCTAGGGGTAGGGTAATGATGGCCTTCCCTGTGACGTGGCGGGTTAGAGCCCGAGGTCGGGCGAGGCGGAGGCTCCTCCGAGGCCAAGGCTGAGTCCGAGCCCTGGGGTTGGACGAGGCGGAGTCCGTCTTCCTGGGTCGAGGCTGAGTCCGAGCCCTGGGTCGGGCGAGGCGGAGACTGTCGGGGACCATAATTAGGGGTACCCTCAAGGCGCCTAATTCTCAGCTGGTAACCCCCATCAGCATAAAGCTGCAAAGGCCTGATGGGCACGATTAAGTCAGGGATCAGTCCACACGAGTGACTCGATCACGCTTCACCCGAGCCTAGCCTCGGCCAAAAGCAGCCGACCTCGAGAGACTTCCGTCTCGCCCGAGGCCCCCTTTTTATGGCGGACACATCACCGGCTCGCCCAAGGCCTTGGCTTCGCTCAGAAGCAACCTTGACTAAATCACCACACCGACTGACCAAATTGCAGGGGCATTTAACGCAAAGGTGGCCTGACACCTCTATCCTGACACGCGCCCCCGGCAGAGCCGAGGTGACCGCCGTCACTCCACCGCTCCACTGGCCAGTCTGACAGAAGGACAGCGCCGCCTGCGCCACTCCGACTGCAGTGCCACTCGACAGAGTGAGTCTGACAGGCAATCAGGCCTTGCCAAAGGCGCCACGGCGAACTCCGCTCCGCCCGACCCCAGGGCTCGGACTCGGGCTAAGACCCGGAAGACGGCGAACTCCGCTCCGCCCGACCCCAGGGCTCGGACTCGGGCTAAGACCCGGAAGACGGCGAACTCCGCTCCGCCCGACCCCAGGGCTCGGACTCGGGCTAAGACCCGGAAGACGGCGAACTCCGCTCCGCCCGACCCCAGGGCTCGGACTCGGGCTAAGACCCGGAAGACGACGAAACTCCGCCTCGCCCGACCCCAGGGCTCGGACTCCGCCCTGGCCTCGGCCGAACGACTTCCGCCTCGCCCGACCCCTTGGCTCGGGCTCGGCCACGGCAACAGAAGGCAGACTCAACCTCGGCTTCGGAGGAAATCCCACGTCGCCCTGCCTAGGGCACAGACCGCCACGTCAACAGGAGGCGCCATCATCATCCCACCCCGAATCGACTCGGGTCACGGAGAACAAGACCGACGTCTCATCCGGCCAGCTCCGCTAGAGAGGCAATGATGGCGCTCCACAAGCTCTATGACGACGGCGGCCCCCAGCTCTCTTACGGAAGCAGGACAACGTCAGCAGGGACTCGACCGCTCCAACAGCTGTCCCTCCATCAGGCTCCGCCGCACCTCCGACAGCCACGACATCACGCCAGCAGGGTGCCCAGATCTCTCCGGCTGCCACATTGGCATGTACCTAGGGCGCTAGCTCTCCCTCCGCTAGACACGTAGCACTCTGCTACATCCCCATTGTACACCTGGATCCTCTCCTTACGACTATAAAAGGAAGGACCAGGGCCTTCTCAGAGAAGGTTGGCCGCGCGGGACCGAGGACGGGACAGGCGCTCTCTTGGGGCCGCTCGCTTCCCTCACCCGCGTGGACGCTTGTAACCCCCCTACTGCAAGCGCACCTGACCTGGGCACGGGACGAACACGAAGGCCGCGGGACTTCCACCTCTCTCACGCTCGGCTCCGGCCACCTCGCCTCTCCCCCCTTCGCGCTCGCCCACGCGCTCGACCCATCTGGGCTGGGGCACGCAGCACACTCACTCGTCGGCTTAGGGACCCCCCTGTCTCGAAACGCCGACAGTTGGCGCGCCAGGTAGGGGCCTGCTGCGTGCTGACGAACAGCTCCCCGTCAAGCTCCAGATGGGCAGTCTCCAGCAACCTCTCCGGCCCGGGACGGTGCTTCGTTTCGGGACTCTCGAGTTCATGTCCTTCAACGGCAGCTACGACATGACACTTCTTCCACCGCCGCGCGACTACGACAATGGCGGCCGACAACCCGCCCGCCGGCGGCGGAATCGACGACGTCTTCCCCGCGTGGTGGAAGAGCAATATTCGGGCTCGCTCCGTTCTCTCCCCCGCCAACGGAGGAGGAGGCGGAGCCGTCAAGGCCAGACGGGAGGCCACGCTTCGTCGGCCGTCGAGTGAATCGACGCCCCCGACGCCCGACGGAAGGCACGCCGGACGTCGACCTCGCGTTCGAGACGGAGGCGAGCGCCGTCCCCCCGCGGCACGCTGACCTTGAGCAAGAAGACGACGCCGGCGCGCTCGCGGAAAGCCTGCAGGACGTCGCCCTCGAACCAGAGATGACGGCGCAACCAATCCCCGATGTGACTACGTCGCTCCTCGTCGACCAAAAGGTAACGACTAACTCCCATCTTGCGTCATTTCGACTCGGCCTCAACCCGCCAAACGACCTCGTTTTGGCGGGCGCTCTCATTGAGGCGAGTGCAACCCCACTGAGGTTCTGTATGCGGTCGCCTTGGGACCGACTGACGGACGTCTCGACCTACGGGCCCTCTGGGTCCGAGGAAGATGACGATCCCAGCATCGGTTGGGATTTCTCCGGACTTGGCAACCCCAGTGCCGTGCGGGACTTCATGACCGCATGTGACTACTGTCTATCCGACTGTTCCGATGGAAGCCGCAGCCTTGGCGACGAGAGCTGCGGCCCAAGCCGCGAATGTTTCCACATCGAGCTAGGGGATCCCACCGAAGGCAACCATCTTGGCATGCCGGAGGATGGTGATCTCCCCAGGCCGGTGCCTCGCGCCGACATCCCACGGGAGCTAGCTGTGGTCCCCGCTCCGGCGGGGGGTTACGACCCACAACTCGAGCAAGTCCGCGAGGCGCAGGCCAGGCTCAACGAGGGAACAGGAGCGCTTGAGCCGATCCGTCGGGACGTCGGACAGGCATGGGTGGGCCAACCCCTGGCCGGAGAAATACGTCATCTGCCCCAAGGTCTCCAGCACCGCGTCGCCAACGATGTCAGGATCAGGCCGCCGCCCGCATCCAGCGGGGTCGGTCAGAACCTGGCAACCGCAGCGATGCTCATCCGCGCGATGCCGGAGCCGTCAACCACCGAGGGTCGGTGAATCCAGGGAGAACTCAAGAATCTCCTGGAAGGCGCTGCGGCCCGGCGGGCCGAGAGCACTGCATCCCGGAGGCAAGGATATCCCTCGGAACCTCATGCCGCGACTTCCCGATTCATGCGGGAAGCCTCGGTCTACACCGGGCGCACGCGCAACACCGCGCCTGCGGCCCCGGGCCACCTCGGCGACGAGCACCATCGACGCTACCGTCGGGCTCACCTCGACGAAAGGGTGCGCCGAGGCTACCACCCCAGGCGTGGGGGGCGCTACGACAGCGGGGAGGATCGGAGTCCCTCGCCCGAACCACCCGGTCCGCAGGCCTTCAGTCGGGCCATCCGACGGGCGCCATTCCCGACCCGGTTCCGACCCCCGACTACTATCACAAAGTACTCGGGGGAAACGAGACCGGAACTGTGGCTCGCGGACTACCGCCTTGCCTGCCAACTGGGTGGAACGGACGACGACAACCTCATCATCCGCAACCTCCCCCTGTTCCTCTCCGACACTGCTCGCGCCTGGTTGGAGCACCTGCCTCCGGGGCAGATTTCCAACTGGGACGACTTGGTCCAAGCCTTCGCTGGCAATTTCCAGGGCACATACGTGCGCCCCGGGAATTCCTGGGACCTTCGAAGCTGCCGGCAACAGCCGGGGGAGTCGCTCCGGGACTACATCCGGCGATTCTCGAAGCAGCGCACCGAGCTGCCCAACATCACCGACTCGGATGTCATCGGCGCGTTCCTCGCCGGCACCACTTGCCGCGACCTGGTGAGCAAGCTGGGTCGCAAAACCCCCACCAGGGCGAGCGAGCTGATGGACATCGCCACCAAGTTCGCCTCCGGCCAGGAGGCGGTCGAGGCTATCTTCCGAAAGGACAAGCAGCCCCAGGGCCGCCCATCGGAAGAAGCTCCCGAGGCGTCTGCTCCGCGCGGCGCCAAGAAGAAAGGAAAGAAGAAGTCGCAATCGAAACGCGACGCCGCCGACGCGGACCTTGTCGCCGCCGCCGAGTATAAGAACCCTCGGAAGCCCCCCGGAGGTGCAAACCTCTTCGACAAGATGCTCAAGGAGCCGTGCCCCTACCATCAGGGGCCCGTCAAGCACACCCTCGAGGAGTGTGTTATGCTTCGGCGTCATTTCCACAGGGCCGGGCCACCCGCCGAGGGTGGCAGGGCCCGCGACGACGACAAGAACGAAGATCACCCAGCAGGGGGGTTCCCCGAGGTCCGCGACTGCTTCATGATCTATGGAGGGCATGCGGCGAATACCTCGACTCGGCACCGCAAGCAAGAGCGCCGGGAGGTCTGCTCGGTGAAGGTGGCGGCGCCAGTCTACCTAGACTGGTCCGACAAGCCCATCACTTTCGACCGGGCCGAC
This sequence comes from Zea mays, assembly GCF_902167145.1. Classification (NCBI taxonomy): domain Eukaryota; kingdom Viridiplantae; phylum Streptophyta; class Magnoliopsida; order Poales; family Poaceae; genus Zea; species Zea mays. Next base: position 197,086,184 of record NC_050097.1, on the reverse strand, counting down.
CACCCCGACCATGTGTCGAGCCCGGGGAAATACCCGCTCGTCGTCGACCCCGTTGTCGGCGATGTCAGGCTCACCAAGGTCCTGATGGACGGGGGCAGCTGCCTCAACATCATCTACGCCGAGACCCTCAAGCTTCTGCGCGTCGATCCGTCCTCCGTCCGAGCAGGCGCTGCGCCCTTCCACGGGATCATCCCTGGGAAGCGCGTCCAACCCCTCGGGCGACTCGACCTCCCAGTCTGCTTCGGGACACCCTCCAACTTCCGAAGGGAGACCCTGACGTTCGAAGTGGTCGGGTTCCGAGGAACCTACCACGCCGTGCTAGGGAGGCCATGCTACGCGAAGTTCATGGCCGTCCCCAACTACACCTACCTGAAGCTCAAGATGCCGGGCCCCAACGGGGTCATCACCGTCGGCCCCACGTACAAACACGCGTTCGAATGCGACGTGGAGTGCGTGGAGTACGCCGAGGCCCTCGCCGAGTCCGAGGCCCTCATCGCCGACCTGGAGAACCTCTCCAAGGAGGTCCCAGACGTGAAGCGCCATGCCGGCAACTTCGAGCCAGCGGAGACGGTCAAGGCCGTCCCCCTCGACCCCAGTGGCGACACCACCAAGCAGATCCGGATCGGTTCCGGGCTCGACCCCAAATAGGAAGCAGTGCTCGTCGACTTTCTCCGCGCAAACGCCGACGTCTTTGCGTGGAGTCCCTCGGACATGCCCGGCATACCGAGGGATGTCGCCGAGCACTCGCTGGATATTCGGGCCGGAGCCCGACCCGTCAGGCAGCCTCTGCGCCGATTCGACGAGGAGAAGCGCAGAGCGATTGGCGAAGAGATCCACAAGCTAATGGCGGCAGGGTTCATCAAAGAGGTATTCCATCCCGAATGGCTTGCCAACCCTGTGCTTGTGAGGAAGAAAGGGGGGAAATGGCGGATGTGTGTAGACTACACTGGTCTCAACAAAGCATGTCCGAAGGTTCCCTACCCTCTGCCTCGCATCGACCAAATCGTGGATTCCACTGCTGGGTGCGAAACCTTGTCCTTCCTCGATGCCTACTTGGGGTATCACCAGATCCGGATGAAAGAGTCCGACCAGCTCGCGACTTCTTTCATCATGCCGTTCGGCATGTACTGCTATGTCACCATGCCGTTCGGCTTGAGGAATGCAGGCGCGACGTACCAGCGGTGCATGAACCATGTGTTCGGCGAACACATCGGTCGCACAGTCGAGGCCTACGTCGATGACATCGTAGTCAAGACACGGAAGGCTTCCGACCTCCTCTCCGACCTTGAAGTGACATTCCAGTGTCTCAAGGCGAAAGGAGTCAAGCTTAATCCTGAGAAGTGTGTCTTCGGGGTACCCCGAGGCATGCTCCTAGGGTTCATCGTCTCTGAGCGAGGCATCGAAGCCAACCCGGAGAAGATTGCGGCCATCACCAGCATGGGACCCATCAAGGACTTAAAAGGGGTACAGAGGGTCATGGGATGCCTCGCGGCCCTGAGCCGCTTCATCTCACGCCTCGGCGAAAGAGGTCTGCCTCTGTACCGCCTCTTAAGGAAGGCCGAATGTTTCGCTTGGACCCCTGAGGCCGAGGAAGCCCTCGGCAACCTGAAGGCGCTCCTTACAAAGGCGCCAGTCTTGGTGCCGCCGGCGGACGGAGAAACCCTCTTGGTCTACGTCGCCGCGACCACTCAGGTGGTTAGCGCTGCGATTGTGGTCGAAAGGCAGGAGGAAGGGCATACATTGCCCGTTCAGAGGCCGGTCTACTTCATCAGCGAAGTGCTGTCCGAGACTAAGATCCGCTACCCACAAGTTCAAAAGCTGCTGTATGCTGTGATCCTGACAAGGCGGAAGCTACGACACTACTTCGAGTCCCATCCGGTGACTGTGGTGTCATCCTTCCCCCTGGGGGAGATCATCCAGTGTCGAGAGGCCTCGGGCAGGATCGCAAAGTGGGCGGTGGAGATCATGGGCGAAACGATCTCGTTCGCCCCTCGGAAGGCCATCAAGTCCCAAGTGTTGGCGGATTTCGTGGCCGAATGGGTCGACACCCAACTGCCAACGACTCCGATCCAACCGGAGCTCTGGACCATGTTTTTCGACGGGTCGCTGATGAAGACGGGGGCCGGCGCGGGCCTGCTCTTCATCTCGCCCCTCGGAAAGCACTTGCGCTACGTGCTGCGCCTCCACTTCCCGGCGTCCAACAATGTGGCCGAGTACGAAGCTCTGGTCAACGGATTGCGGATCGCCATCGAGCTAGGGGTCAGACGCCTCGACGCCCGCGGTGATTCGCAGCTCGTCATCGACCAAGTCATGAAGAACTCCCACTGCCGCGACCCGAAGATGGAGGCCTACTGCGACGAGGTTCGGCGCCTGGAAGACAAGTTCTTCGGGCTCGAGCTCAACCACATCGCTCGGCGCTACAACGAAACCGCAGACGAGCTGGCTAAGATAGCCTCGGGGCGAACGACAGTCCCCCCAGACGACTTCTCCCGGGATCTGCATCAACCCTCCGTCAAGCTCGACGACGCGCCCGAGCCCGAGGTACCCTCGGCTCAGCCCGAAGTACCCTCGGCTCAGCCCGAGGTACCCTCGGCTCAGCCCGAGGTACCCTCGGTTCAGCCCGAGGCACCCTCGGCCCAGCCCGAGGTACCCTCGGCCCCCGAGGGCGGGGCATTGAACGTCGAGGAAGGACAGAGTGGGGCCACGCCAGACCAAGATTGGCAGGCCCCGTACCTGCAATATCTCCGTCGAGGAGAGCTACCCCTCGACCAAGTCGAGGCTCGGCGGGTAGCGCGACGCGCCAAGTCATTCGTCTTGCTGGGCGACGAAGAGGAGCTCTACCATCGCAGCCCCTCGGGCATCCTCCAGCGATGCATCTCCATCGCCGAAGGTCGGGAACTGCTGCAAGAAGTACACTCGGGGGCTTGCGGCCACCACGCAGCACCCCGAGCCCTTGTTGGAAATGCTTTCCGGCAAGGCTTCTACTGGCCAACGGCGGTGGCTGACGCCACTAGAATTGTCCGCACCTGCGAAGGGTGCCAATTCTATGCGAAGCGGACACACCTGCCCGCTCAGGCTCTGCAGACAATACCCATCACCTGGCCCTTCGCTGTATGGGGTCTGGACCTCGTCGGTCCCTTGCAGAAGGCGCCCGGGGGCTACACGCACCTGCTGGTCGCCATCGACAAATTCTCCAAGTGGATCGAGGTCCGACCTCTGAACAGCATCAGGTCCGAGCAGGCGGTGGCATTCTTCACCAACATCATCCATCGCTTCGGGGTCCCGAACTCCATCATCACCGACAACGGCACCCAGTTCACCGGCAAAAAAATCTTGGATTTTTGCGAAGATCACCATATCCGGGTGGACTGGGCCGCCGTGGCTCATCCCATGTCGAATGGGCAGGTAGAGCGTGCCAACGGCATGATTCTACAAGGGCTCAAGCCTCGGATCTACAACGACCTCAACAAGTTCGGCAGGCGATGGATGAAGGAACTCCCCTCGGTGGTCTGGAGCCTAAGGACGACGCCGAGTCGTGCCACGGGCTTCACGCCGTTTTTCCTGGTCTACGGGGCTGAAGCTATCTTGCCCACTGACCTGGAATACGGCTCCCCGAAGGCGAAGGCCTACACCGAACAAAGCAACCAAGCTAGCCGAGAGGAATCGCTGGACCAGCTGGAGGAAGCTCGGGACAGGGCCTTGCTACACTCGGCGCGGTACCAACAGTCCCTGCGACGCTACCACGCCCGAGGGGTCCGGTCCCGAGAACTCCAGGTGGGCGACCTGGTGCTTCGGCTGCGACAAGACGCCCGAGGGAGGCACAAGCTCACGCCCCCCTGGGAAGGGCCATTCGTCATCGCCAAAGTTCTGAAGCCCGGAACATACAAGCTGGCCAGCAATCAAGGCGAGATCTACGGCAACGCTTGGAACATCAAACAGCTACGTCGCTTCTACCCTTAAGATGTTTTCAAGTTGTTCATATACCTCGCACCTACGCAAAGTTTAGTTGTCAAGGAAGGGTCGGCCTAGCCTCGGCAAAGCCCGACCCTCCCTCGGGGGCTAAAAGGGGGGAGACCCCCTCTGCGTCGAATTTTTCCTCGAAAAAGGATCTCTTCTTAGCAGGATTTCTTTCGTGCTTCTTGACTACTTCGGAAAGCGGATCCTGGAAACGACGAGGTACACGTAAGCAGCCAAGGCTGACCGAGCCGAGGGACTCCTACGCCTCCGGGATACGGATACCTCACTCGTCCCTTTCTGCGATAAGTAACTTGCGCTCGGGTAAAGCGACTCCGTGGACCGAACGAGTCATCACGTTCGGAAGCTCTCCTGCCGAAGCAGTCCTTCAAGCTTTCTCGACTAAGTCGGGGACAGGGCCTCATGGACGGGTGAAAGTACGCGTAAGCGGCAAGGCCGACCGAGCCGAGGGATTCCCACGCCTCTGGGATACGGATACCTCACTCGTCCCTTCCGCGAAAAGCAACTCTCGCTCACACAAACATCCCTGTTACCGACAGAGTCCAGATGCTCGAAACAGGAGGAAAAAAGACGCAGCTTCGCGAGCGCGACGAGGGCGTGTTCTTCTGGCCTCGGCGGCCGCAGAAAGCACACGCTACAAGATGATCTGATCCTGCAGGCTCGGGTCTTCACGCCGAAGGGAGCCGTAGCACCCTCGGCATCGACGACGTCTTCAGCAAAGCCCGACCCAGCCTCGGGCGGCGCCGCGGTCCAGGGGCTCCTCCGGGAATCCGGCCCGAGCAGGCGGCTCAACCGGTTACCCCTGGGGCCTCGGTCAACCGGATTCCAAGGGCGCCAGCCCGATCCGAGGCCTCGACTGACCGACTTTGGCGTCGGCTCCGCTGACGGACAACACGGCTAGGCTCCGGCCAACCAGGTTCCCCATTCTCGAGCCAACTCCGCCTCTGTTCATACTGATATCGCTACCCCCGGCCTCGATCCACCGAAGGGCGGCCGAGGGGTCTCTTCAACTAAGCTAGAGGAGCCTCACATAACAAGGCCGAACGGGCCGAGGGATTCCTACGCCTCCGGGATACGGATACCTCACCCGTCACCTTGGCACGGGGCAACTCATGCTTGGTAAAGCGGTTCAGATAATCAAACAGGCGAGACTTAGTGCTCGAAAATGAGGAAAAAACACGGCTCCGTGCCAAAATTACATACACGTTCAGGCCTCGACAGCCACAATGAACGAACTCACTGGCATTCGAAGTGCCATTACAAACGGAACTCCGGTTCCCCCTCCGCAGGTACGAACAACCCCACTCCGAGGGGGAAGGCCTGCGGAGCAACGGAAGGCCGACAAATGGTGCGCCGTCACCCGCTCCAGCAGCGGCGACGACGACGCCTTCTGCTCCGAGGGACCAAGCAGCGGCAACGCCGACCTCAGGCTCGATGCCGCTGCCAGGAGGCCCCCGCCCGTGCCAAAACTTGTGAGGCAAGGACGGGCAGAAGGCCATAGAGTTGGAGGTCAGCTCGTGGCCGGCCCCGGCCATCTCGCCGGCAGCAGAACCTCTTCAAGCTGCCGTGGTGGATGCCGGCACCGCGAGTGGCTCCGAAGCCACTCGCGCCTGAAGGCCAGGCACGCTGCAGCTGCCAGCGCCACGGACGACGGCCGCCTTTCCCTCCGATCACTGAGTGAAGGAGCGGGCCGCCGCCCACGCGGGGGCCGACCTCAACTCGGCGCACTCCCCTCCCCAGCCCTGGTGATGAAAATCCTTGAGGCTGAGGGAGGGGAAGAGGCCGCGGCCCGGCTCGCTTTCCCTCACCATCGAGTCGGAGGTCGCCATCTCAGGTGACCGCCGGCGGAGGGGAGCAGCCGGGCAGCATGATGAAAATCCTTGAAGCCGAACGATGGCTGAGAGGTACCAACTCCCATGGAGTTGCGTTCCTCCAACGAGGAGGCGGAAAGGCGGCGGATACCCCCCATCCGGGGGCTTGGAAGACGGGAAGACCCGACGCTTAAGGGAGGAAGAAGACATGGTTGCCTTACGGAAGGAGCCTCCCTCCTTTTAAAGGCAACTCCCCCTACGTGCGCCCCCAGGCGCCGCGGGCCGAGTCTTCTCTAACACGCTCCAAGGCCCTCCCCTGCGACTCGGGGGCTGGGTCCCGCATGTCATGCAAGCCGGCTCAGGGCAGAAGGAGCCAAACCGCCGCGCATGGTGCGCACGACCGTCCAGCGGTTACAGGCGACCCCCCATTTTCGCCCAGACCAACGGGCAGAAGGGGCGGGCAGCCATGCAGGCGGCATGCAACCGCGCCAGATGGACGCGCTTCTCCGACTTCTGACACGCCAGCTTGGAACCCATGCCCACGCGTCGAGCAATCGACGCGCCAGTTGCTGCATGCAAGCAACCGCACCGCCACTTGTGCCACCATCGCGCCTCTTCGGTTGCGAAGCCTATGCCACGACTCGAGGCGACCCAACAGCGCCAGACTGGCGCGTCGGTCAAAGCGACCGAAAGTGGGTCGGCAGTAATAGCGGTGGCAGGCGGGCGGGCGCAGCGGTCACGTCGTCAGCCAGGCTCACGTCCCATCCTGAGACAGCAAGAGAGCCTCCTCTCACGGCGTGAAGACGGTGCACCCGTGACCCGTTCCTCGAACGGATCGCACGCGCGCAACGGCCGCCCCACCAACCACTCGCCCCGTCGCATTAACTCCGCGGCGGGACACGTGGCGCCTCTGGTAGGAGGAGCGCGCGACGCTTCACCTTCGCCGTAATAACCGCGTCAAAAAAGGTACGCCACGTCGTCCGATTTCGTATCCTTTTCCGTTTTCCTCTTTCTCTATCTCTTGCAACAGGGACCGGGAAAGGGGGATACCCCGAAAGGGATCCTTCTCCGCGAAGGAACCGGGCTCCGAGCCCCCCATTACTGATCAGGGGTTCGAAGGCTGGCCCCCCGAGGGTTCAACAGTCGCCTCAGATCGCGCGGGCCCGACACCCAGTACTGGTCAGGGGTTCGAAGGCCAGCCCCCCGAAGGGCTCCATGGCCGCCTCAGGCTACTCGGGCTCCGCGCCCATTACTGATCAGGGGTTCGAAGGCTGGCCCCCGAAGGGTTCACAGTCGCCTCAGACACCGAGCGAGGGATGACCAGGGGTACGTTCGATACATAACCGAGGCTCGGGCTGCGCTCCCGAGGTACCCTAGGACATTTCCGAGACCAGCGGGAACGATCTTGTAACGGAATCCCATCGGAGGGAGGCATCGAGCCCTCGGACCCCGTCGCCAGGGGACCGGGTCCGGCAAATCACCCGCAGGTACTTTTGGGCGTGCCTCTGGGCCCCTAGCCGACCCCCAACGAATGGGGCACGGACGTCCACTCGGATTACCCGCTTGCAGCTCACCGGAGACACCATGTTCGGTGCCCATCGAGGGTAACATGGCGCACTCCCCCCCTCCTCCTTGCGGAAAGGCGACGTAGGGGCGTATGTAAAAAGCCGAGTCTGTCCCTGATCGTCCTCTCGCCCTGTGCAGAGGCTCGGGGGCTGCTCTCGCAAAAACCGGCTCCGGCCAAATCGTTGACAGCGTCAACATACCAACCCGAGAGCTTGGGCCCCGACCGTGCACCCGGGCTACGGCCAGTTCGCATGAGGGAACGACCAGACCAGCCGAAGCGTTAAGCGAAGTATTAAGACCTCGAAGGAGTGTAACCACTCCTCCGAGGCCTCGGGGGCTACACCCGGCGGGTGCGCTCGCGCGCACCCACCGGAACGAAATGCAACCGAGAAAGGCTGGTCCCCTTGCAAAAAAGTGCGACAAAAGCCTCCAAGCGAGTGCTAACACTCCCTTCGAGGCTCGGGGGCTACTGTCGGGGACCATAATTAGGGGTACCCTCAAGGCGCCTAATTCTCAGCTGGTAACCCCCATCAGCATAAAGCTGCAAAGGCCTGATGGGCACGATTAAGTCAGGGATCAGTCCACACGAGTGACTCGATCACGCTTCACCCGAGCCTAGCCTCGGCCAAAGGCAGCCGACCTCGAGAGACTTCCGTCTCGCCCGAGGCCCCCTTTTTATGGCGGACACATCACCGGCTCGCCCAAGGCCTTGGCTTCGCTCAGAAGCAACCTTGACTAAATCACCACACCGACTGACCAAATTGCAGGGGCATTTAACACAAAGGTGGCCTGACACCTCTATCCTGACACGCGCCCCCGGCAGAGCCGAGGTGACCGCCGTCACTCCACCGCTCCACTGGCCAGTCTGACAGAAGGACAGTGCCGCCTGCGCCACTCCGACTACAGTGCCACTCGACAGAGTGAGTCTGACAGGCAATCAGGCCTTGCCAAAGGCGCCACGGCGAACTCCGCTCCGCCCGACCCCAGGGCTCGGACTCGGGCTAAGACCCGGAAGACGGCGAACTCCGCTCCGCCCGACCCCAGGGCTCGGACTCGGGCTAAGACCCGGAAGACGGCGAACTCCGCTCCGCCCGACCCCAGGGCTCGGACTCGGGCTAAGACCCGGAAGACGGCGAACTCCGCTCCGCCCGACCCCAGGGCTCGGACTCGGGCTAAGACCCGGAAGACGGCGAACTCCGCTCCGCCCGACCCCAGGGCTCGGACTCGGGCTAAGACCCGGAAGACGACGAAACTCCGCCTCGCCCGACCCCAGGGCTCGGACTCCGCCCTGGCCTCGGCCGAACGACTTCCGCCTCGCCCGACCCCTTGGCTCGGGCTCGGCCACGGCAACAGAAGGCAGACTCAACCTCGGCTTCGGAGGAAACCCCACGTCGCCCTGCCTAGGGCACAGACCGCCACGTCAACAGGAGGCGCCATCATCATCCCACCCCGAATCGACTCGGGTCACGGAGAACAAGACCGACGTCTCATCCGGCCAGCTCCGCCAGAGAGGCAATGATGGCGCTCCACAAGCTCTATGACGACGGCGGCCCCCAGCTCTCTTACGGAAGCAGGACAACGTCAGCAGGGACTCGACCGCTCCAACAGCTGTCCCTCCATCAGGCTCCGCCGCACCTCCGACAGCCACGACATCACGCCAGCAGGGTGCCCAGATCTCTCCGGCTGCCACATTGGCATGTACCTAGGGCGCTAGCTCTCCCTCCGCTAGACACGTAGCACTCTGCTACATCCCCATTGTACACCTGGATCCTCTCCTTACGACTATAAAAGGAAGGACCAGGGCCTTCTCAGAGAAGGTTGGCCGCGCGGGACCGAGGACGGGACAGGCGCTCTCTTGGGGCCGCTCGCTTCCCTCACCCGCGTGGACGCTTGTAACCCCCCTACTGCAAGTGCACCTGACCTGGGCGCGGGACGAACACGAAGGCCGCGGGACTTCCACCTCTCTCACGCTCGGCTCCGGCCACCTCGCCTCTCCCCCCTTCGCGCTCGCCCACGCGCTCGACCCATCTGGGCTGGGGCACGCAGCACACTCACTCGTCGGCTTAGGGACCCCCCTGTCTCGAAACGCCGACAGAGACCGTCTTCCGAGGCCGAGGCCGAATCCGAGCCCTGGGTCGGGCGAGGCGGAGACCGTCTTCCGGGGTCGAGGTTGAGTCCGAGACCTGGGTCGGGCGAGGCGGAGCTTCTCATGGCGCCCGAGGCTGGACTTAGCTGCTGTCAGCCTCACTCTGTCGAGTGGCACAGCAGTCGGAGCAGCGCAGGCGGCGCTGTTTTCCTGTCAGGTCGGTCAGTGGAGCGACGAAGTGACTGCGGTCACTTCGGCTCTGTCGACTGAAGAGCGCGCGTCAGGATAAGGTGTCAGGCGATCCTTGCATTAAATGCTCCTGCAATACGGTCGGTTGGCGTGGCGATCTGGCCAAGGTTGCTTCTCCGCGAAGACTGTGCCTCGGGCGAGCCGAAGGTGTGTCCGTCGCTTGAGGGGGCCCTCGGGCGAGACGTGAATCCTCCGGGATCGGCTGCCTTTGCCCGAGGCTGGGCTCGGGCGAGGCGAGATCGTGTCCCTTGAGTGGACTGAGCCTTGACCTTAATCACGCCCATCAGGCCTTTGCAACTTTGTGCTAATGGGGGTTATCAGCTGAGATTAGGAGTCTTGGGGGTACCCCTAGTTATGGTCCCGACAAAATACACATAGTCAAAACATATTGACAAAACCAAGAAATAAAACACAACGAACAGGAAAAAAATCTATCAAACAAGATAAAAAAGAAATGGAGATACGTGAACTAGAAGACAACGTGACAAATGAAAAGATACTCACGTAGAATGGAAACTTCATCTTCTATTCAATTTATGACCACCTCCTTTGTTTTCCATTATCGAAATAACAATCTATTTTAAATACATCGTTATTTCCTTGTAATTTTCAGTATTGTGTGTGAGAATACCTCGTTTGTTATGTACAATGACACTTTATATATCCAGAACCCAGTACTTCAAATTCATTTCATATTTACTGCGCCCCACAATATGAAGCGAAGGCATATTAAGATATTATGAGTAAACAAAAGCACAACGAATATGATCTCAAATTTTTTTAGAATAAATATGAAAATTGCACATTTCAAAGTGTGCAACTAGTACTTGTGTATAACATGATTATACTAGAGTTTCCCTGGCCTAAACCCTCCACCATGTCGATCCCAACCTTGCTCACCTTAGACACACCCTAGTCTAGGCCTTCCCGTTGAGTCGGTCCCAATCGCGGTCGATGTCAAACTGTACCGTACATCGTCAATGGGACACCTCGGCCCAAAAAGTAACGCAAGCTGACATTTTGGCGCACACACCTAATATGGGGATGTGGTGAGCAAAAACATTTATTGTACAAAATGACTCCAAGAGGACTCTATGTCCAACCACTTCGTCTCATAAGCACGAACAAGGAGCCACAGACCGTGGTAGTACCTGCCTCAGGTACAGGAAAGTCAGATGATATAGACAAGATGAGAGTAGAAGAAGGGAGCTCCAAAGTAAACTGCTCATACAACCCAGTAGAGATGTACTCGCGATAAGGCTTCAAACACCTGCATGACCCAATTGCCCCCACAAATCCGATTAACTCTAGAATGACGGGGAGAGCACACTCGCCATGATGGACCTTTAGGGAGCACCTGAAATAACTTGCATCCGAAGGTAGAAGATAGCATACCCATCAAAATCTCCATATAACGATGGCCACCTGATCACAAGGTTATATAAAGGGACATGGACCTCACTGTAAAGGGCATGCAAAGTTAGTCTGTATTATTTTCACACAAGCACAAAAGCCCAGTGATCCACTGTGTAACATCGAAACAAGTAGCAATGACTTCAACACCATATTGGACGTAGGAGATCTCTTTGAACAAGTCTAAAGCTCCCATTTCTCTCACACGCTCGTGAAGAGCAAAGACATCTGGACAGTGGGGTCGTGAGCCCCTTACCGACCTACAAATTCACTTTGTCATGGGCCATAACCACGACACTATCCATCCATTCTCCCCTTTATGTTATGATCAAAGGAAAAATAAAAATCTTATCGCTAATATATGTGTCGGCGTTTCGAGACCGGGGGTCCCTGAGCCGACGAGTGAAATGTCGCCGCGTGCCCCAGCCCAGATGGGTCGGCGCGAGACGGAGCACGAAGGGGGGAACCAAGGAGGGAGACAGGCAAAAGGGGAAACCCGCGGCCTTCGTGTTGTCCTGCGCCCAGGTCGGGTGCGCTTGCAGTAGGGGGTTACAAGCGTCCGCGGAGGAGAGAGCGAGGGACTCTACGCGTCGTCCCGTCCTCCCGCGCGGCCAACCCTCTGTAAGAGGGCCCTGGTCCTTCCTTTTATAGGCGTAAGGAGAGGATCCAGGTGTACAATGGGGGGTGTAGCAGAGTGCTACGTGTCTAGCGGAGGAGAACTAGCGCCCTAAGTACACGCCATCGTGGCGGTCGGAGAGGTTTTGGCACCCGGTTCGTGTGGTGTCGTGGTCGTCGGAGGAGCGCTGGAGCCTGGCGGAAGGACAGCTGTCAGAGCTGTCGAGTCCTTGCTGACGTCCTCTTGCTTCCGTAAGGGGGCTGAGAGCCGCCGTCGTCATAGAGCGTGCGGGGCGCCATCATTACTTGTCTGGCGGAGCGAGCCAGATGGGACGCCGGTCTTGTTCCCCGTAGCCTGAGTCAGCTTGGGGTAGGGTAATGATGGCGCCTCCTGTTGACGTGGTCGGTCCGCGCCCTAGGTTGGGCGATGTGGAGGCTGAAAGTCGCCTAGAGGGGGGGTGAATAGGGCGAAACTGAAATTTACAAATATAAACACAACTACAAGCCGGGTTAGCGTTAGAAATATAAACGAGTCCGCGAGAGAGGGCGCAAAACAAATCGCAAGCAAATGAAGAGTGTGACACGCGGATTTGTTTTACCGAGGTTCGGTTCTCGCAAACCTACTCCCCGTTGAGGAGGCCACAAAGGCCGGGTCTCTTTCAACCATTCCCTCTCTCAAACGATCCCTCGGATCGAGTGAGCTTCTCTTCTCAAATCAAAGCCGGGAACAAAACTTCCCCGCAAGGGCCACCACACAATTGGTGCCTCTTGCCTTGATTACAATGGAGTTTTGATCACAAGAACAAGTGAGAAAGAAAAGAAGCAATCCAAGCGCAAGAGCTCAAAAGAACACGGCAAATCTCTCTCGCTAATCACTAAAGCCTTGTGTGGAATTGGAGAGGATTTGATCTCTTTGGTGTGTCTAGAATTGAATGCCTAGCTCTTGTAAGTGGTTGAGAAGTGGAAAACTTGGATGCAATGAATGGTGGGGTGGTTGGGGTATTTATAGCCCCAACCACCAAACTTGACCGTTGGTGGAGCTGTCTGTTCGATGGCGCACCGGACAGTCCGGTGCACACCGGACATGTCCGGTGCCCCAGCCACGTCACCAGTTCCGTTGGATTCTGACCGTTGGAGCTTCTGACTTGTGGGCCCGCCTGGATGTCCGGTGCACACCGGACATGTACTGTTTACTGTCCGGTGTGCCAGTATGGGCACGCCTGACTTCTGCGCGTGCTGCGCGCGCATTTAATGCGCCGCAGGTAGCCGTTGGCACGGAGAAAGCCGTTGCTCCGGAGTTGCACCGGACAGTCCGGTGCACACCGGACATATCCGGTGAATTATAGCGGACGAGCCGTTGGAGATTCCCGAAGCCGGCGAGTTCCTGAGGCCGCTCCTCCTTGGCGCACCGGACACTGTCCGGTGTACACCGGACAGTCCGGTGAATTATAGCGCGAGTGCCTCTGGAAATTCCCGAAGGTGGCGAGTTTGCGTTGGAGTCCTCTGGTGCACCGGACATGTCCGGTGGTGCACCGGACACTGTCCGGTGGCACACCGGACAGTCCGGTGCGCCAGACCAGAGGTGCCTTCGGTTGGCCCTTTGCTCTTTTGTTGAACCCAACTTTTGGTATTTTTATTGGCTAAGTGTGAACCTTTAGCACCTGTATAACTTATACACTAGAGCAAACTAGTTAGTCCAATTATTTGTGTTGGGCAAATCAACCACCAAAATTATTTAGGGACTAGGTGTAAGCCTAATTCCCTTTCAATCTCCCCCTTTTTGGTGATTGATGCCAACACAAACTAAAGCAAATATAGAAGTGCATAATTGAACTAGTTTGCATAATGTAAGTGTAAAGGTTGCTTGGAATTGAGCCAATATAAATACTTACAAGATATGCATGGATTGTTTCTTTCTTATACAACATTTTGGACTACGCTTGCACCACATGTTTTGTTTTTGCAAATCCTTTTGTGAGTGGTTTTCAAAGTTCTTTTGCAAATAGTCAAAGGTAAATGAATAAGATTTTACAAGGCATTTTTCAAGATTTGAAATTTTCTCCCCTTGTTTCAAATGCTTTTCCTTTGACTAAACAAAACTCCCCCTAAATGAGATCCTCCTCTTAGTGTTCAAGAGGGTTTTGATATATCATTTTTGAAATACTACTTTCTTCCCCTTTTGAACACAATAGGATACCAATTGATAAAATTCTTTGAAAACACGAAGTTTTTGAAATTGGTGGTGGTGGTGCGGTCCTTTTGCTTTGGGCTCTTACTTTCTCCCCCTTTGGCATGAATCACCAAAAACAGAATCATTAGAGCCCTATAAGTGCTATCTTCCCCTTTGGTCATATATAAATGAGTTAAGATTATACCAAAGACGAAGTCCTTTTGCTTTCTCTCCTAAAGATGGAGAGAGCCTTGGAGCGTCGGCGAAGGATGAGTTACGGAGTGAAAGCCTTTGTCTTCGCCGAAGACTCCAATTCCCTTTCAATACACCTATGACTTGGTTTGAGATAGACTTGAAAACTCATTAGTCATAGCACATGAAAGAGACATGATCAAAGGTATATAAATGAGCTATGTGTGCAATCTAGCAAAAGAAATTGCGTGAATCAAGAATATTGAGCTCATGCCTAAGTTTGGTAAAAGTTTGTTCATCAAGAGGCTTGGTAAAGATATCGGCTAATTGATCTTTAGTGTTAATGTAAGAAATCTCGATATCTCCCTTTTGTTGGTGATCCCGTAAAAAGTGATACCGAATGGCTATGTGTTTAGTGCGGCTATGCTCGACGGGATTGTCAGCCATTTTGATTGCACTCTCATTATCACATAGCAAAGGGACTTTGGTTAATTTGTAACCGTAGTCCCGCAGGGTTTGCCTCATCCAAAGCAATTGCGCGCAACAATGGCCTGCGACAATGTACTCGGCTTCGGCGGTGGAAAGAGCGACCGAATTTTGCTTCTTTGAAGCCCAAGACACCAAGGATCTTCCCAAGAACTGGCAAGTCCCCGATGTGCTCTTCCTATTGATTTTGCACCCCGCCCAATCGGCATCTGAATAACCAATCAAATCAAATGTGGATCCCCGAGGGTACCAAAGCCCAAACTTAGGAGTATAAGCCAAATATCTCAAGATTCGTTTTACGGTCGTAAGGTGGGATTCCTTAGGGTCGGATTGGAATCTTGCACACGTGCAAACGGAAAGCATAATATCCGGTCGAGATGCACATAAATAGAGTAAAGAACCTATCATCGACCGGTATACCTTTTGATCCACGGACTTACCTCCCGTGTCGAGGTCGAGATGCCCATTAGTTCCCATGGGTGTCTTGATGGGTTTGGCATCCTTCATTCCAAACTTGCTTAGAATATCTTGAGTGTACTTCGTTTGGCTTAGGAAGGTGCCTTCTTGGAGTTGCTTTACTTGAAATCCTAAGAAATACTTCAACTCCCCCATCATGGACATCTCGAACTTTTGTGTCATGATCCTACTAAACTCTTCACATGTAGATTCGTTAGTAGACCCAAATATAATATCATCAACATAAATTTGGCATACAAACAAATCATTCTCAAGTGTTTTGGTAAATAGCGTAGGATCGGCCTTTCCGACTTTGAAGCCATTAGCAATAAGGAAATCTCTAAGGCATTCATACCATGCTCTTGGGGCTTGCTTGAGCCCATAAAGCGCCTTAGAGAGCCTATAGACATGATTAGGATACTCACTGTCTTCAAAGCCGGGAGGTTGCTCAACATAGACCTCTTCCTTGATTGGTCCATTGAGGAAGGCACTTTTCACGTCCATTTGATAAAGCTTAAAGCCATGGTAAGTAGCATAGGCTAATAATATACGAATTGATTCAAGCCTAGCTACCGGTGCATAGGTTTCACCGAAATCCAAACCTTCGACTTGGGAGTATCCCTTTGCCACAAGTCGGGCTTTGTTCCTTATCACCACACCATGCTCATCTTGCTTGTTGCGGAAGACCCATTTGGTTCCTACAACATTTTGATTAGGACGTGGAACCAAATGCCATACCTCATTCCTTGTGAAGTTGTTGAGCTCCTCTTGCATCGCCACCACCCAATCCGAATCTTGAAGTGCTTCCTCTACCCTGTGTGGCTCAATAGAGGAAACAAAAGAGTAATGTTCACAAAAATGTGCAACACGAGATCGAGTAGTTACCCCCTTATGAATGTCGCCGAGGATGGTGTCGACGGGGTGATCTCGTTGGATTGCTTGGTGGACTCTTGGGTGTGGCGGTCTTTGCTCTTCATCCTCCTTGTCTTGATCATTTGCATCTCCCCCTTGATCTATGCCGTCATCTTGAGGTGGCTCATTTGATTGATCTTCTTCTTCATCAACTTGAGCCTCTTCCTCATTTTGAGTTGGTGGAGATGCTTGCATGGAGGAGGACGGTTGATCTTGTGCTTTTGGATGCTCTTCGGATTCCTTAGGACACACATCCCCAATGGACATGTTCCTTAGCGCGATGTACGGAGCCTCTTCAATACCTATCTCATCAAGATCAACTTGCTCTACTTGAGAGCCGTTAGTCTCATCAAACACAACGTCACAAGAAACTTCAACTTGTCCAGTGGACTTGTTAAAGACTCTATATGCCCTTGTGTTTGAATCATATCCTAGTAAAAAGCCTTCTATAGTCTTAGGAGCAAATTTAGATTTTCTACCTCTCTTAATAAGAATAAAACATTTGCTACCAAAGACTCTAAAATATGAAATGTTAGGCATTTTACCGGTTAGGAGTTCATACAATGTCTTCTTGAGGATTCGATGAAGATACAACCGGTTGATGGCGTAGCAGGCGGTGTTGACCGCCTCGGCCCAAAACCGATCCGAAGTCTTGTATTCATCAAGCATGGTTCTTTCCATGTCCAATAGAGTTCGATTCTTCCTCTCTACTACACCATTTTGTTGTGGCGTGTAGGGAGAAGAGAACTCATGCTTGATGCCCTCCTCCTCAAGGAAGCTTTCTATTTGAGAGTTCTTGAACTCCGTCCCGTTGTCGCTTCTTATTTTCTTGATCCTTAAGCCAAACTCATTTTGAGCCCGTCTCAAGAATCCCTTTAAGGTCTCTTGGGTTTGAGATTTTTCTTGTAAAAAGAATACCCAAGTGAAGCGAGAATAATCATCCACTATTACAAGACAATACTTACTCCCGCCGATGCTTATGTAAGCAATCGGGCCGAATAGATCCATGTGGAGTAGCTCAAGCGGCCTGTCGGTCGTCATGATGTTTTTGTGTGGATGATGGACACCAACTTGCTTTCCTGCTTGGCATGCGCTACAGATCCTGTCTTTCTCAAAATGAACATTGGTTAGTCCTAAAATGTGCTCTCCCTTTAGAAGTTTGTGAAGATTCTTCATCCCAACATGGGCTAGTCGGCGGTGCCAGAGCCAACCCATGTTAGTCTTAGCAATTAAGCAAGTGTCGAGTTCAGCTCTATCAAAATCTACCAAGTATAGCTGACCCTCTAACACTCCCTTAAATGCTATTGAATCATCACTATTTCTAAAGATAGTGACACCAATATCAGTAAAAAGACAGTTGTAGCCCATTTGACATAATTGAGATACAGAAAGCAAGTTGTAATCTAATGAGTCTACAAGAAAAACATTGGAAATAGAATGGTCAGGAGATATAGCAATTTTACCAAGACCTTTGACCAAACCTTGATTTCCATCCCCGAATGTGATAGCTCGTTGGGGATCTTGGTTTTTCTCGTAGGAGGAGAACATCCTTTTCTCCCCTGTCATATGGTTTGTGCACCCGCTGTCGAGTATCCAACTTGAGCCCCCGGATGCATAAACCTACAAAACAGGTTTAGTTCTTGACTTTAGGTACCCAAATGGTTTTGGGTCCTTTGGCATTAGACACAAGAAATTTGGGTACCCAAACACAAGTCTTTGACCCCTTGTGTTTGCCCCCAACATATTTGGCAACTACCTTGCCGGATTTGTTAGTTAAAACATAAGATGCATCAAAAGTTTTAAATGAAATGTTATGATCATTTGATGCACTAGGAGTTTTCTTTCTAGGAAACTTAGCACGGGTTGGTTGCCTAGAGCTAGATGTCTCACCCTTATACATGAAAGCATGATTAGGGCCAGAGTGAGACTTCCTAGAATGAATTCTCCTAATTTTGCTCTCGGGATAACCGGCAGGGTATAAAATGTAACCCTCGTTATCCTGAGGCATGGGAGCCTTGCCCTTAACAAAATTTGACAATCTTTTAGGAGGGGCACTAAGTTTGACATTGTCTCCCCTTTGGAAGCCAATGCCATCCTTGATGCCAGGGCGTCTCCCATTATAGAGCATACTTCTAGCAAATTTAAATTTTTCATTTTCTAAGTTATGCTCGGCAATTTTAGCATCTAATTTAGCTATATGATCATTTTGTTGTTTAATTAAAGCCATGTGATCATGAATAGCATTAATATCAACATTTCTACATCTAATACAAATAGAATTGTGCTCAACGGTAGATGTAGAGGGTTTGCAAGATTTTAGTTCTATAACCTTAGCATGCAATATTTCATTTTTACTTCTAAGGTCAGAAATAGTAGTATTGCAAACATCAAAATCTTTAGCCTTAGCAAGTAATTTTTCATTTTCATTCCTAAGGCTAGCAAGGGAAGCATTCAACTCATCAATCCTAGTAAGTAAATCAACATTATCATC
Source organism: Zea mays (assembly GCF_902167145.1). NCBI lineage: Eukaryota > Viridiplantae > Streptophyta > Magnoliopsida > Poales > Poaceae > Zea > Zea mays. The sequence goes on along the minus strand of NC_050097.1, from coordinate 197,067,762 downwards.
TCTAGGATTTGAAGTTGAAACACTACAAATATGAGAATCAACCTTAGCTAATAAATTAGCATTTTCATTTCTAAGGTTGTCTATTGTCTCATGGCAAGTGCTTAGCTCACTAGATAATTTTTCACATTTCTCAATTTCTAGAGCATAAGCATTTTTAACCTTAACATGCTTTTTATTTTCCTTGATTAGGAAGTCCTCTTGGGAGTCCAAGAGATCATCCTTCTCATGGATGACACTAATTAATTCATTTAATTTTTCCTTTTGTTGCATGTTGAGGTTGGCAAAAAGAGAGCGCAAGTTATCTTCCTCATCACTAGCATTATCATCACTAGAGGATTCATATTTAGTGGAGGATTTAGATTTAACCTTCTTTTTGCCGTCCTTTGCCATGAGGCACTTGTGGCCGACGTTGGGGAAGAGGAGTCCCTTGGTGACGGCGATGTTGGCGGCGTCCTCGTCGTCGGAAGAGTCGCTTGAGCTTTCGTCGGAGTCCCACTCCCGACAAACATGGGCATCGCCGCCCTTCTTCTTGTAGTACCTCTTCTTTTCCTTTCTTCTCCCCTTCTTGTCGTCGCCCCTGTCGCTATCACTTGATAATGGACATTTAGCTATAAAGTGACCGGGCTTACCACACTTGTAGCAAACTTTCTTGGAGTGGGACTTGTAGTCTTTCCCTCTCCTTTGCTTGAGGATTTGGCGGAAGCTCTTGATGACGAGCGCCATTTCCTCATTGTCGAGCTTGGAGGCGTCGATTGGTTGTTGACTTGGTGTAGACTCCTCCTTCTTTTCTTCCGTCGCCTTGAATGCGACGGGTTGAGCTTCGGATGTGGAGGGATCATCAAGCTCGTTGATCTTCCTCGAGCCTTCGATCATGCACTCAAAACTTACAAAATTCCCGATAACTTCCTCGGGGGTCATTTTAGTATATCTAGGATTACCACGAATTAATTGAACTTGAGTGGGGTTAAGGAAAATGAGAGATCTTAGAATAACCTTAACCACTTCGTGGTCGTCCCACTTCTTGCTCCCGAGGTTGCGCACTTGGTTCACCAAGGTCTTGAGCCGGTTGTACATGTTTTGTGGCTCCTCCCCTTTGCGAAGCCGGAACCGACCGAGCTCCCCCTCGATCGTTTCCCGCTTGGTGATCTTTGTGAGCTCATCTCCTTCGTGCGCGGTTTTGAGCACATCCCAAACCTCCTTGGCGCTCTTCAACCCTTGAACTTTGTTATACTCCTCTCTACTCAAAGAGGCGAGGAGTATTGTTGTTGCTTGAGAGTTGAAGTGCTCGATTTGGGCCACCTCATCCTCATCATAGTCTTTATCCCCTACGGACGGTACCTGTGCACCAAACTCAACAACATCCCATATACTTTTGTGGAGTGAGGTTAGATGGAATCGCATTAAATCACTCCACCTAGCATAATCTTCACCATCAAAAGTTGGTGGTTTGCCTAATGGGACGGAAAGTAAAGGTGCATGTTTAGAAATGCGAGGGTAGTGTAGGGGGATCTTACTAAACTTCTTACGCTCTTGGCGTTTAGAAGTTACGGAGGGCGCATCGGATCCGGAGGTCGATGTTGATGAAGTGTCGGTCTCATAGTAGACCACTTTCCTCATCCTCTTTGGCTTGTCCTCACTCCGATGCGGCTTGTGGGAGGAAGATTTTTCCTTCTTCTCTTTGTGGTGAGAAGAAGATTTCTTCTCCTTCCCTTTGTTGGAGGAGCTCTTCTTCTTCTCCCTCCTCTTGGTGCGGGACTCTTCCGATGAAGTGCTCCCGTGGCTCGTTGTGGGCTTTTCGCTGGTCTCCATCTCCTTCTTGGCGTGATCTCCCGACATCACTTCGAGCGGTTAGGCTCTAATGAAGCACCGGGCTCTGATACCAATTGAAAGTCGCCTAGAGGGGGGGTGAATAGGGCGAAACTGAAATTTACAAATATAAACACAACTACAAGCCGGGTTAGCGTTAGAAATATAAACGAGTCCGCGAGAGAGGGCGCAAAACAAATCGCAAGCAAATGAAGAGTGTGACACGCGGATTTGTTTTACCGAGGTTCGGTTCTCGCAAACCTACTCCCCGTTGAGGAGGCCACAAAGGCCGGGTCTCTTTCAACCCTTCCCTCTCTCAAACGATCCCTCGGATCGAGTGAGCTTCTCTTCTCAAATCAAAGCCGGGAACAAAACTTCCCAGCATGGGCCACCACACAATTGGTGCCTCTTGCCTTGATTACAATGGAGTTTTGATCACAAGAACAAGTGAGAAAGAAAAGAAGCAATCCAAGCGCAAGAGCTCAAAAGAACACGGCAAATCTCTCTCGCTAATCACTAAAGCCTTGTGTGGAATTGGAGAGGATTTGATCTCTTTGGTGTGTCTAGAATTGAATGCCTAGCTCTTGTAAGTGGTTGAGAAGTGGAAAACTTGGATGCAATGAATGGTGGGGTGGTTGGGGTATTTATAGCCCCAACCACCAAACTTGACCGTTGGTGGAGCTGTCTGTGCGATGGCGCACCGGACAGTCCGGTGCACACCGGACATGTCCGGTGCCCCAGCCACGTCACCAGTTCCGTTGGATTCTGACCGTTGGAGCTTCTGACTTGTGGGCCCGCCTGGATGTCCGGTGCACACCGGACATGTACTGTTTACTGTCCGGTGTGCCAGTATGGGCACGCCTGACTTCTGCGCGCGCTGCGCGCGCATTTAATGCGCCGCAGGTAGCCGTTGGCGCGGAGAAAGCCGTTGCTCCGGAGTTGCACCGGACAGTCCGGTGCACACCGGACATGTCCGGTGAATTATAGCGGACGAGCCGTTGGAGATTCCCGAAGCCGGCGAGTTCCTGAGGCCGCTCCTCCTTGGCGCACCGGACAGTCCGGTGAATTATAGCGCGAGTGCCTCTGGAAATTCCCGAAGGTGGCGAGTTTGTGTTGGAGTCCTCTGGTGCACCGGACATGTCCGGTGGTGCACCGGACACTGTCCGGTGGCACACCGAACAGTCCGGTGCGCCAGACCAGAGGTGCCTTCGGTTGGCCCTTTGCTCTTTTGTTGAACCCAACTTTTGGTCTTTTTATTGGCTAAGTGTGAACCTTTAGCACCTGTATAACTTATACACTAGAGCAAACTAGTTAGTCCAATTATTTGTGTTGGGCAATTCAACCACCAAAATTATTTAGGGACTAGGTGTAAGCCTAATTCCCTTTCAGAGGCTCCTCTGAGGTCGAGGTCGAGTCTGTCTTCCGTGGCCGAGGTCGAGTCCGAGCCCCTGGGTCGGGCGAGGCGGAGACCGTCGGCTGAGTCCAGGGCTGAGTCCGAGCCCTGGGGTCGGGCGAAGCGGAGTTCGTCGTCTTCCGGGGCTGAGCCCGAGTCCGAGCCCTGGGGTCGGGCGGATCGGAGTTCGTCGTCTTCAAGGGCTGAGCCCGAGTCCGAGCCCTGGGTCGGGCGGAGCGGAGTTCGTCGTCTTCAGGGGCTAAGCCCGAGTCCGAGCCCTGGGGTGGGGCGGAGTGGAGTTCACCGTCTTCCGGGGCTGAGCCCGAGCCCTGGGTCGGGCGGAGCAGAGTTTCCTATGGTGCCTAAGGCCGGGCCTGACTGCCTGTCAGCCTCACTCTGTCGAGTGGCGCAGCAGTCGGAGCGACGCAGGCGGCGCTGTCCTTCTGTCAGGCCGGTCAGTGGAGCGGCGAAGTGACTGCGGTCACTTCGGCTCTGTCGACTGGAGGACGTGCGTCAGGATAAAGGTGTCAGGCCACCTTTGCATTAAATGCCCCTGCGATTTGGTCGGTTGGCGTGGCGACTTGGCCAGGGTTGCTTCTTGGCGAAGACTGGGCCTCGGGCGAGCCGAAAGTATGTTCGTCGCTGGAGGGGGGCCTCGGGCGAGACGGAGATCCTCCGGGGTCGGCTGCCCTTGCCCGAGGCTGGGCTCGGGCGAGGCGTGATCGAGTCCCTGGAATGGACCGATCCCTGACTTAGTCGCACCCATCAGGCCTTTGCAGCTTTGTGCTAATGGGGGTTACCAGCTGAGAATTAGGAGTCTTGAGGGTACCCCTAATTATGGTTCCCGAGAGTAGCCCCCGAGCCTCAAAGGGAGTGTTAACACTCGCTTGGAGGCTTTTGTCGCACTTTTTTGCAAGGGGACCAGCCTTTCTCGGTTGCGTTTTGTTCCGGTGGGTGCGCGCGAGCGCACCCGCCGGGTGTAGCCCCCGAGGCCTCGGAGGAGTGGTTTGACTCCTCCGAGGTCTTAATGCCTCGCACAATGCTTCGGCTGGTCTGGTCGTTCCCTCATGCGAGCTGGTCGTAGCCCGGGTGCACGGTCGGGTCCCAAGTTCTCGGGCTGGTATGTTGACGCTGTCAACGGTTTGGCCGGAGCCGGGTTTGCGAGAGCAGCCCCCGAGCCTCTGCACAGGGCGAGAGGACAGTCAAGGACAGACTCGACTTTTTTACATACGCCCCTGCGTCGCCTTTCCGCAAGGAGGAGGGGGGAAAGCGCCATGTTGCCCTCGGAGGGCGCCGAACATGGTGTCTCCGGTGAGCTGCTGGCGGGTAATCCGAGTAGACGCCCGTGCCCCATTTGCTAGGGGTCGGCTAGAGGCCCAGAGGCGCGCCCAAAAGTACCTACGGGTGATCTGCCGGACCCGGACCCCTGTCGACGGGGTCCGAGGGCTCGATGCCTCCCTCTGATGGGATTCCGTTACAAGATCGTTCCCGCTGGTCTCGAAAATGTCCTAGGGTACCTCGGGAGCGCAGCCCGAGCCTTGGTTACGTATCGAATGTACCCATGGTCATCCCTCGCTCTATGTCTGAGGCGGCTGTGAACCCTTCGAGGGCCAGCCTACGAACCCCTGATTAGTAGTGGGCGCGGAGCTCGAGTGGCCTGAGGCGGCCGTTGAACCCCTTCGAGGGGCCGGCCTTCGAACCTCTGACCAGTAGTGGGTGTGGAGCCCACGCGCTCTGAGGCGGCTGTTGAACCCCTCCGAGGGGCCAGCCTTCGAACCTCTGATCAGTAGGGAGGCTCGGAGCCTAGTTCCTTCACGGAGAAGGATCCTTTTCGGGGTATCCCCCTTTCCCGGTCCCTGTCGTAAGAGAGAGAAAGAGGAAAAGGAAAAGGATACGAAATCGAACGACGCAGCGTACCTTTTTTGACACGGTCATTATGGCGAAGGCGAAGCGTCGCTTGCTTCTCCTGCCAGAGGCGCCGCCTGTCCCACCGCGGAGTTAATGCGACGGGGCGAGTGGTTCGTGGGGCGACCGTTGCGCGTGCGCGAGCCGTTCGAGGAACGGAACACGGGCGCGCCGTCTTCACGCCGTGAGAGAGGGTTCTCTCGCTGCCCCCGGATGGAACGTAAGCTTGGCTGACGACGTGACCGCTGCTCCTGCCCGCCTGCCACCGCCATTACTGCCGGCCCATTTTTGGTCGTATTGACCGTCGCGCCAGGCTGGCACTGCTGGGTCGTGCGTAGGGTTGCCTCGAGTCGCGGTACTGGTTCCGCAGTCGAGGAGGCGTGGCAGTGGCGCGAGTGGCAGTGCAGTTGCTCGCACGTAGCATCCGGCGTGCCGGTTGCATGACGCGTGGGCCTGGGCCTCCATGCTGGGCGTGTTGGAAGTCGGAGAAGTGCGCCCACTTGGCGCGGTTGCATGCCGCCTGCATGGCTGCCCGCCCTTTCACCCGCTGGTCTGGGCGAAAGTGGAGGGACGCTTGTAACCGCTGGACGGTTGCATGCACCGCGCGCGGCGGTTTGGCTTCTTCTGCCCTGGGCCAGCTTGCATGACGCGTGGGACCCAGCCCCCGCGCCGTAGGGGGAGGACCTTGGAGCGTGTTGGAGAACACTCAGCCCATGACGGCTAGGGACGCAAGTAGGGAGAGTCGCCTTTAAAAGGAGGGTGACCCCCTTGAAAGGCGATCATGTCTTCGTGCTCCCTTATGCATCGTGTCTTTCCACCTTCCGAACCCCCGGATGGGGGACACCCGCAGTCTTTCCGCCTTGTCGTTGCAGGAACGCAACTTCGCGGAAGTTGGTACCTTTCAGCCATCGTTCGGCTTCAAGGATTTTCATCATGCAGCCCGGTTGCACCCCTCCGTCGGCGGTCACCCAAGACGGTGACCTCCAGTTCGATGGCGGGGGAAAGCAAGTCGGGTTGCGGCCTCTGCCTCTCCCTCAGCCTCAAGGATTTTCATCATCAGTGCTGGGGAGGGGAGTGTGCCGAGTTGGGGCCGGCCCCTGCGTGGGCGGTGGCCCGCTCCTTCCCTCAGTGATCAGGGGGAAGGGCGTTCGCCGTTCGTGGCGCTGACAGCTGCCGCGTGCCTGGCTCTCGGACCCGAGTGGCTTCGGAGCCGCTCCCGGCGGCGCCTTCCGCCACGGCAGCTGAAAGAGGTTCTTCCGCCGACGAGATAGCCAGGGCCGCCCACGGACCGACCTCCAACTCTACGGCCTTCTGCCCGTCCATGCCTCACGAATTTTGGCACGGGCGAGGGCCTCATGGCAGCAGCATCCGCCCTAAGGTCATCGCTGCTGCTTTTCGGCCCCCCGGAGCAGAAGTCGTCGTCGTCGCCGCTGCTGGAGCGGGCGACGGCGAGCCGTTCGTCGGTCTTCTGTTGCTCCACAGGCCCCCCGATCGAGTGGGGTTGTTCGTACCTGCGGAGGTGGAACCGGAGTTCCGTTTGTAATGGCACCTTGAATGCCAGTCTTTTTGTTCATTGTGGCTGTCGGGGCCTGGACATGTATGTATTTTTGGCGCGGAGCCATGTTTTTTCCTCATTTTCGAGCACTAAGACTCGCCTGTTGGTTGTCTGAACCGCTTCACCGAGCGTGAGTCGCCCCGTGCGAAGGTGACGAGTGAGTGTCGGCGTTTCGAGACAGGGGGGTCCCTAAGCCGACGAGTGAGTGTGCTGCGTGCCCCAGCCCAGATGGGTCGAGCGCGTGGGCGAGCGCGGAGGGGGGAGAGGCGAGGCGGCCGGAGCCGAGCGTGAGAGAGGTGGAAGTCCCGCGGCCTTCGTGTTCGTCCCGCGCCCAGGTCGGGTGCGCTTGCAGTAGGGGGGTTACAAGCGTCCACGCGGGTGAGGGAAGCGAGCGGCCCCAAGAGAGCGCCTGTCCCGTCCTCGGTCCCGCGCGGCCAACCTTCTCTGAGAAGGCCCTGGTCCTTCCTTTTATAGTCGTAAGGAGAGGATCCAGGTGTACAATGGGGATGTAGCAGAGTGCTACGTGTCTAGCGGAGGGAGAGCTAGCTCCCTAGGTACATGCCGATGTGGCAGCCGGAGAGATCTGGGCATCCTGCTGGCGTGATGTCGTGGCTATCGGAGGTGCGGCGGAGCCTGGTGGAGGGACAGCTGTTGGAGCGGTCGAGTCCCTGCTGACGTTGTCCTGCTTCCGTAAGAGAGCTGGGGGCCGCCGTCGTCATAGAGCTTGTGGAGCGCCATCATTGCCCCTCTGGCGGAACTGGCCAGACGAGACGCCGGTCTTGTTCTCCGTGACCCGAGTCGATTCGGGGTAGGATGATGATGACGTCTCCTGTTGACGTGGCGGTCTGTGCTCTAGGCAGGGCGACGTGGGGTTTCCTCCGAAGCCGAGGTTGAGTCTTGCCTTCTGTTGCCGTGGCCGAGCCCGAGCCAAGGGGTCGGGCGAGGCGGAAGTCGTTCGGCCGAGGCCAGGGCGGAGTCCGAGCCCTGGGGTCGGGCGGAGCGGAGTTCGCCGTCTTCCGGGTCTTAGCCCGAGTCCGAGCCCTGGGGTCGGGCGGAGCGGAGTTCGCCGTCTTCCGGGTCTTAGCCCGAGTCCGAGCCCTGGGGTCGGGCGGAGCGGAGTTCGCCGTCTTCCGGGTCTTAGCCCGAGTCCGAGCCCTGGGGTCGGGCGGAGCGGAGTTCGCCGTCTTCCGGGTCTTAGCCCGAGTCCGAGCCCTGGGGTCGGGCGGAGCGGAGTTCGCCGTCTTCCGGGTCTTAGCCCGAGTCCGAGCCCTGGGGTCGGGCGGAGCGGAGTTCGCCGTCTTCCGGGTCTTAGCCCGAGTCCGAGCCCTGGGGTCGGGCGGAGCGGAGTTCGCCGTGGCGCCTTTGGCAAGGCCTGATTGCCTGTCAGACTCACTCTGTCGAGTGGCACTGCAGTCGGAGTGGCGCAGGCGGCGCTGTCCTTCTGTCAGACTGGCCAGTGGAGCGGTGGAGTGACGGCGGTCACCTCGGCTCTGCCGGGGGCGTGTGTCAGGATAGAGGTGTCAGGCCACCTTTGCGTTAAATGCCCCTGCAGTTTGGTCAGTCGGTGTGGTGATTTAGTCAAGGTTGCTTCTGAGCGAAGCCAAGGCCTTGGGCAAGCCGGTGGTGTGTCCGCCATAAAAAGGGGGCCTCGGGCGAGACGGAAGTCTCTCGAGGTCGGCTGCCTTCGGCCGAGGCTAGGCTCGGGTGAAGCGTGATCGAGTCACTCGTGTGGACTGATCCCTGACTTAATCGTGCCCATCAGGCCTTTGCAGCTTTATGCTGATGGGGGTTACCAGCTGAGAATTAGGCGTCTTGAGGGTACCCCTAATTATGGTCCCCGACAGTAGCCCCCGAGCCTCGAAGGGAGTGTTAGCACTCGCTTGGAGGCTTTTGTCGCACTTTTTTGCAAGGGGACCAGCCTTTCTCGGTTGCATTTTGTTCCGGTGGGTGCGCGCGAGCGCACCCGCCGGGTGTAGCCCCCGAGGCCTCGGAGGAGTGGTTACACTCCTTCGAGGTCTTAATACTTCGCTTTACGCTTCGGCTGGTCTGGTCGTTCCCTCATGCGAACTGGCCGTAGCCCGGGTGCACGGTCGGGGCCCAAGCTCTCGGGCTGGTATGTTGACGCTGTCAACGATTTGGCCGGAGCCGGTTTTTGCGAGAGCAGCCCCCGAGCCTCTGCACAGGGCGAGAGGACGATCAGGGGCAGACTCGGCTTTTTACATACGCCCCTACGTCGCCTTTCCGCAAGGAGGAGGGGGGAGTGCGCCATGTTACCCTCGATGGGCACCGAACATGGTGTCTCCGGTGAGCTGCAAGCGGGTAATCCGAGTGGACGTCCGTGCCCCGTTCGTTGGGGGTCGGCTAGGGGCCCAGAGGCACGCCCAAAAGTACCTACGGGTGATTTGCCGGACCCGGTCCCCTGGCGACGGGGTCCGAGGGCTCGATGCCTCCCTCCGATGGGATTCCGTTACAAGATCGTTCCCGCTGGTCTCGGAAATGTCCTAGGGTACCTCGGGAGCGCAGCCCGAGCCTCGGTTATGTATCGAACGTACCCCTGGTCATCCCTCGCTCGGTGTCTGAGGCGACTGTGAACCCTTCGGGGGCCAGCCTTCGAACCCCTGATCAGTAATGGGCGCGGAGCCCGAGTAGCCTGAGGCGGCCATGGAGCCCTTCGGGGGGCTGGCCTTCGAACCCCTGACCAGTAGTGGGTGTCGGGCCCACGCGATCTGAGGCGGCTGTTGAACCCTCGGGGGGCCAGCCTTCGAACCCCTGATCAGTAATGGGGGGCTCGGAGCCCGGTTCCTTTGCGGAGAAGGATCCCTTTCGGGGTATCCCCCTTCCCCGGTCCCTGTTGCAAGAGATAGAGAAAGAGGAAAGCGGAAAAGGATACGAAATCGGACGACGTGGCGTACCTTTTCTGACGCGGTTATTATGGCGAAGGTGAAGCGTCGCGCGCTCCTCCTGCCAGAAGCGCCGCGTGTCCCGCCGCGGAGTTAATGCGACGGGGCGAGTGGTTGGCGGGGCGGCCGTTGCGCGCGTGCGATCCGTTCGAGGAACGGGTCACGGGTGCACCGTCTTCACGCCGTGAGAGGAGGCTTTCTTGCTGTCTCAGGATGGGACGTGAGCCTGGCTGACGACGTGACCGCTGCGCCCGCCCGCCTGCCACCGCTATTACTGCTGGCCCGCTCTCGGTCGCTTTGACCGACGTGCCAGTCTAGCGCTGTTGGGTCGCCTCGAGTCGTGGCATAGGCTTCGCAACCGAAGAGGCGCGATGGTGGCACAAGTGGCGGTGCGGTTGCTTGCATGCAGCAACTGGCGCGCCGGTTGCTTGACGCGTGGGCCTGGGTTCCAGGCTGGCGTGTCAGAAGTCGGAGAAGCGCGTCCATCTGGCGCGGTTGCATGCCGCCTGCATGGCTGCCCGCCCCTTCTGCCCGTTGGTCTGGGCGAAAATGGGGGGTCGCCTGTAACCGCTGGACGGTCGTGCGCACCATGCGCGGTGGTTTGGCTTCTTCTGCCCCGAGCCGGCTTGCATGACATGCGGGACCCAGCCCCCGAGTCGCAGGGGAGGGCCTTGGAGCGTGTTGGAGAAGACTCGGCCCGCGGCGCCTGGGGGCGCACGTAGGGGGAGTTGCCTTTAAAAGGAGGGGGGCTCCTTTCGTAAGGCAACCATGTCTTCTTCCTCCCTTAAGCGCCGGGTCTTCCCGTCTTCCGAGCCCCGGATGGGGGATATCCGCCGCCTTTCCGCCTCCTCGTTGGAGGAACGCAACTCCATGGGAGTTGGTACCTCTCAGCCATCGTTCGGCTTCAAGGATTTTCATCACGCAGCCTGGCCATACTCCGCCACCGGCGGTCACCCAAGATGGTGACCTCCAGTTCGACGGTGGGGAAAACGGGCCAGGCCGCGGCCTCTACTCCTCCCTTGGCCTCAAGGATTTTCGTCATCCAGGCCAAGATGGAAGATGAGGCGAGTCGGGGGGCCGCCTCCGCGCGGGTCGGCTGCCCCTTTCTTCCCCCTGCGCCCGGGGGTGAAGGGCGTCCTTAAGCCCCACGGAGACTTCCTCCAGCCATGTCAGGATAGGTAGGGCGCTAGTGGCCCTGGGTCTCCGTCTCCCTGCCTGAATGGCTGGTTCTCGTCCTCAGCGGGGGAGAGCCCTCTTGCCGCGACACCTGCCCCAAAGCTGCTGCCTAAGCCGCTTCGCTGTCTAGGGCAGGGGTGGTTGTCGTCGCGGTTGGAACGGGCGGCAGCGGGCCGCTCATCGCTCTTCTGTTACTCCGCAGGCCTTCCCCTTCGGAGTGGGGCTGTTCGCTCCTGCGGAGGGGGGAACCGGAGTTCCGTTCGTAATGGCACTTCGAATGCCAGTGTTTTTTGTTCATTGTGGCTGTCGGGGCCTGAACATGTATGTAATTTCGGCACGGAGCCGTGTTTTTTCCTCATTTTCGGGCACTAAGTCTCGCCTGTTGATTATCTGAACCGCTTTACCAAGCATGAGTCGCCCCGTGTTAAGGTGACGGGTGAGGTATCCGTATCCCGGAGGCGTAGGAATCCCTCGGCCCGTTCGGCCTTGTTGTCTGGGGCTCCTCTATCTTAGTTAAAGAGACCCCTCGGCCGCCCTTCGGTGGACCGAGGCCAGGGGTAGCGATATCAGTATGAACAGAGGCGGAGCTGGCTCGAGAATGGGAACCTGGTTGGCCGGAGCCTAGTCGTGTTGTCCGTCAGCGGAGCCGACGCCAAAGTCGATCAGTTGAGGCCTCGGGTCGGGCTGGCGCCCTTGGAAGCCGGTTGACCGAGGCCCCGGGGGTAACCGGTTGAGCCGCCTGCTCGGGCCGGATTCCCGGAGGAGCCCCTGGACCTCGGCGCCGCCCGAGGCTGGGTCGGGCTTTGCTGTAGACGTCGTCGATGCCGAGGGTGCTATGGCTCCCTTCAGCGTGAAGACCCGAGCCTGCAGGATCAGATCATCTTGTAGCGTGTGCTTTCTGCGGCCGCCGAGGCCAGAAAAAACACACCCTCGCCGCGCTTGCGAAGCTGCGCCTTTTTTCCTCTTGTTTCGAGCATCTGGACTCTGTCGGTAACAGGGATGTTTGTGTGAGCGAGAGTTGCTTTTCGCGGAAGGGACGAGTGAGGTATCTGTATCCCAGAGGCGTGGGAATCCCTCGGCTCGGTCGGCCTTGCCGCTTACGCGTACTTTCACCCGTCCATGAGGCCCTGTCCCCGACTTAGTCGAGAAAGCTTGAAGGACTGCTTCGGCAGGAGAGCTTCCGAACGTGAAGACTTGTTCGGTCCACGGAGTCGCTTTATCCGAGCGCAGGTTACTTATCGCAGAAGGTGATGAGTGAGGTATCCGTGTCCCGGAGGCGTAGGAGTCCCTCGGCTCGGTCAGCCTTGGCTGCTTACGTGTACTCCGTCGTTTCCAGGATCCGCTTTCCGAAGTAGTCAAGAAGCACGAAAGAAATCCTGCTAAAAAGAGATCCTTTTTCGAGGAAAAATTTCGACGCAGAGGGGGTCTCCCCCCTTTTAGCCCCCGAGGGAGGGTCGGGCTTTGCCGAGGCTAGGCCGACCCTTCCTTGACAACTAAACTTTGCGTAGGTGCGAGGTATATGAACAACTTGAAAACATCTTAAGGGTAGAAGCGACGTAGCTGTTTGATGTTCCAAGCGTTGCCGTAGATCTCGCCTTGATTGTTGGCCAGCTTGTATGTTCCGGGCTTCAGAACTTTGGCGATGACGAATGGCCCTTCCCAGGGGGGCGTGAGCTTGTGCCTCCCTCGGGCATCTTGTCGCAGCCGAAGCACCAGGTCGCCCACCTGGAGTTCTCGGGACCGGACCCCTCGGGCGTGGTAGCGTCGCAGGGACTGTTGATACCGCGCCGAGTGTAGCAAAGCCCTGTCCCGAGCTTCCTCCAGCTGGTCCAGCGATTCCTCTCGGCTAGCTTGGTTGCTTTGTTCGGTGTAGGCCCTCGCCCTCGGGGAGCCGTATTCCAGGTCAGTGGGCAAGATGGCTTCAGCCCCGTAGACCAGAAAAAACGGCGTGAAGCCCGTGGCACGACTCGGCGTCGTCCTTAGGCTCCAGACCACCGAGGGGAGTTCCTTCATCCATCGCCTGCCGAACTTGTTGAGGTCGTTGTAGATCCGAGGCTTGAGCCCTTGTAGAATCATGCCGTTGGCACGTTCTACTTGCCCATTCGTCATGGGATGAGCCACGGCGGCCCAGTCCACCCGGATATGGTGATCCTCGCAAAAATCCAAGAATTTTTTGCCGGTGAACTGGGTGCCATTGTCGGTGATGATGGAGTTTGGGACCCCGAAGCGATGGATGATGTTGGTGAAGAATGCCACCGCCTGCTCGGACCTGATGCTGTTCAGAGGTCGGACCTCGATCCACTTGGAGAATTTGTCGATGGCGACCAGCAGGTGCGTGTAGCCCCCGGGCGCCTTCTGCAAGGGGCCGACGAGGTCCAGACCCCATACAGCGAAGGGCCAGGTGATGGGTATTGTCTGCAGAGCCTGAGCGGGCAGGTGTGTCCGCTTCGCATAGAATTGGCACCCTTCGCAGGTGCGGACAATTCTAGTGGCGTCAGCCACCGCCGTTGGCCAGTAGAAGCCTTGCCGGAAAGCATTTCCAACAAGGGCTCGGGGTGCTGCGTGGTGGCCGCAAGCCCCCGAGTGTACTTCTTGCAGCAGTTCCCGACCTTCGGCGATGGAGATGCATCGCTGGAGGATGCCCGAGGGGCTGCGATGGTAGAGCTCCTCTTCGTCGCCCAGCAAGACGAATGACTTGGCGCGCCGCGCTACCCGCCGAGCCTCGACTTGGTCGAGGGGTAGCTCTCCTTGACGGAGATATTGCAGGTACGGGGCCTGCCAATCTTGGTCTGGCGTGGCCCCGCTCTGCCCTTCCTCGACGTTCAATGCCCCGCCCTCGGGGGCCGAGGGTGCCTCGGGCCGGGCCGAGGTTGGCTCGGGCTGAACCGAGGGTCCCTCGGGCTGAGCCGAGGGTACCTCGGGCTCGGGCGCGTCGTCGAGCTTGACGGAGGGTTGATGCAGATCCCGGGAGAAGACGTCCGGGGGGACTGTCGTTCGCCCCGAGGCTATCTTCGCCAGCTCGTCTGCGGTTTCGTTGTAGCGCCGAGCGATGTGGTTGAGCTCGAGCCCGAAGAACTTGTCTTCCAGGCGCCGAACCTCGTCGCAGTAGGCCTCCATCTTCGGGTCGCGGCAGTGGGAGTTCTTCATGACTTGGTCGATGACGAGCTGCGAATCACCGCGGGCGTCGAGGCGTCTGACCCCTAGCTCGATGGCGATCCGCAATCCGTTGACCAGAGCTTCGTACTCGGCCACATTGTTGGACGCCGGGAAGTGGAGGCGTAGCACGTAGCGCAAGTGCTTTCCGAGGGGCGAGATGAAGAGCAGGCCCGCACCGGCCCCCGTCTTCATCAGCGACCCGTCGAAAAACATGGTCCAGAGCTCCGGTTGGATCGGAGTTGTTGGTAGTTGGGTGTCGACCCATTCGGCCACGAAATCCGCCAACACTTGGGACTTGATGGCCTTCCGAGGGGCGAACGAGATCGTTTCGCCCATGATCTCCACCGCCCACTTTGCAATCCTGCCCGAGGCCTCTCGGCACTGGATGATCTCCCCCAGGGGGAAGGATGACACCACAGTTACCGGATGGGACTCGAAGTAGTGTCGTAGCTTCCGCCTTGTCAGGATCACAGCGTACAGCAGCTTTTGAACTTGTGGGTAGCGGATCTTGGTCTCGGACAACACTTCGCTGATGAAGTAGACCGGCCTCTGAACGGGCAATGCATGCCCTTCCTCCTGCCTTTCGACCACAATCGCGGCGCTAACCACCTGAGTGGTCGCGGCGACGTAGACCAAGAGGGCTTCTCCGTCCGCCGGCGGCACCAAGACTGGCGCCTTTGTAAGGAGCGTCTTCAGGTTGCCGAGGGCTTCCTCGGCCTCAGGGGTCCAAGCGAAACATTCGGCCTTCCTTAAGAGGCGGTACAGAGGCAGACCTCTTTCGCCGAGGCGTGAGATGAAGCGGCTCAGGGCCGCGAGGCATCCCATGACCCTCTGTACCCCTTTTAAGTCCTTGATGGGTCCCATGCTGGTGATGGCCGCGATCTTCTCCGGGTTGGCCTCGATGCCTCGCTCGGAGACGATGAACCCTAGGAGCATGCCTCGGGGCACCCCGAAGACACACTTCTCAGGATTAAGCTTGACTCCTTTCGCCTTGAGACACCGGAATGTCACTTCAAGGTCGGAGAGGAGGTCGGAAGCCTTCCGAGTCTTGACTACGATGTCATCGACATAGGCCTCGACCGTGCGACCGATGTGTTCGCCGAACACATGGTTCATGCACCGCTGGTACGTCGCGCCTGCATTCCTCAAGCCGAACGGCATGGTGACATAGCAGTACATGCCGAACGGCGTGATGAAAGAAGTCGCGAGCTGGTCGGACTCTTTCATCCGGATCTGGTGATACCCTGAGTAGGCATCGAGGAAGGACAGGGTTTCGCACCCAGCAGTGGAATCCACGATTTGGTCGATGCGAGGCAGAGGGTAGGGAACCTTCGGACATGCTTTGTTGAGACCAGTGTAGTCTACACACATCCGCCATTTCCCCCCTTTCTTCCTCACAAGCACAGGGTTGGCAAGCCATTCGGGATGGAATACCTCTTTGATGAACCCTGCCGCCATTAGCTTGTGGATCTCTTCGCCAATCGCTCTGCGCTTCTCCTCGTCGAATCGGCGCAGAGGCTGCCTGACGGGTCGGGCTCCGGCCCGAATATCCAGCGAGTGCTCGGCGACATCCCTCGGTATGCCGGGCATGTCCGAGGGACTCCACGCAAAGACGTCGGCGTTCGCGCGGAGAAAGTCGACGAGCACTGCTTCCTATTTGGGGTCGAGCCCGGAGCCGATCCGGATCTGCTTGGTGGTGTCGCCACTGGGGTCGAAGGGGACGGCCTTGACCGTCTCCGCTAGCTCGAAGTTGCCGGCATGGCGCTTCACGTCTGGGACCTCCTTGGAGAGGTTCTCCAGGTCGGCGATGAGGGCCTCGGACTCGGCGAGGGCCTCGGCGTACTCCACGCACTCCACGTCGCATTCGAACGCGTGTTTGTACGTGGGGCCGACAGTGATGACCCCGTTGGGGCCCGGCATCTTGAGCTTCAGGTAGGTGTAGTTGGGGACGGCCATGAACTTCGCGTAGCATGGCCTCCCTAGCACGGCGTGGTAGGTTCCTCGGAACCCGACCACTTCGAACGTCAGGGCCTCCCTTCGGAAGTTGGAGGGTGTCCCGAAGCAGACTGGGAGGTCGAGTCGCCCGAGGGGCTGGACGCGCTTCCCAGGGATGATCCCGTGGAAGGGCGCAGCGCCTGCTCGGACGGAGGACGGATCGATGCGCAGAAGCTTGAGGGTCTCGGCGTAGATGATGTTGAGGCAGCTGCCCCCGTCCATCAGGACCTTGGTGAGCCTGACATCGCCGACAACGGGGTCGACGACGAGCGGGTATTTCCCCGGGCTCGGCACATGGTCGGGGTGGTCGGCCCGGTCGAAAGTGATGGGCTTGTCGGACCAGTCTAGGTAGACTGGCGCCGCCACCTTCACCGAGCAGACCTCCCGGCGCTCTTGCTTGCGGTGCCGAGCCGAGGTATTCGCCGCATGCCCTCCATAGATCATGAAGCAGTCGCGGACCTCGGGGGAACCCCCCTGCTGGGTGATCTTCGTTCTTGCCGTCGTCGTGGGCCCTGCCACCCTCGGCGGGTGGCCCGGCCCTGTGGAAATGGCGCCGAAGCATAACGCACTCCTCGAGGGTGTGCTTGACGGGCCCCTGATGGTAGGGGCACGGCTCCTTGAGCATCTTGTCGAAGAGGTTTGCACCTCCGGGGGGCTTCCGAGGGTTCTTATGCTCGGCGGCGGCGACAAGGTCCGCGTCGGCGGCGTCGCGTTTCGATTGCGACTTCTTCTTGCCTTTCTTCTTGGCGCCGCGCGGAGCAGACGCCTCGGGGGCTTCTTCCGATGGGCGGCCCTGGGGCTGCTTGTCCTTTCGGAAGATAGCCTCGACCGCCTCCTGGCCAGAGGCGAACTTGGTGGCGATGTCCATCAGCTCGCTCGCCCTGGTGGGGGTTTTGCGACCCAGCTTGCTCACCAGGTCGCGGCAAGTGGTGCCGGCGAGGAACGCGCCGATGACATCCGAGTCGGTGATGTTGGGCAGCTCGGTGCGCTGCTTCGAGAATCGCCGGATGTAGTCCCGGAGCGACTCCCCCGGCTGTTGCCGGCAGCTTCGAAGGTCCCAGGAATTTCCGGGGCGCACGTATGTGCCCTGGAAATTGCCAGCGAAGGCTTGGACCAAGTCGTCCCAGTTGGAAATCTGCCCCGGAGGCAGGTGCTCCAACCAGGCACGAGCAGTGTCGGAGAGGAACAGGGGGAGGTTGCGGATGATGAGGTTGTCGTCGTCCGTTCCACCTAGTTGGCAGGCAAGGCGGTAGTCCGCGAGCCACAGTTCCGGTCTCGTTTCCCCCGAGTACTTTGTGATAGTAGTCGGGGGTTGGAACCGGGTCGGGAATGGCGCCCGTCGGATGGCCCGACTGAAAGCCTGCGGACCGGGTGGTTCGGGCGAAGGACTCCGATCCTCCCCGCTGTCGTAGCGTCCCCCACGCCTGGGGTGGTAGCCTCGGTGCACCCTTTCGTCGAGGTGAGCCCGACGGTCGCGTCGATGGTGGTCGTTGCCGAGGTGGCCCGGGGCCGCAGGCGCGGTGTTGCGCGTGCGCCCGGTGTAGACCGAGGCTTCCCGCATGAATCGGGAAGTCGCGGCATGAGGTTCCGAGGGATATCCTTGCCTTCGGGATGCAGTGCTCTCGGCCCGCCGGGCCGCAGCGCCTTCCAGGAGATTCTTGAGTTCTCCCTGGATCCGCCGACCCTCGGTGGTTGACGGCTCCGGCATCGCGCGGATGAGCATTGCTGCGGTTGCCAGGTTCTGACCGACCCCGCTGGATGCGGGCGGCGGCCTGATCCTGACGTCGTTGGCGACGCGGTGCTCGAGACCTTGGGGCAGATGACGTATTTCTCCGGCCAGGGGTTGGCCCACCCATGCCTGTCCGACGTCCCGACGGATCGGCTCAAGCGCTCCTGTTCCCTCGTTGAGCCTGGCCTGCGCCTCACGGACTTGCTCGAGTTGTGGGTCGTAACCCCCCGCCGGAGCGGGGACCACAGCTAGCTCCCGTGGGATGTCGGCGCGAGGCACCGGCCTAGGGAGATCACCATCCTCCGGCATGCCAAGATGGTTGCCTTCGGTGGGATCCCCTAGCTCGATGTGGAAACATTCGCGGCTTGGGCCGCAGCTCTCGTCGCCAAGGCTGCGGCTTCCATCGGAACAGTCGGACAGACAGTAGTCACATGCGGTCATGAAGTCCCGCACGGCACTGGGGTTGCCAAGTCCGGAGAAATCCCAACCGATGCTGGGATCGTCATCTTCCTCGGACCCAGAGGGCCCGTAGGTCGAGACGTCCGTCAGTCGGTCCCAAGGCGACCGCATACAGAACCTCAGTGGGGTTGCACTCGCCTCAATGAGAGCGCCCGCCAAAACGAGGTCGTTTGGCGGGTTGAGGCCGAGTCGAAATGACGCAAGATGGGAGTTAGTCGTTACCTTTTGGTCGACGAGGAACGACGTAGTCACATCGGGGACTGGTTGCGCCGTCATCTCTGGTTCGAGGGCGACGTCCTGCAGGCTTTCCGCGAGCGCGCCGGCGTCGTCTTCTTGCTCAGGGTCAGCGTGCCGCGGGGGGACGGCGCTCGCCTCCGTCTCGAACGCGAGGTCGACGTCCGGCGTGCCTTCCGTCGGGGCGTCGGGGGCGTCGATTCGCTCGACGGCTGACGAAGCGCGGCCTCCCGTCTGGCCTTGACGGCTCCGCCTCCTCCTCCGTTGGCGGGGGAGAGAGCGGAGCGAGCCCGAATATTGCTCTTCCACCACGCGGGGAAGACGTCGTCGATTCCGCCGCCGGCGGGCGGGTTGTCGGCCGCCATTGTCGTGGTCGCGCGGCGGTGGAAGAAGTATCATGTCGTAGCTGCCGTCGAAGGACATGAACTCGAGAGTCCCGAAACGAAGCACCGTCCCGGGCCGGAGAGGTTGCTGGAGACTGCCCATCTGGAGCTTGACGGGGAGCTGTTCGTCAGCACGCAGCGTGCCCCTACCTGGCGCGCCAACTGTCGGCGTTTCGAGACAGGGGGGTCCCTAAGCCGACGAGTGAGTGTGCTGCGTGCCCCAGCCCAGATGGGTCGAGCGCGTGGGCGAGCGCGGAGGGGGGAGAGGCGAGGCGGCCGGAGCCGAGCGTGAGAGAGGTGGAAGTCCCGCGGCCTTCGTGTTCGTCCCGCGCCCAGGTCGGGTGCGCTTGCAGTAGGGGGGTTACAAGCGTCCACGCAGGTGAGGGAAGCGAGCGGCCCCAAGAGAGCGCCTGTCCCGTCCTCGGTCCCGCGCGGCCAACCTTCTCTGAGAAGGCCCTGGTCCTTCCTTTTATAGTCGTAAGGAGAGGATCCAGGTGTACAATGGGGATGTAGCAGAGTGCTACGTGTCTAGCGGAGGGAGAGCTAGCGCCCTAGGTACATGCCGATGTGGCAGCCGGAGAGATCTGGGCATCCTGCTGGCGTGATGTCGTGGCTATCGGAGGTGCGGCGGAGCCTGGTGGAGGGACAGCTGTTGGAGCGGTCGAGTCCCTGCTGACGTTGTCCTGCTTCCGTAAGAGAGCTGGGGGCCGCCGTCGTCATAGAGCTTGTGGAGCGCCATCATTGCCCCTCTGGCGGAACTGGCCAGACGAGACGCCGGTCTTGTTCTCCGTGACTCGAGTCGATTCGGGGTAGGATGATGATGACGTCTCCTGTTGACGTGGCGGTCTGTGCTCTAGGCAGGGCGACGTGGGGTTTCCTCCGAAGCCGAGGTTGAGTCTTGCCTTCTGTTGCCGTGGCCGAGCCCGAGCCAAGGGGTCGGGCGAGGCGGAAGTCGTTCGGCCGAGGCCAGGGCGGAGTCCGAGCCCTGGGGTCGGGCGGAGCGGAGTTCGCCGTCTTCCGGGTCTTAGCCCGAGTCCGAGCCCTGGGGTCGGGCGGAGCGGAGTTCGCCGTCTTCCGGGTCTTAGCACGAGTCCGAGCCCTGGGGTCGGGCGGAGCGGAGTTCGCCGTCTTCCGGGTCTTAGCCCGAGTCCGAGCCCTGGGGTCGGGCGGAGCGGAGTTCGCCGTCTTCCGGGTCTTAGCCCGAGTCCGAGCCCTGGGGTCGGGCGGAGCGGAGTTCGCCGTCTTCCGGGTCTTAGCCCGAGTCCGAGCCCTGGGGTCGGGCGGAGCGGAGTTCGCCGTGGCGCCTTTGGCAAGGCCTGATTGCCTGTCAGACTCACTCTGTCGAGTGGCACTGCAGTCGGAGTGGCGCAGGCGGCGCTGTCCTTCTGTCAGACTGGCCAGTGGAGCGGTGGAGTGACGGCGGTCACCTCGGCTCTGCCGGGGGCGTGTGTCAGGATAGAGGTGTCAGGCCACCTTTGCGTTAAATGCCCCTGCAGTTTGGTCAGTCGGTGTGGTGATTTAGTCAAGGTTGCTTCTGAGCGAAGCCAAGGCCTTGGGCAAGCCGGTGGTGTGTCCGCCATAAAAAGGGGGCCTCGGGCGAGACGGAAGTCTCTCGAGGTCGGCTGCCTTCGGCCGAGGCTAGGCTCGGGTGAAGCGTGATCGAGTCACTCGTGTGGACTGATCCCTGACTTAATCGTGCCCATCAGGCCTTTGCAGCTTTATGCTGATGGGGGTTACCAGCTGAGAATTAGGCGTCTTGAGGGTACCCCTAATTATGGTCCCCGACAGTGAGGTATCCATATCCCGAAGGCGTAGGAGTCCCTCGGCTCAGTCGGCCTTGCTGTCCGAGGCTTCTCTTGCTTAGTTAAAGGAACCCCTCGGTCGCTCTTCGATGAGCCGAGGCTAGGGGTAGCGGTGTCAGCACGGACAGAGGCAGAGTTGGCTCGAAAAGAAGACTTGGTCGGCCGGAGCCTGGTCGGGTCGTCCGTTAGCGGGACCGACGCCGGAGTTGATCTGCCGAGGCCTCGGGCCGGGCTGATGTCTTCGAGGGACAGCTGGCCGAGGCCTCGGGGTGACCAGCTGAGCCGCCTGCTTGGGCCGGATTCTCGGAGAAGACCCTGGCGGCGATGGCCCGGGCGTGATGATGATGTCGTCCTTCAGAGTGGAGATCCTTGGACCGCGTCGCCGTCCGAGGCTAGGTCGGACCTCGCCGAAGGTGTAGTCGACGCCGAGGGCGCTGCGGCTCCCTTCAACTGTCGAGATCCGAGCCTGCAGGATCGGATTATCTTGTAGTGTGTGTTTTCTGCGGCCGCCGAGGCCCAAACACACCCTCGCCGTGTTGTAAAGCTGCGCTTCTTTTCCTCTTGTTTTGAGTATCTAGACTTTTTCGTCGGTAACAGAGTTGTCTGTGCGAGCGAGAGTTGCTTTTCACGGAAGGTGATGAGTGAGGTATCCGTATCCCGGAGGCGTAGGAATCCCTCGGCTCGGTCGGCCTTGCGGCTTACGCGCACTCTTGCCCGTCCATGGGGTTCTGTCACCGACGCAGTCGAGAAGGCCCGAAGAATCGCTTCGGCAGAGGAACTTTCGAGCGTGAAGACTTGTTCGATCCGCGGAATCACCTATCCGAACGCGAGTTACTTATCGCATAAGGTGATGAGTGAGGTATCCGTATCCCGGAGGCGTAGGAGTCCCTCGGCTCGGTCAGCCTTGGCTGCTTACGTGTACTCCGTCGTTTTCAGGATCCACTTTCGAAGTAGTCGAAAAGCACGAAAGACATTCTGGCAGAAAGGATCTTTTTTCGAGGAAAATATTCGACGCAGAGGGGGTTGCCCCCTTTTAGCCCCCGAGGGAGGGTCGGGCTTTGTCGAGGCAAGGCTGACCCTTCCTTGATGACTAAACTTTGCGTAGGAACGAGGTATACGAACAACTTGAAAGCATCTTAAGGGTAGAAGCGATGTAGCTGTTGGATGTTCCAAGCGTTGCTGTAGACCTCGCCTTGGCTGTTGGCCAGCTTGTATGTTCCGGGCTTCAGAACTTTGGCGATGACGAACGGCCCTTCCCAGGGAGGCGTGAGCTTGTGCCGCCCTCGGGCGTCCTGTCGCAGCCGAAGCACCAGGTCGCCCACCTGGAGGTCTCGGGACCGGACCCCTCGGGCGTGGTAGCGTCGCAGGGACCGCTGGTACCGCGCCGAGTGTAGTAAGGCCTTGTCCGGAGCCTCTTCCAGCTGGTCCAGCGAGTCTTCTCGACTAGCTTGGTTGCATTGGTCGGCATAGGCCCTCGTCCTCGGGGAACCGTATTCTAAGTCTGTGGGCAAGATGGCCTCGGCCCCATAGACTAGAAAGAACGGCGTGAAGCCCGTGGCTCGGCTCGACGTTGTCCTCAGGCTCTAGACCACCGAGGGGAGTTCCTTCATCCATCGCTTGCCGAACTTGTTGAGGTCGTTGTAGATCCGAGGCTTGAGTCCTTGTAGAATCATGCCGTTGGCACGCTCTACTTGCCCATTCGTCATGGGGTGAGCCACGGCGGCCCAGTCCACCCGGATGTGGTGATCCTCGCAGAAGTCCAGGAACTTTCTGTCGGTGAACTGGGTGTCGTTGTCGGTGATGATGGAGTTCGGGACCCCAAAACGGTGGATGATGTTGGTGAAGAACGCCACCGCCTGTTCGGACCTGATGCTGTTTAGGGGTCGGACCTCGATCCACTTGGAGAATTTGTCGATGGCGACCAACAGGTGCGTGTAGCCCCTGGGTGCCTTCTGCAAGGGGCCGACGAGGTCCAGACCCCACACAGCAAAAGGCCAGGTGATGGGTATCGTCTGCAGAGCCTTAGCGGGCAGGTGGGTCTGCCTCGCGTAGAACTGACACCCTTCGCAGGTGCGGACGATTCTAGTGGCGTCGGCCACCGCCGTCGGCCAGTAGAAACCTTGTCGGAAGGCGTTTCCAACAAGGGCTCGAGGTGCTGCGTGATGGCCGCAAGCCCCCGAGTGTATCTCTTGCAGGAGCTTCTGACCTTCGGCGATGGGGATGCATCGCTGGAGGATGCCTGAGGGGCTACGGTGGTAGAGCTCCTTCCCATCTCTCAGCAAGACGAACGACTTGGCGCGTCGCGCCAACTGTCGAGCTTCGGCTCGGTCGAGGGGTAGCTCCCCTCGGTGGAGATATTGCAGGTACGGGGTCTGCCAGTTTCGATTAGGCGTGACCCCGCTTCGCTCCTCCTCGACGCGCAGTGCCTCACCCTCGGGGGTCGAGGATACCTCGGGCTGAACCGAGGGTGCCTCGGGCCGAGCTGAGGGTGCCTCGGGCTGAGCCGAGGGTGCCTCGGACTGAGCCGAGGGTACCTCGGGCTGGGCCGAGGGTGCCTCGGGCTCGGGCGTGTCGTCGATCTTGACGGAGGGTTGATGCAGGTCTCAGGAGAAGACGTCCGGGGGAACCATTGTTCGCCCCGAGGCTATTTTAGCCAGCTCGTCCGCAGTCTCGTTGTAGCGCCGGGCGATGTGGTTGAGCTCGAGCCCGTAGAATTTGTCTTCCAGGCGCCAAACCTCATCGCAGTAGGCCTCCATCTTCGGGTCGCGGCAGTGGGAGTTCTTCATGACTTGGTCGATGACGAGCTGCGAGTCACCGCGAGCGTCGAGGCATCGGACCCCTAGCTCGATGGCGATCCGCAACCCGTTGACCAGAGCCTCATACTCAGCCACATTGTTGGACGCCGGGAAATGGAGGCGTAGCACGTAGCGTAGGTGCTTTCCGAGGGGCGAGATGAAGAGCAGGCCCGCGCCTGCTCCTGTCTTCATCAGCGACCCATCGAAGAACATGGTCTAGAGTTCCGGTTGGATCGGAGCTGTTGGGAGCTAGGTGTCGACCCATTCAGCCATGAAGTCCGCCAAGACCTGGGACTTGATGGCCTTCCGAGGGGCGAACGAGATCGTTTCGCCCATGATTTCCATCGCCCACTTCGCGATTCTACCCGAGGCCTCTCGGCACTGGATGATCTCCCCCAGGGGGAAGGATGACACCACAGTTACCGGATGAGACTCGAAGTAGTGTCGCAACTTCCGCCGCATCAGGATCACCGCGTAGAGCAGCTTCTGAACTTGTGGGTAGCGGGTTTTGGTCTCGGACAGTACCTCGCTGATGAAGTAGACTGGCCTCTGGACGGGCAATGCATGCCCCTCTTCTCGTCTCTCAACCACAATCGCGGCGCTAACCACCTGGGTGGTCGCGGCGACGTAGATCAAGAGGACTTCTCCGGCAGCAGGGGGCACCAAGATGGGCGCATTCGTGAGGAGCGCCTTCAGGTTCCCGAGGGCTTCCTCGGCCTCAGGGGTCCAAGTGAAGCACTCGGCCTTCCTTAAGAGGCGGTACAGAGGCAGGCCTCTTTCGCCGAGGCGTGAGATGAAGCGGCTCAGAGCCGCAAGACATCCCATGACCCTCT
The DNA here is from genome assembly GCF_902167145.1 of Zea mays. NCBI lineage: Eukaryota > Viridiplantae > Streptophyta > Magnoliopsida > Poales > Poaceae > Zea > Zea mays. Next base: position 197,043,641 of record NC_050097.1, on the reverse strand, counting down.
GTACGCCCTTCAAGTCCTTGATGGGCCCCATGCTGGTGATGGCTGTGATCTTCTCCGGGTTGGCTTCGATGCCCTGCTCGGAGACGATGAACCCCAAGAGCATGCCTCAGGGTACCCCGAAGACACACTTTTCGGGATTGAGCTTCACGCCTTTCGCCTTGAGACATCGGAATGTCACTTCAAGGTCGGAAAGGAGGTCGGAGGCTTTCCTCGTCTTGACTATGATGTCATCGACGTAGGCCTCGACCGCCCGGCCAATGTGTTCGCCGAACACATGGTTCATGCACCGCTGGTACGTCGCATCCGCATTCCTCAAGCCGAACGGCATGGTGACATAGCAGTACATGCCGAAGGGTGTGATGAAAGAAGTCGCGAGCTGGTCGGACTCTTTCATCCTGATTTGGTGATACCCTGAGTAGGCATCGAGGAAAGACAGGGTTTCGCACCCAGCAGTGGAATCCACGATTTGATCGATGCGAGGCAGAGGGTAGGGAACCTTCGGACATGCTTTGTTTAGACCAGTGTAGTCTACACACATCCGCCATTTCCCTCCTTTCTTTCTCACAAGCACAGGGTTGGCAAGCCATTCGGGATGGAATACCTCTTTGATGAACCCTGCCGCCATTAGCTTGTGGATCTCCTCGCCTATGGCTCTGCGCTTTTTTTCGTCGAATCGGCGCAGATGCTGCTTGACGGGTCGGGCTCCGGCTCGGATATCCAGCGAGTGCTCGGCGACATCCCTCAGTATGCCGGGCATGTCCGAGGTACTCCACGCGAAAACGTCGGCGTTCGCGCGGAGAAAGTCGACGAGCACTGCTTCCTATTTGGGATAGAGCTCGGAGCCGATCCAAATCTGCTTGGAGGCGTCGCTGCCGGGGTCGAGGGGGACGGACTTAACCGTCTCCGCTGGCTCGAAGTTGCCGGCGTGGCGCTTCACGTCTGGCACCTCCTTAGAGAGGTTCTCCAGGTCGGCGATGAGGGCCTCTGATTCGGCGAGGGCCTCGGCGTACTCCACGCACTCGACGTCGCATTCGAACACGTGTCGGTACGTGGGGCCGACGGTGATGACCCCGTTGGGCCCGACATCTTGAGCTTGAGGTAGGTGTAGTTGGGGACGGCCATGAACTTCGCGTAGCATGGCCTCCCCAATACTGCATGGTAGGTTCCTTTGAACCCGACCACCTCGAACGTGAGGGTCTCCCTTCGGAAGTTGGAGGGTGCTCCGAAGCAGACGGGAAGGTCGAGTTGTCCGAGGGGCTGGACGCACTTCCCGAGGATGATCCCGTGGAAAGGCGCAGCGCCTGCCCGGACCGAGGACAGATCAACACGCAGGAGCCCGAGGGTCTCGGCATAGATGATGTTGAGGCTGCTGCCTCCGTCCATGAGGACCTTGGTGAGTCTGACGTCGCCGATGATGGGGTCGACAACGAGCGGGTATTTCCCCGGGCTCGGCACGTGGTCGGGGTGGTCGGCATGGTCGAAGGTGATGGGCTTGTCGGACCAGTTTAGGTAGACTGGCGCCGCCACCTTCACCGAACAGACCTCCCGACGCTCTTGCTTGTGGTGCCGTGCCGAGGCGTTCGCCGCTTGCCCACCATAGATCATGAAGCAGTCGCGGACCTCGGGGAACTCTCCTGCCTGGTGATCTTCCTTCTTGTCGTCGTCGCGAGCCCTGCCACCCTCCGCGGGTGGCCCGGCCCTATGGAAGTGGCGCCAAAGCATGGCGCACTCCTCAAGGGTGTGCTTGACGGGCCCCTGATGATAGGGCACGACTCCTTGAGCATCTTGTCGAAGAGGTTGGCACCTCCGGGGGGTTTCTGAGGGTTCTTGTACTCGGCGGCGGCGACAAGGTCCGCGTCGGCGGCGTCGCGTTTCGCTTGCGACTTCTTCTTGCCCTTCTTCTTGGCGCCGCGCTGAGTTGACGCCTCGGGGGCATCTTCCGGTGGGCGGCCCTGGGGCTGCTTGTCCTTCTGGAAGATAGCCTCAACCGCCTCCTGGCCAGAGGCGAACTTGGTGGCGATGTCCATCAGCTCGCTCGCCCTGGTGGGGGTCTTGCGACCCAGCTTGCTCACCAGGTCACGGCAGGTGGTGCCGGCGAGGAATGCGCCGATGACATCCGAGTCGGTGATGTTGGGTAGCTCGGTGCGCTGCTTCGAGAATCGCGGATGTAGTCCCGGAGAGACTCTCCTGGCTGCTGTCGGCAGCTTCGGAGGTCCCAGGAGTTCCCAGGGCGCACGTACGTGCCCTGGAAATTGCCGGCGAAGGCCTAGACCAGGTCGTCCCAGTTGGAGATCTGCCCCGGAGGCAGGTGCTCCAACCAGGCGCGAGCGGTGTCGGAGAGGAAATGGGGGAGGTTGCGGATGTTGAGGTTGTCGTCGTCCGTTCCACCCAGTTGGCAGGCCAGCCAGTAGTCCGCGAGCCACAGTTCCGGCCTTGTCTCCCCCGAGTACTTTGTGATAGTAGTCGGGGTTCGGAACCGGGTCGAGAACGGCGCCCGTCGTATGGCGCGGCTGAAAGCCTGCGGACCGGGTGGTTTGGGCGAGGGACTCTGATCCTCCCCGCTGTCGTAGCGTCCCCCACGCCTGGGGTGGTAGCCTCGGCGCACCCTCCCGTCGAGGTGGGCCCGACGGTCGCGATGATGGTGCTTGTTGCCGAGGCGACCCGGGGCCGCAGGCGCTGTGTTGCGCGTGCGCCCGGTGTGGACCGAGGCTTCCCGCATGAATCGGGAAGTCGCGGCGCGATGTTCCGAGGGGTACCCCTGCCTTCGGGAGGCGGAGCTTTCGGCCCGTCGGACCGCGGCGCCTTCCAGGAGATTCTTGAGCTCTCCCTGGATTTGCCGCCCCTCGGTGGTTGATGGCTCCGGCATCGCGTGGAGGAGCATTGCCGCTGCAGCCAGGTTCTGGCCGACTCCACTAGAAGCGGGTGGCGGCCTCATCCTGACATCGTCGGCGATGCGGTGCTGGAAGCCCTGGGGTAGATGACGCATTTCTCCGACCGGAGGTTGGTCCACCCATTCCTGCCCGACGTCCCGGCGGATCGGCTCAAGTGCTACTGCTCCCTCGTCGAGCCTGGCCGGCACCCCGCGGATTTGCTCGAGCTGTGGGTCATGACCCCCCGCCTGAACGGGGACCACTGCTAGCTCCCGTAGGATGTCAACGCGAGGCACAGGCCTAGGGAGATCACCGTTCTCCGGCATACCAAGATGGTTGCCTTCGGAGGGACCTCCTAGATCGACGTGGAAACATTCACGACTTGGGCCGCAGTCCTCGTCGCCGAGGCTGCGGCTACCGTCGAAACAGTCGGAAAGGCAGTAGTCGCACGCGGTCATGAAGTCCCGCATGGCACTGGGGTTACCAAGTCCGGAGAAATCCCAACATAAGTCGGGCACGTCGTCTTCCTCGGACCCAGAGGGCCCGTAGGTCGAGACGTCCGTCAGCCGGTCCCAGGGTGACCGCATACGATACCCCAGAGGGTTTGGACTCGCCTCTACGAGGGCGTCCGCCAAAGCGAAGTCGCTTGGCGGGTCGAGGCTGAATCCAAGAGGCGTGAGATGGGAATCGATCAGTACCTCTTGGTCGACGGGCAGTGATGAAGTCACGTGAGGGACTGACTGCACCGTCGTCCCAGGTACGAGGGTGACGCCCAGCAAGCCTTTCGCGAGCATGCTGGCGTCGTCCGTTTGCTTGGAATTGGCGTGCTGCGGGGAGACAGCGCTCGTCTTTGTCTCAGACGCGAGGTCGATGCCCGACGTGCCCCCCGTTGGGGCACCGGCGCCGTCGACTCGCTCGACAGCCGACGAGGCGCTGCCTCCTGCTTGGCCTTGGTTGCCCCGCCTCCTCCTCCGTCGGCGGGGGAGAGGACGGGGTGTGCTCGAATGTTGTTCTTCCACCACGCGGGGAAGACGTCGTCGATTCCGCCGCCGGCGGGCGGGCTGTCGGCCGCCATTGTCGCTGTCGCACGGTGGGGGAAGGAGTATCATGTCGTAGTTGCCGTCGAGGGACATGAACTCAAGACTCCCGAAACGGAGCACCGTCCCGGGCTGGAAAGGTTGCTGGAGACTGCCCATCTGGAGCTTGACGGGAAGCTGTTCGTCAACACGCAGCAGGCCCCTACCTGGCGCGCCAACTGTCGGCGTTTCGAGACCGGGGGGTCCCTGAGCCGACGAGTGAAATGTCGCCGCGTGCCCCAGCCTAGATGGGTCGGCGCGAGACGGAGCACGAAGGGGGGAACCAAGGAGGGAGACAGGCAAAAGGGGAAACCTGCGGCCTTCGTGTTGTCCTGCGCCCAGGTCGGGTGCGCTTGCAGTAGGGGGTTACAAGCGTCCACGGAGGAGAGAGCGAGGGACTCTACGCGTCGTCCCGTCCTCCCGCGCAGCCAACCCTCTGTAAGAGGGCCCTGGTCCTTCCTTTTATAGGCGTAAGGAGAGGATCCAGGTGTACAATGGGGGTGTAGCAGAGTGCTACGTGTCTAGCGGAGGAGAGCTAGCGCCCTAAGTACACGCCATCGTGGCGGCCGGAGAGGTTTTGGCACCCGGTTCGTGTGGTGTCATGGCTGTCAGAGGAGCGCTGGAGCCTGGCGGAAGGACAACTGTCGGAGCTGTCGAGTCCTTGCTGACGTCCTCTTGCTTCCGTAAGGGGGCTGAGAGTCGCCGTCGTCATAGAGCGTGCGGGGCGCCATCATTACTTGTCTGGCGGAGCGAGCCAGATGGGATGCCGGTCTTGTTCCCCGTAGCCTGAGTCAGCTTGGGGTAGGGTAATGATGGCGCCTCCTGTTGACGTGGTCGGTCCGCGCCCTAGGTTGGGCGATGTGGAGGCTCCTCCGAGGTCGAGGTCGAGTCTGTCTTCCGTGGCCGAGGTCGAGTCCGAGCCCCTGGGTCGGGCGAGGCGGAGACCGTCGGCTGAGGCCAGGGCTGAGTCCGAGCCCTGGGGTCGGGCGAAGCGGAGTTCGTCGTCTTCCGGGGCTGAGCCCGAGTCCGAGCCCTGGGGTCGGGCGGATCGGAGTTCGTCGTCTTCAGGGGCTGAGCCCGAGTCCGAGCCCTAGGTCGGGCGGAGCGGAGTTCGTCGTCTTCAGGGGCTGAGCCCGAGTCCGAGCCCTGGGGTGGGGTGGAGCGGAGTTCGCCGTCTTCCGGGGCTGAGCCCGAGTCCGAGCCCTGGGTCGGGCGAAGCGGAGTTTCCTATGGTGCCTAAGGCCGGGCCTGACTGCCTGTCAGCCTCACTCTGTCGAGTGGCGCAGCAGTCGGAGCGGCGCAGGCGACGCTGTCCTTCTGTCAGGCCGGTCAGTGGAGCGGCGAAGTGACTGCGGTCACTTTGGCTCTGTCGACTGGAGGATGTGCGTCAGAATAAAGGTGTCAGGCCACCTTTGCATTAAATGCCCCTGCGATTTGGTCGGTTGGCGTGGCGACTTGGCCAGGGTTGCTTCTTGGCGAAGACTGGGCCTCGGGTGAGCCGGAAGTATGTTCGTCGCTGGAGGGGGGTCTCGGGCGAGACGGAGATCCTCCGGGGTCGGCTGCCCTTGCCCGAGGCTGGGCTCGGGCGAGGCGTGATCGAGTCCCTGGAATGGACCGATCCCTGACTTAGTCGCACCCATCAGGCCTTTGCAGCTTTGTGCTGATGGGGGTTACCAGCTGAGAATTAGGAGCCTTGAGGGTACCCTAATTATGGTCCCCGACAATATGTCTATGAACTCCAATAGCACATTGAACTAGCCTATCCTTAACTTCTTTGTCCATCCTTTGAAAACTAATGATTAAGGGTTTTTAAGCTGGTGCCCTCAGTTTTACTGGTGTCCTCACTTTTATCATTAGTCGTGTTTTTTTGCTCAGTTTTGCCCTTCTGTTCTATAGCACTGGAAGGACAAAACTCCAACCCTGAGCCATTCCACCATAAGGTTCCACGAAATCGCTTATCAGTCTATTACACCACAAACAATAGAACATTCCAACATCACCCCACACAAATCTCCAACCCTGAGCCATCATCACCATAAGGGTCCACGAAATCTACACCGAATTAAGAAAACAGATCGAGGATGAAAGTGGATATCTGAATCATTTAGATAAATTTAATATTTTAAAATACATATATATGAAAATTGATGATGATCTTTGCTTATGTTATCAAGCACATTATTATAAATAAGAATATTTTTTACGTAAATTGTTTATATATTATTTGTTCTCTACAAGAAAAAGATGATTTAATATCTGTATGTGTATCGATTATATATATTGTTTGAGAAAATATATGATAAATTTGATTATTTTTTATATTTATAAGATCAGGTCAAAAAACAAGAATACAAATTTATATAGCAGACTCTATATCCTATTTATTCGGGAAAAAACACTAAAAAAGTTATACTAATAAATAAATACATGTTTTCGTCCGTTTCCATATCGTACACACGTGAGGGTAAGTGCAACAAAGAGGGTCCAAGGAGATGCAGTGAGCGCGTCACCGTGGTCCTCCGGAAGACCTTCTACAGCGCACCGCGACGGGGAATAAGGCTATCCGCACTCATACTACTCTATTTCTCTACCCTAAAAGGAATATTTTATCCTGGTCAGCGAGGTTTTCTACTTTATCCAACAATTCTCCGCGATCACAATTACTCTATATATCTACCCTATATCAACTACCATATATTATATTATATTTTTTCTCCACTTTTCTATACCGTCAGCATGCATGTGGGCCCGTCTCCACCACCTCCACGTGCATGCATGTGCATGCAGCCGTGCACAGCATGCGTCTACCATCCAATACGCGCACGAGAAAGTTTCGAGTAGGACTCTGTAAATAGCGTTCCTCCGGTCCGCTCTAAATTTACAGTCGCCTTTAGAGTCCTTCATTGCAGCATTCTTTTACTTTATATCTAACGCTATCCTCGTAGCGTATTCCTCACAGCTTCCCACTGCGGGTAGCCTAATACGGGAGTTCGCAGGAACAATCACCGTGCCTCGAGGAAATCGCCTCGGCTTCCTTTCCGCGTACGTCCGAACAGAAGCCAGTGCGAATACAATAGAACGCAACAGACTCATGGACGGACCACACGACACACATTGCCTAAACAAAACATAGATTTCAGACGACTGACGCCTAGGGAAATGTTTTTTTAATACAGTATCTGATACTACTGCATACGCCTACGGCCTATCTTTCAGTGCACAGAAGTTTGGGTAATGGTCCCAACAAATTGTGTCTTGAGGTTTTACCGCTTGGTAGGACTTAGGAGCTTCTTGAGACACTCCGTACTCCATACCCTTTTCGTTATGCACGTCGATCCAACCCCATGTACGTAGGGCTACTTTAGTAATCTCAAATCCCCTTCGAAATAGAAGGAATTAAGGTGAAATAAACTAATTTCCTCTCCAAACCCTTTCAATCTCGAATGGGTTTAAGTTTCCAAACTAGCTCGTATAGATAGTAAAATAGACACTACGGTTGATACTGCCACTATAAAGTATGATACTATTATAGTGCGTTTGGTTGAATGTACGAGGAGGGATGGAATGAGGCGACCACGTTTTCTATAGTGTTTGGTTGAGAGTCAAACAGGGGCGAGGTGAACCCCGAAGTGATTTTTGGGGGCGGCGTGATCCCAAAAAATCGAAGGGACGGTGTCGCCCCCGACTCATCCAACTTTAACCTCAAACCAAACACACCCTTAGTGACCGTGATGTGTCATGCTAGCACGCGTGCCTAGCTATAGGCCTAGACACCACACTATAGTCTATAGTCGTGGTATGCCGACACTATATGACACTAGCACCTTAGTGCATGTGCCACCTTTAGAACAACTTTAAGATTGCATACAATTTTAAAACACGAACATTCATACGATTATAAAGCGGATTTATTAATTTTAAACCATAACAAATCCTAATCACATGCAGGGCTGGCCCCGAGGATACGCAGGGTCCCTCAGAGCCCGTAAATTAGATAGGGCCCTATTTATCCAGCTTATGTCCAAATACATATTGCAACGAAAGCCTACTACAATCCCTCGACTCTGCATTTTTCACACGCAGATTGTGGTGTGCTTGATAACAATTGATTCCTTTTTTGTAAATTTAGCTACGGAAGAATAGTAGTAGTAGCAGGAGGAGGGCAACATGATGATGCAGGGAGATAAGAGTTGAGGAGCTACGCAATCATCACTCCGAGCAGGTACGGACGGTGCAAAAGGCTGGGCGCCATGCATCATCTGCATGATGGAAGGAAGGCGGGTGCAAGCTTGTTCTCAGAGTCAGCAGATGGCAAATTGCTAGCGGCATAGCGCTGCGCTGCGCTGCACAGCAGCAGCCAGCCAGCCAGCCCCGAGCGAGCACAGCGCGCGTTGAGCAGTTTTGTTACAGCGCAGCAGCACCGGCACCGGCACCGGCATGCAACTGGAAGCGGCTGGGGCCGGTGGAGCTAGAGAACGAGGAGGAAACAAACAACTGGGAGTGGCCTTTTGCTGCTCTTCTAGTTCTGAAGATCTGACGCTTCCATCATCCGCATGCAGCGCGCCCCCACGCACAGGCACAGGCACAGTCGTCGCGGCACCCCATCGCCACTTTCCCCGGTTTGCCTGGGGCCTGTGCCGCCGTGGCCCGGTCGCTAGTCTCGCCACAGTGACAGCGCTGTCCCTGTCCTGACCATTCCATGGCGTTTGGCGCTGCCGGCTCCTGCGGTCCTGCTGCATATGCTTCTGCTCTGCTGTAATATATTATTTTTTCTCTTCATACATGTTCGAGACTTCTCGTAAACGAGAGTATGAGACGATGACAATAATAATAAAATCCCCATATGCGTTTTTTGTTTGCACTATTTGCATGGCGCTGTTTTTGGTTAGCCTATACCCGGCCGAACTGCGCACAGCGATGGATGGAGGGTCTGTTTGGTTTGCGTTGCACCAGACCTACCTGGCCCAGGCACAACTCCCAGGCGTTCAATTTCGATCGCCTGGGGCTAGCTATGATCATTTGCCTGGCAGGTAAATGCCTACGTACGCTCTTCGATGTTTGTGGTTGAGTACATTGGATTCTGTAGGAGTTGTTGTTCCGTCGATGGACAAGCCAACCTGTTTGTTGCTTCAAGCAACTACGACATCGAACCTGGTCAGGCTTCTTCTAGAATTTCAACGCCTGAAACTGTTGCTTTGGCGCCAAAACAGATTTCTTAGGTAAACAGCTGATATTATTGTGAACCTTATTTTGAAGGATATTGAGAAAGCTTATAATTAAGCTTGTTGCTTCACCTCAAGGCGGAAGAGACCTTATCGAAGAACGCGTGGCTGTCCAAATTTGGCCTCTTCGACGAGGTTGGGCTCCCATTCGATTCCACTTGACGGCTTATTCATTTTGCTCTCAATCCATTAGATTAAGTGTGTTTGAGTGAGTTTAATTTCCAAACAAGTCAAAAAAATTATATTTTTTTCAGATCATATTCAATCTATATAGGATAGAAATAACCAAACAATGCCCGAAGAAGGTTGGTTTGATCAAAATAATATAAATTTCTTGATTTTGGTCCGCCTCTAGGAGTCTGGGTGGCCTTTTTTTATGAGTCTAGCCATTATGTGTGTGGTCGTGTGCAGTGTTAGCTGTTAGATTCTGTGGTGCTTAGGATTGATTCCTAAGCCCCTAAAATAGTAATCCGTAACTGCAAATCCTCGATAACCAATAGATCTATTCTAGAGAAAAAATATCTCAGTGTGCCAAGCCCTTACAAACAATCGCTGGATGCACTTTTGTTCTCCTTACACACATGAGGATGAGATAAAAGAATTCATTTCCCTCTGGCAAGTTATCAACAGCACTCATGAACTCAATGATCTCGACGATACTATTTTATGGAGGTGGACGACGGATGGGAGTTATAGTTCAAGTAGTGCATATAAAATTCAGTTCACAACGAATTTTTGTAAAATCAAAATTTATCCTATCTGGAAAGCGAGAATTGAGCCAAAATGTCGTTTTTTTCGCGTGGACCATGTTGCGTAACAGAATTCTGACTGCGGACAACCTACAAAAGCGGGGATGGCCTTGCAATCTAATTTGTTGTCTTTGCAACTTATCACAAGAAAGTATGCCTCATTTAGGCAAAGACTGCCCGTTTTCTATAGAGGTTTGGAACATGATCCTATCTTGGGCCAATCTGTCATTTCTAAGTAGCGTTTCTAACCTCGGCTCGTTGTATGATTGGTGGAAGAGATTAAGGAACCGTTGCTGCAAGGAGTCAAAGAAGATTTTCGATGGACTCATCATCTCTTTTTGGTGGAATATATGGTTGGAAAGAAATAACAGAATCTTTCAGAGACTTCAAAGATCTGCTATCCAGGTTACGCAATTGGTGAAAGATCAAATTGGGAGTTGCAGTGTATGTTAGATTGAGTTAGTGTATGTTTTTCTTCTTTTCGTTTTTTCTTTTGCTCCGTCTTCTGAAGTCTGTTATCTATTTCTCTTCTAATATATTGAAGAGGCAAATCTTTTGCCGCTTCCTTTCAAAAAAAACTAAGAGGATTATGGTTACATACCTTCATTGTTGTTCATGGGGGCAGCGATGGCGGCGGCATCTTGCATTGTAGACCCGCCGCCTCCGTGTGTGTTCCGGCGAGGAGACTAGTTCCCGTGGCGGTGGATCGGCTCCTCCAGTGGCACCTGGAGGGGAGGCTCAGATCCCGTTCACGTTGGGGAGATCACGAGGATTGAAGCCGTGAGTCGTAGCTCTTCCGGTCACTCCGAGCGCCTAGGTGATGGGGACATGTGGAATGTTGATTAGGGTTTGTGGTCGAACGATTAGCATTGGCTACCCGTCGACCCTCTTAATCGTATTTACATAGTGTCGTGTGACTGGGGACTGCAACCAACGGTTATGATAGCCCTCCAGTTCCTGTTAATCGGGTAATGTAGAGGACACACTCTAACATTAGCGAGCACACGCAAACAATGAGTGTCGGATGTTGGGAAGCAAAAATTATCGTAGCATCTCATTGGATAAAGATTTTTGTATGTTAGGTGATATTTAGACTATCTCCAACAACGTATACATATTTAAACTCTACTCTACGAACAGTACAATCTACCGTGCAGAATTGTACAAAACAGTGCTTATGGGTAAACTTTGGGTGAACTGCTGGAGTCGGCCTTACAGGGGTCTTCGCCTTTGCAATACTTGTATAAAGTCCTAATTACCCTTCAACTATGATGTTACAATTGTTTGTCTATTCAAAGATAGTTTGGTCAATTTCCGTCTCTATCATTCCTTGAATCCTTGTTGACCGTCTTATTGGTGGTGGGCGTATCTTCGCTTCTGGTGAAGACTCCCTGGCGTGGCTTCGCTTGATTGTACGAGAATACAGCTTTGTTGGTCCTGAGGTTTTGTACAAAATCTTCATAGGCGGTTTCGTATCATGTCTGTGTTAGCGAAGCCTTCGAGCGTAGAACGAATGACTTTTCAATCTTCGCTATACATATAGTATTCACGGTCAAGTGAATTGGGACACACGTTTATCTTTTTTTTTTCGTTCTTACCACTCTCATTATTTTGTGATGAATATAAAACAACGATTGGTTGTTAGTCATGTGTAGAATATCTAAGGACACATATATATAATCTACAACGAAATCTCTAACAAACCCTAAATTAGGGAAGAATTATGTGTGCCTGAGTCACCCGCCGGAGAAGACCAGATCTCGCCGCCCGCCCCACCAGATCACAGAAGGTGGTTGGCACCAAGAAAAGCAACCCACATGGATTATGTTGGGTTGGAAGGGTTTGGTGCCCCTGACCACCCCGCCACACCCCCTGCTGGTTTCTCTACCAATTTATTCCCATCCGTGATTAACTAGCTTGCGCGCGCATTCTTTACATCGCAGCCATGACAATTGCCGGTGCGCACTGCCCAAGGCAAAATCTATCTCTTGTCACCCTGCATAAGATTTTTAGGGTTTTTTTGTTGGAAAAAAATTCTTCAACATACCGCAGCCTCTCACATGCATCACCTAAAGGTCCACACAATGACACAAACATGTCAAAACTACAACTTAACCGTAAGCAGATAATCTCTCGTTGTTTTTAAATTACCAAACAGTTAATTTGCTGTTTTGCCCTGTTTCTGTGGGCCTGCATGTGGTGGATTTTAGGGGCTGCAAAGGAATGAGTTTGCATCCAATATGCAGATATTTTCCCCCTTTTTAGCTTGGCTCTTTGGGCGCCTCCACCCTCGGATCATTCTGAAGCCCTGCAAAACGATGACAGAAAACGACTTCGCATCGAAAGCCCTCCAAAAGCTAGAGCCGTTTTAAGGTTGAGAGCCAGAGCATCTAAAATCTAGCCTTTGTTGGCTCCTCCTACATTTTTTTCATACATCATTCAAAATAGACACAGGGAAAGCGGTTTTGCCAAACGAACTGTAAAACAACTCAGGCTCCTCTAGAGAAGCTAAGGAGACAGAGAAGCAGAGTTGGAGATATTTTTAGAGAAGCTGGAGCCTTTATAAATTAAAGGGGACCTTAGCTCTCTCCTCGCGGATACATAACTTCACTATATATAAATAAAAACTGGTTCGCTAATTTCTACTTGTTCACTAACCTTCGATTTTAGTGCTTGTTCGAGATATATAAATAAAAACTGGTTTGTGAATTTGAAGGCGAAGAGAGTATAATTTACGCCGCCAAGCATATATAGAGGGATCCTCTCTGTACGTACCTGTATATATGTATGTACCTAGTGTACATCTATTTTTTAAAAGAAAAAGATACACATACATACATGCGGATCCATCAAGTTGCGCTGCTCCCATAGTTTATATCTTAGATGAAAATGCGTATGATTCATATGAGATGTGTGAGGTGAGAATGGAACCAAGAAGGATGCGGTGGGTCTTGGAAGCACGCACGCACACGCACGCATCATCCTTCATCTGTCTCGAGAGACATCTCATGCATAAATCATGTGGGCCATGTGCGTACGTGATCGGCGGATCGCCGTGCATGTGATCGGCCGCCTGCTGCAGTAGTGCTTGTGCTAGCTTTCGATGCAAAATGCAAGCAGGATCCGATGCACTTATACCTTCTAGTATTTCAAAACGTACGTGGATATACACTCCATATGCAACTTACTGTATTAAACTAAGCTGCTTTTGGTCGCGATCACATCCCCTCTGAGCCATTGTGTGTGCTCCCTGCAAGGCTGCAATCACGAGCGGCGCGCGCCGCCGATGGACGCCGCGCCACGTGTATTTATGGCATGGCAGTGGCATATATGCATGCATGTGCATGCTCTTGATCTCTGACTGGTTTTTGTTTTGCGTGAAGCTACTACGCGCAGTCTGGATGTCTTGGCAAGCTTTATTATTTTATTATTATCGTGATGTTTCGATGCTCCTTCTCGTACGTGGCCTCTTCGGGACGACGTTGTATGAATCGACGAGGGCTAGTTTGAAAACTCAAATTTTTTTTGGATTGAAGATGATTGGAGAGAAAATTAGTTCATTTCTACCTTAACCCTCTTCAATTCCAAAGAAGATTCGAGGTTTCAAAGTAGTCCTGAGGGTTAAAAAGTACACGGCTGCTGCATGCTGATTGATCTGTTCCTTGGCCGTAGGCAAAACAAGACATGATTAGTCATGCAACTTGTTCTATATATATTATATTTGATGCCGACAAGCAGCGCAACGGGCGAGAAACTAGTAAGCCAGCATCGTGGACACGTTTTGAAAAAACTCATATAAAATAAATTTAATATCAAAATAAATATATAGTCGATATATCAGATATTAAACTGATAAAAATAAATATTATACTTTGTCTTAGCCAAAAGACCGAAAAAGATATGAGTTCAAAAAAGTCAAATCACTTTTTTGATACTGCTGTTACTGCTGCTGCTGCTACTGCTACTGCTACTACTACTACTGCTACTGCTACTGCTACTGCTACAACTGCTACTGCTACTGTTACTGCTACTGCTACTGCTGCTACTGCTGCTACTGCTACTACTGCTACTGCTACTGCTACTTCTACTCCTACTGCTGCTGTTGCTGCTGCTGCTACTACTACTACTGCTGCTGCTACTGCTCCTGCTGCTGCTCCTGCTACTGCTACTACTGCTACTGCTGTTACTGCTGCTACTACTGCTACTCACTAGAACCAAGGGGGAAGGGGGAGTTAAGTAGTCATGGTGCTTAGATGATTCTTGAACTTATAATCTTATTCACCTTTGTGTTCACTAATCAACGAGTAACATAGGAATATAGGGTACACATACATTGCGGGTTGGACCTATCTAAATTGTATGCATGCTGGTCCCGACCATATATCTAGTTTGAACAATCCCCCTCTCTAATAAATTTCTTCTTTTTTGACTTTGTGTACCCTGGTGTTATATATCATGATGATAATATTATTAGTGATACATATACACTCTTAGTATGGTTGTACCCACCAATCAATACTGCCTTAGAACGGATTGGTGGCTATAAATGATACTCCCTCCGTTTTTTATAGTTGACGTTGGTTAGTGTAAAATTGCACTAGCTAGCGTCAATTTAAAAAAATAGAGTTAGTACTAAATAGGTCTAGAGCTTGGATTCTTGGCAACCGCACAAACCTCCTTTAGCACGTGTCGATAGCTAGAACACGTGCTAAAAGGGTGTCTAGAGTGTATCTTTTCTAGGGTGACGTAAGATAACCCTTTTTAGTGTAGTGTGTTAGAGCCATAAACCATTAATAAAGGTGTTGACGCTTTTTCGGAGCGCCAATCACTCAAGAAGAACCGGCGGCGGTGTCCTCTGCACAGGGGCGGACGGTCCGCGCGCAGGGGCCGGACGGTCCGCGGCCTGGTGCGAGGCGGCGGTGCTCTCTGGTCAGACGCGGACGGTCCGCGGCACAGGGCCGGACGGTCCGCGACCTGGTGCAGGAGCTAGAATTCCCTGCCTGACGGCCGGACGGTCCGCGCCCTAGGGCCGGACGGTCCGCGCGTGCGCAGGGGCGGCGGTAGATCGCCGACGGCGCCTGGATCTCGCTCCCGGGAGGGACCCCGTCGGGGAGGAGAGATCCTAGGAGTTGTCTAGGCTCGGGCAGGCCGACCTAGACTCCTCTAATCGACGTAGAGTCGAGGAGAGGCAGAGAATTTGGGGATTGGAATACTAAACTAGAGCTAAACTAGAACTAAACTAGAACTACTCCTAATGCATAAGGTAAAAACGAGTAATAGACTTGATTTGTTCGATTGTTGGGGGTTCAATCGGCCGTAGCCCTTCATCTATATAAAGGGGGAGGTCTGGATCCGTTTCCAACTGTTTCCCGAGTTAATCCCGCGGTTTTAGGTAACAAATCCCGCGAGAAACTAGGAACCCTAACTGACTCTGCGCGCGCGCGGACCGTTCGCGCCACCACCGCGGACAGTCCGGACCGCGGACCGTCCGGCCTCAGGGCCGGACCGTCCGCCAGGCTCATTTCAGCCTTCAACATATGCCCCCCTGCCTTTTGGTGTAGTTTGACGAACCAAAAGCATATGAACTAAACCTGATGTAAGTCATCGGCTTTTCAAAATAGAGATCATTCAATAAAGCACCAATGTATAAAGGCCGTTTTGGATTGTATCTTTCTCGGCCATGACCATTTGATCAATGGATCAAAATGAATAGAATGGAGGTGCCCCCTAGCCTGGATAGACAAAGGGACTATACAAGTACCATGGATTTATCGTCATGTCATTCCATGTTTGAACAGGATAATATACCGACGATGAGTAAATAGGTGGAAAGTACCCTGGTCTCATAGAATGAATAGGCGATGCTTGTTGTGTCGCCTTTCGGGTCGTTTTGTTTGACCGTTTTGTTTTAGCAGGTGACCGGGGTTTCTTTGTTGACCGATCACGTGGAACAGTCTTTTTGCTAGTATTTTTGGAGAGCAACTGATCAAAAGTAGGATCGGCTTTGATCAGCCGATTATATGTGCTTTGACCTTGCGTCTTTTTCCTTGCTTTGTGTAGAGGTTGACGCCTTTGGTCATAGGTGGACTGTCCGGCTGAGTTAGCCGGACCGTTTGTCTGAGCACCGGATTGTCCGCACGTAGGTGCCGGACCATCTACGATGCTGGGGCTAGGCTGATGTGTTTTGTTTATTAACTGTGCCTGCCCCCCGGCGTCTTCGGACCTTTTAGCCTTCTCGTCCGAAGCCTTTCGAGCAATCTCCTTTTGTGATATATCTGACATGCGAGGATTGCTGATGACGATGCCCTTGCCTTTGCCTTTATCAGCCATTTCGGGCCGAACCAAGACCCTTTTGCATGTGAGTTCTATTGTATTAACAGGAAAGGGTTGTGTGTCTACTTGCATCTCCTGAAAAGCCAATCAACCCTCATTTATGGCCGATTGTATCTGTCGACGAAAAACATTACAATCATTGGTGGCATGAGAAAAGGAATTATGCCACTTATAATAAGCACGCCTCTTTAATTCATCAGGAGGAGGAATAGTATGAGTTAATTTAATGTTGCCGTTTTTCAATAACTCGTCAAATATTTTATCGCATTTGGCAACATTAAAAGTAAACTTAACTTCCTCTTGTCGATTCCTTCGAATCGACTGTAAAGCAGAACACGCTGAAGGTTTAGCCTGTCCTGGCCAAACCAGTTCGGCGATGTATACATCCGTGGATTCATCGTCCGAATTATCGTATCCCACTAGATGCATCTTATGGCTAGCCGATTTTGATGTTTCCTTACTTCGGCTTTCACAGGTCATAGCCCGCTGGTGTAAGTGTACTAGTGAAAAGAATTGGGTGCCATCTAATTTTTCTTTTAAGTAGGGTCGCAACCCATTGAAAGCTAGCCCTGTCAGTTGTTTTTCTGCGACATGAATCTGAAAGCATCGGTTTCTAGTGTCCCGGAATCTCCGGATATAGTCATTAACCGATTCTTCAGGTCCCTGTCGGACTGAAGCTAAGTCAGCCAATTCTAACTCATGTTCTCCTGAGAAGAAGTGTTCATGAAATTTCTGCTCTAATTCTTCCCAAGAGTTAATAGAGTTTGGTGGCAAAGCTGCGTACCATGCAAATGCAGTATCAGTAAGGGACAACGAGAATAAACGAACGCGGTAGGCTTCCCCATCAGCCAATTCTCCCAGGTGTGCTATGAATTGGCTTATATGTTCGTGTGTGCTTTTCCCACTTTCACCAGAAAACTTAGAGAAGTCTGGTATTCTAGTTCCCTGTGGGTATGGCACGGTGTCGAATCGGTGGCTATAAGGCTTCCGATACGATTGCCCTGTACCTGACACACTAACACCGAGTTTGTCCCTGAACATCCCGGCTACCTCATCTCTGACCCTCTCTGCCATGTCTGGCGACCATCCATTGAGTTTGTGGGTGGAGATTTCAGGTTGCCTGACATTACTCTGTCGGCTTTCCTCCCAGGTATGTTTGAGGTGTGTGTTAGGTGTCCTATTAATGTCACCAGCTCCTGCCTTATACCCCTCAGGCTCTCTTGTGGCCGAATAGTATTCAGCCCTATGTCCATGAGGTGGTATGGCATGATTATAATGTGTTGCTGGTGGGGTACCATAATGTTGCTGCGATGAATGTGGGAACTGTGCGTATTGCGCAGCTCTCGGCTCTGCGTATGCATATCCAGACGGTCCAGCCGTATATGGTGCTACGTGGGTAGTCTCGTACCCAGCCTGTCTGTCGTAAAGAACTGGACGGTCTGCGATCGGGCCGAATGGTCCAGGGCTGTACCCGGATGGATCAGCCATATATGGCGTGACTTGGGCAGTCTGCGCATGGACTCGTGTAGAGTCGGATGGTCCAGCATAATACGTCGGCCGGTTCATGCCATATCCGGACGGTCCAGCGTAAGATGGCGGACGGTCCGCAACATATCCGGACGGTCCGGCGTGATGCACCGGACGGTCCGTGATGGGGCTGAAGTGTTCAGGGTTGTACCCTGATGGTCCGGCCATGTACGGTGCGACCTGAGTGTTTTGTGTGCGGGCCTGCATCTGGTTGGACGGTCCGGCGAAATACGCCGGACGGTCCGCGGTATAACCGGACTGTCTGAGATGATGCTCGGACGGTCCGGTCGCGTCCAGTACCTGCCGCGTGCCTAGTGGTTGCGGCTGTGATGGTGACACGAAAGCATGCATCGGCATACCATATGATGGCTGGGTCAAAGGTGACCCGTTTATAGCCGATGTGTTTGACGTGGGTGGCACTGTATTAGACTCTCGCGATGGAAAATTAGGAGCAGCTGATTTCTCGTATGCACGCAAATGCATTTTAATAGATTCATCTACATATTGCTTCAACTAATCTCCTCGTTGATCCATGAAAGTCGTAAGAGATAGATCTGGAGTACTTACAGCGGGACCCTGCAGTGGAGGTAGGAGAGATTCCATATCGATCTCCCCTTGACGGACGATCTTCTGGTGGCGATCCACCGTGAAGTGTGACAAGTACTTGTCTGCCGCCTCCTTGCGTCGTTCGGAGAGTTTATGCAGCAGTTCCGCCTCTTCCTTGTCGCGTTGTTCGTTCCATTGCCGCATCACCTCTTTCTCATCGCGCATTACGAGGTCTTCAAAGGGCATTTGGTCATCAGCCGGGAGCGCCTCCATGGCCGGCTTGATGATGTTGGTAGTGGAGATCTTGGTGTGATCCTTAGAACCGGCCATTTATGGGCCGATTTTTAGCAGATCTAGACACCTATTCCCCAGCGGAGTCGCCAAAAAGTATGTTGACGCTTTTTCGGAGCGCCAATCACTCAAGAAGAACCGGCGGCGGTGTCCTCTGCACAGGGGCGGACGGTCCGCGCGCAGGGGCCGGACGGTCCGCGGCCTGGTGCGAGGCGGCGGTGCTCTCTGGTCAGACGCGGACGGTCCGCGGCACAGGGCCGGACGGTCCGCGACCTGGTGCAGGAGCTAGAATTCCCTGCCTGACGGCCGGACGGTCCGCGCCCTAGGGCCGGACGGTCCGCGCGTGCGCAGGGGCGGCGGTAGATCGCCGACGGCGCCTGGATCTCGCTCCCGGGAGGGACCCCGTCGGGGAGGAGAGATCCTAGGAGTTGTCTAGGCTCAGGCAGGCCGACCTAGACTCCTCTAATCGACGTAGAGTCGAGGAGAGGCGGAGAATTTGGGGATTGGAATACTAAAATAGAGCTAAACTAGAACTAAACTAGAACTACTCCTAATGCATAAGGTAAAAACGAGTAATAGACTTGATTTGTTCGATTGTTGGGGGTTCAATCGGCCGTAGCCCTTCATCTATATAAAGGGGGAGGTCTGGATCCGTTTCCAACTGTTTCCCGAGTTAATCCCGCGGTTTTAGGTAACAAATCCCGCGAGAAACTAGGAACCCTAACTGACTCTGCGCGCGCGCGGACCGTCCGCGCCACCACCGCGGACAGTCCGGACCGCGGACCGTCCGGCCTCAGGGCCGGACCGTCCGCCAGGCTCATTTCAGCCTTCAACAAAAGGCATCATCGACTAAAGACTAATATGTTATACGTAGTCTATACTACTATATCAAGAGTCTAACTTGGGCATCAGGTACTACCACGGCTTCACCGTTGACTCCTAGCGCTCGCGTAGCTAGCTACTGTGACTGTTCAGTACTCGACCCCGCTCGCGCAGATACCACACCGTACAGAAAATATTGCAGAGCAAGAACTAGAACCCACACCGCCTTGCTTCAAAAATTTAGAAATAAACAATAATTATATTTAAATAAAGGGAAATTTGGATCCATACCATTAAAAGATCACCACTTTGGATCCATATCATTACTATCTCACTTACATGTGGGTCCACATGAGTCAATGACATGTGGGGTCCATGGTATATATCTAAAGTTTGGATCTTTTAATGGTATAGATCCAATTGTTCCTTAAATAAATATCTTAATAAATATTTATATGATACATGAAAAACATAGCAAAACGTTGAAAAACGGTAATCCGGTAGCCTAGCCCGTTCCTGACAGAGTGACAGATAATAGGACCGACGACGTGCCCTACACTGCAAATTTGCAGGGCATCTTTCTTTCCGTTCGCTGTTGCTGTCGATAGGAGAAACCTAAAAGGGGGTTTCAGTGTCCTCCTGTGCGTCTGCGTGATGCACACATGCATGCATGACGACCACCTCGCCATGCATGCATATGTACAGTGGCCTGCACACACGCTGCTGCTCCGGCAGCCCACATATCCTCGGTCATCGCACGGCGCATAACTCTCGCAACACCCTTCAGTTCATCCGACGTGCCGGCGTACCACGGCCGCACAATTATTGACGACGTACGCGGCCGCGGCCGCGGGGACCGGCCGCCGTCCACCGATCCCGCCGGACCACACCGGAAGGGAAGAAGACAATCGATCGGGTGCGTGGCGTGGCCCCATGTCGTCAGAGGTGGTCGTCAGGCGACAGGCGGTGTGTGTGTCTGTGGGTGGGCTCTGCCACTGCATGATTCGAGATCCAAAGTCGAAACGACGTGGACGTGCGATCGGATGGATGACCGGAGTCGGAGGGGAGGTGCCTCTGCAGAGCGCAGAGCGCAGAGGCTGCGCGCGGAGACAATCGACAGGAACAGGATCACCTGGGGGGGAAAAGGCGAGTTTTGCAGCTACCTGTTTCTCCTTTTTCCCCGGCATGGCTAGCTTGCACTGTAGGAGTACTGTAACTGTAACTGTACTGCATGCATGCACGCACGCAGAGGCACTGCATGGACAGCATGGTTTTGGCGCAGCGGGGGACGATCGAGATCGGTCGGCCGCGACCGCGATTGGGATTTGCAGCGCGGGAAAGCGAGGGGTTTGTCAGGCCGCTGCCTGCCATGTTCCGTTCCGTTCCGCTGCGAGAAATGGAGCAGCTAGACCTAGAGCTGAGGCTGTGGATCCTCGACCGGCCGATCCATCTCTAGCTCGATCAATGGCCTCCGGTCCCGACTCCGATCTCGCGTGATCACGCGCTGGTGCAGTGTAGGTGAGACGCGGCAGGTAGCTGCAAATAATCTGCGGGCAAAGCAAGCCTAGTTACAGAGCTAGATGAGCTCCTTTCTCTGATCAGGATTCAGAGCTAGACAGAAATAACCTGTCGATTATTAGAGCTGCTTGGATTATTGCAGTTAAACTTTCGTTTGGCTTTGCGAGTGGGAGCTTGAGTTCGGTTTGTTTGGTCTTGAGTACAGTAAGGTTGTACTACTTCTACATGCGTGTATGTAAGACCAACCCAATTTTTTTTAAAAAACCACTTTTTATTTTTTTAGCTAGGAGAAACCAGATCTATGGTTTTTAAAAAACTGAGAATATAATTTATATAAACTGAGTCATAAACTGGTATGTTTAGAACCAACTCAATTTCTATAAACCAGTTTATTAAAAACTGGATGCATTCAAACATGACCTAAATTCCTCTCGAAAGAAGTAGAGTTCGGAAGCTTTTATGAGTTGGTGTTCCACATTCCGACGGCGAGACAGAGATGTTGCGGGTTCGCTTTCGTTCCGGTTTCATGCTTTCCAGCGGAAAGCGAGTGAGCGAGAGAACAGGATTGGACTGCTCTGGGCTTTTCGCTCCCCAGCCAGACCAGGCCCCAATCACTCTAAAGAAAGGCCACCGAGCCTGTTACCTGGTTGGGCCCGATTACATGACTTTTAACTGCAACACTAGCTAGCTAGTAGTACTTGCCAGGGAGGCTTGTCAAGCCCGGCTCGAACTCGAAGCACCAAACAGTGCTCGTGAGTGTTTAGAAAGTATTGCTTGAGAATGAATCTCTGATCTCTGTATTCCATTAACATAAATAATATATACATAGTGAACAGACGGCTTCACGCCCGCACGTCCGTTCGGTTGAAAAGCACATTTACTTTATGCGTTTACATTATTGCTAATTAGGATTAAGGGAATGGGTAACCACTAATCTTCTGGAGACTTCTTGTTCTCTCTGGATCTTCTAGAGACTTCTTATCTCTGGATGAGATCACCACCGTCTATTTTCCTTTAACACTCCCCCTTGATCGAATCTATCCTATTACATCATCTAGGAATACAAAACTATTTTATATCTATCCTAATTAGTGTATTATTATCTTACAAAAACCCTGTGGGAAAAATAGATAATAAGACACCTTTCCTTTGTTGATATTACCTCATTAAAAACCTTATATGGTAAAACCTCTTTGAGGGAAAAATCCATAAAAAGAAAAGAGTATAATATAATGTCAACTAGGTTATATTGTGGAGAGTGATACTCCCCCTGATTCCTGCAAATCTTTAAGTCGTTTCATACCTATCCCTTTAACATACTTTGAAAATGTGGAATATGGTAATGACTTTGTAAATAAGTCACCAAGATTATCACATGACTTAGTTTGCAAAATGTTTATTTCCCCATTCTTTTGTAACTCATGAGGATAAAACAAATTTGGAGCAATATGTTTTGTAATATTACTTTTTATATAACCAGTTTCCATCTGAACAACTCAGGCAACATTATCTTCATAGATAATGGTTGGTAAGTTAATTGAACCAATGCCACATGACTGCGTTATATGGTTTATCATTCTGCGAAGCCAAGTACACTCCTTAGAGGCTTCATATAATGCAATAATTTCAGAATGATTAGTGGAGGTAGCTACCAAAGTTTGTTTGGATGATTTCCAAGAGATAGCGGTTCCACCCTATAAAAATACAAAACCGGTTTGAGATATGGCATTATGGGGATCAGATAAATAGCCAGCATCAGTATATCCAATTAAAGTAGGGTCTTGACTTCTACTATAGAAAAGACCAAGATCTCTCGTGCCATTAAGATATCTAAAAATATTCTTAATTCCAGTCCAATGACGTTTTGTAGGAGCTGCACTATATCTCGCAAGTAAATTCACTGCAAATGCAATGTCCGACCGGGAATTATTTGCAAGATACATGAGTGCTCCAATAGCACTGAGATATGGAAATTCAGAACCCAAAATTTCTTCTCCTTCATCCTTTGGTCGAAAAGGATCTTTATTCATATCAAGAGACCTTACAACCATAGGAGTTTTGACTGGATATGCTTTATCCATATTGAATTTCTCTAATACTTTCTGGATATATGCCGATTGATATATAAAAATTCCTGAAGGTAAATATTCAAGTTGAATACCTAAACAAAATTTGGTTTGACCCAAATCCTTCATCTCAAATTTCGTCTTTAAATGATGACGTGCTTCATTTATATCTTTTTCGCTTCCAATAATATTGAGGTCATCAACATATACTGAAATGATACAAAATCCAGTGGAGGACTTCTTAATGAACACACATGGACAATCATCATTATTAGTGTATCCTTTAATAGAAAGGAAATCACTTAAGCGATTGTACCACATTCGCCTGATTGTTTTAAGCCATATAGTGACCTTTTCAACTTTACACAATACATGTTACGATTTGCCGATGGATTCGGTATATTTATTCCATCTGGAACCTTCATATAAATTTCCGAATCCAGTGACCCATATAAATATGCGGTTACTACGTCCATCAACTGCAAAGATAGACGATTTTATACTGCCAGTGAAATTAAGTATCGAAATGTTATGCCACTCATTACTGGAGAGTATGTTTCATTATAATCAATGCCGGGCTTTTGCGTAAAGCCTTGTGCTACTAACCTTGCTTTATATCTCACCACTTTTTTGTTTTTGTTTCGCTTACGAACGAAAACCCACTTGTATCCTACTGGGAAGGTGCCTTTAGGTGTTAACATCACTTCCGAGAATACTTCTCTTTTATAAAGCGAGGTAATATCTTTTTCAATGGCTTCTTTCCACTGATTCCAGTCCGAGCGTTTTCTACACTCTACCATGGATTTAGGATCTAGATCATTAAGGATGTCAACAACTTGTTCAGAGAAATAAGAGTCGACTACAGTAGCCTTGCGTTCAAAGGTTTCGCCTGTTTCAATATAATTGGTAGCAAGTTCATCTACCCTTAAGGACACATCAGGATTTCCCGTATCCATGGTCCTCGGGTTTTCCGATATTACTTCTTCGACTATGTGCGCATTCGAAGAGGGTTGAGTATCAATTCCACATTGTGTTTCATCAACTTGTTGTTGATGTGCATTTACCGTCTTTCTTTTCTTTAAAGGAAGTGAATCCTTATTGATTGCCTTCTCCCCCTTTTATTAGTAGGATTTTGAGCAGTTTTGTTTGGTACCTCCACTCTTTCAGGCGCGTTCCTAGCAGGAATGAAAGACTTTATTACACCTTTGTAATTAGTGAATGCATCAGGCAGGTTATTTGCAATATTTTGCAAACCAATAATTTTCTGAACTTGGAGTTCATTTTCTTTAGTACGGGGATCTAAGGAGGAGATACTCTTCGCATCCCAATCAATTTCTCGGCATTCTCCTTTCTGGTACTTGAAATCTCCCCCTAATGCTGGGAAATGTTCCTCATTAAAAATACAATCAGCGAACCGGGCCATAAATAGATCACCCGTTAGGGGTTCTAAATACTTTATTATTGACGAAGATTGGTAACCCACATAAATCCCTAACTTTCTGTGGGGGCCCATAAAGGTACGCTGTGGTGGTGATATCGGTATATAAACGGCACACCCGAATTTACGCAAATGGGAAATCCTAGGAGGGTCCCCTCGTACTAACTCCAAGGGAGAGGAGTCATGATATGCAGTTGGTCTTAGTTGTAGTAGGTCGACAGAGTGTAAAACTGCATGACCCCAACATGACGTAGGCAAAGAGCAATTCATTAGTAATGGACGTGCAATGAGCTTTATTCTTTTGATTAAAGATTCAACCAAACCATTTTGAGTGTGGACATATGGGACTGAGTGCTGAACCTGAATTCCTAAAGTCATACAATAATCATTAAAGGCATGGGAGGAAAATTCAGCAGCATTGTCCATTCGGATCGATTGGATCCGATGTTCAGGATAATGTGCCTTTAGCTTTATAATTTGTGACATTATTTTAGCAAAAGCATGGTTTCTAGTAGACAGTAAACACACATGTGACCATCTTGTAGATGCATCGATTAAAACCATAAAATATTTGAACGGTCCAGAAGATGGCTCAATTGGGCCACAAATATCGTCTTGAATTCTTTCAAGAAATCTAAGTGGTTCCGCTCGAATTTTAAGAGGTGAAGGTCTTAAAATCAATTTACCTGTGGCACATGCAGTGCATATATAATCTGAAGATTTTGGGAAATTTTGCTTCAGTCAAATCATGACCAATAGAATTGGTGATAATTTTTCTCATCATCCCGATACCTAGGTGCCCTAGTCGATCATGCCAAATTTGAAATGCATCGACATTCTGAAAAATTACCTTGTATGCAACATGTTCAATGGGCTTGATGTATGTATAATATAATCCGGATTCTAGAGTTAGAATTTTTTCACATATCTGTTTGCCATATTCAGTAGGTTTAGTAAGAAGTAGATATTCTTCTTTATTTTCTTCATATGTTTCCACATGGATCCCATTCTTACGAATATCTCTATAACTTAATAAGGTACGAGTTGAATCAGGATATAATAAAGCATTCTCGATCACAATTTGAGTACCCATTGGGAGAGTGATAATGGTTCTACCAGAACCAACTATCAATGCATCTCTTCCTGCAATTGTTAAAACATTTCCTTCCCTTTTCTTTAAAGTCTGAAAATATTTTATCTCAGTTAATATAGAGTTTGTGGTACAGCTATCCACAAGGCATAATTCCTCCTCCAATGAACCATTTCCGGTAGACATCTTCTCTGTCTTTCTCGCCGGATTTCTGACTGGCTTTTCTCCTTCCCTGATGTTGACGGCGGTGGTTCACGACGAGTCCTTCTCTGGTTTCTTAGATGTCGACGGTGGTGGTTCATGGCGAGTCCTTCTCTGGTTTTTTGGATGTCGGTGGTGGCCTCTCTCGACAGTTAGAGACGGGTGCTGATAACGTGTTTAGAAAGTATTGCTTGAGAATGAATCTCTGATCTCTGTATTCTATTAACATAAACAATATATACATAGTGAACGTACGGCTTCACGCCCGCACATCCGTTCGGTTGAAAAGCACGTTTACTTTATGCGTTTACATTATTGTTAATTAGGATTAAGGGAATGGGTAACCGCTAATCTTCTAGAGACTTCTTGTTCTCTCTGGATCTTCTGGAGACTTCTTATCTCTGGATGAGATCATCCACCGTCTATTTTCATTTAACAGTGAGATCGACGAGTGGGTTTGCACAGCAGTACACGGAGGACTCTGGAGGGATATCCATTGACATCGTAGCAGCAGCCAGGAGAAGATTGCAGGAAAAACTAACCAACGATGCGGCGGTCACACAGGATTTTTCTCTCGAGACGCTCGCGACGATGTCAATGACATTTCAAAGGAATGAACGCAAGAAATTGAATGTATCGTTATAGTTGGCAGGACCGCAAGATAAACTAAGAACCTAGATACTCTAAACTCAATGGTGGTAACCCTCGAACACTATCGTCTTCTTTTCTCAACTCTATTTCCTTAACTCCAGGGGCGGACCCAGTAAATAATGGGACTGAGGGTATACTTGCAAAGATAAGCGCTAGAATACTAAAGAAAAGGTCTCTAAGTTAGTCTGAGCAAGGGACCTCATTAGTAAAAATCTAGACACTACTACTTACAACAGAGAAATGAGCGGGGGCATGCGCCCCCACTCGCATCAACGTAGGTCCGCCCCTACTTAACTCTATAGCAGATATATTCTGAACGTACCTTTTAAGTTGGTCAAAGTATCTCTCAGAGGATGTACAACCCTAACACTACCGTACGATACTCTAAATATAAGATATAACTAAAACACAATACAATACAATGTGCGTGTCTAAAACCTATATTTTACTATATCTACTGCACCAACCAGAGCATTCAATAAATTAAATTGACCAATTAGCTATTCCTCGTCTCGAGCATAAAGCCAAGATACAATGTCTTCGTTAAGATACATGTCTTATTTTTTTTACATTTGTCCCCTTAAACACACTTGAAGACACGGCTCAAGACATCCGTTATACATGTTCTCAACAAGCAATGTGGGATTAACCTTTAACTATCTAGCATTTAATATGGACCATCCCATTTATTCGAGCAAAAACACTACTCACAAGGAGATCTAGTAGCCACTGAAAAAATATCGGCTAGAGAAAGCCATCGAGTAACACATGTTTACACTACACCATAAAAAACCGTGTATTATATAAGTATATAACTATACAGAACTTGCTAAAAGAAAAAAAAAATATCAAGACGGCATTGTGATACTTGCTATCAATAATTACGTCCTCTCATTGGTTTTTTTGACTTGCTATGGATGTGTTGAGGTGTGAGTGTAATACAGTGGTTGGATAACTTGAGATATGGCACTATGGCAGTGATACATTGGGATACGGTGCCACATTACTGACCTTGCTCGCGTGCAATTGGAAAATTGGAATCAATCGCGCAACAACAGTACAGCACACATCGCGTGTATTTCGTGGTTTGGCTGCAGAAGATCCTGGAGCTTTGCTACCTCTTTCAGCGACCTCCACACCCAGGTTGCGTCGTGGTCCTTGCTCTTATCCTATCCTGCCTACTGCCTGCGTTTATCTTCTTCTCTCTTTCCCCTCTCTGGCCCTCTCTCTCATTTTCTCATCATACAAGTTGTTGAGTTCCTGTCCCTGTTCTTGGACGGACACATATCCAATCCACCCGAGATTTGCTCAATTTACTCCAGACACACTGGCAACGACCGGACCGTCGAACCTCGCGTCTCTGGCGACATGTCGACGGCGGTGGCGGAGGCGCGGCCGCGCTACGGGTTCCCCGGATCCGGGAAGGGGGGCAGCGGCGGCGGCGGCGGCGGGCATGGGAAGGAGGCGGACATGGCGGCGGTCGGGAAGAGGAGGAGCGACGGCTTCTTCATAGAGGAGGTGGCGGAGGAAGAGGTGCTGACCGATACCTCCTCGGTCGGGGCGCCGTCGCCGTCGGGCTCGTCGATCGGTGAGAACTCGTCGTCGGAGGCCGGCGGTGACGACGTGGACGAGGAGGTCGAGAGCAAGCTCAAGGAAGATGACGCGCTGGATTGCTTGGACGCGCTCGAGGACTCCTTGCCCGTGAAGTGAGTTCGTAAAAGTTTTTTTTTTTTTGGTTTCCGTCTTGGATCGCTCATGCTATTTCGCTTGCTTTTGCAAAATGGGATCTTTTTTTTATTCAAAAGGATGATTTTTTGGGGGCCTATTAACTGGAAACGCTTTAAATTTGGTTGGTCAGGAAGGGCCTCTCGAGCTTCTACTCCGGCAAGTCCAGGTCGTTCACCAGCCTCGCCGAGGCCACGTCGACGGTGGCGGCGGCCAAGGAGCTGGCGAAGCCGGAGAACCCGTTCAACAAGCGGCGCCGCATCCTGGCCAACTGGTCCAGGCGAGCCTCCTGCAGCTCGCTGGCCACGGCCGCCTACCTGCCCCCGCTCCTGGGCCCCGACCACGCCGTCGCCGAGGGGGACGAGGGCGAGGAGGACGACTCCGACTCCGACGACGTGGAGTGCAGCCAGCTGCCGCCGCCGCACCGCGGAAAGAACGTCCGGGACGCGCGGGCACTGCCACCCCTTAGACTCGGCGGTGCTGGGATGCGGCGGAGGAACGGGCCGAATGGCGGCCTCGGGAGCTTCAGATCCCCGAGGTCCTTCTCGCTGTCCGATCTCCACAGCAGCGCTGAGGGGGAGTAGTGATTAGCAGCCGCAGATCTGCTTCCAGCTCTGGCCTCCTCTCTTGGCCACCACCAGTAGAGATGTAGTAGTAGCCACTTACTATATGGTTCCGGTGTATAAGATCCAAGTCTGTTGTGTTCATCCTCCTGGCTTCCGTTTCTTTGACCTCACAAGTCACAAGAAGTGCATCGACTGACCT
Source organism: Zea mays (assembly GCF_902167145.1). Classification (NCBI taxonomy): domain Eukaryota; kingdom Viridiplantae; phylum Streptophyta; class Magnoliopsida; order Poales; family Poaceae; genus Zea; species Zea mays. The sequence goes on along the minus strand of NC_050097.1, from coordinate 197,014,751 downwards.
AACAAATACTCTATCCGTTCCTTTTTATTTATCACGTTTTAGTTTAAAATTGAATTTGGCGGACGCAGTAACAACCTTCAGGATATCATTAACAAATGAAGATCATGGTGGGGTTAGCTGCCTTTGGTTATTTTGTTGCTGTGGCATGATCCGCTCGATGAGGGTATCCGATGATTGCACTCTGACACAGGTCGATTGCCAACTGACCGTAGGCAGCGCTAAATAACGCCAAACATGGAGAGAAGAGAGAACAGCAACGAGTTGCCACATAAAACAAATCCGAAGTGAGTGCCAAAAACCAGTGCGGAGTTCCTTTCGTTCTGGTGCGTGAATCGACGTCGTTCTTGACGGCCCTGCCACATTGTTTCCATACACAAAAAATCACGTTTTTTTTTGGCGACTGAGTAGTATTTGAACAGACGGAGGGTGGCGACTGAAGGATCCTGTTCTGGTTGTCTTATCCCCTTATCTTTTGCTCTTCGATTGATGTCCTAATCCTTACACTTGCATCTTCCGTGTGAGGGAAAATGTGATAATTATATTTTATACTAGCTTTGGTGTCGGGGAAGGAGAGAGAGAGAGTGTGTGTGTGGGGCCGGGAGATGACTGTGCATTTGCAATGTGATCTTATCCTGTTGCGCGATTGGCACTGGAAATTATTCCGCGTTCGTACGATGGATTAGCTCGCTACCTTATCCTGCAGTATTCTTTGCTTGGACATTTCAATAGCTGGTAGTTGGGGCCCCCCGTCTTTCCAACCTGGGGATTGAAATGTTAGGTCAGCTCTGGCCTCTAGCGGGACTTAGGTGGAAGTAGTGTTCTTTTTTTTTCCTCCTTTGATATAAAAAGTTACTACGTTCATAAACCAAATAAACATGTGATCGGAATTTTCGACGTTAGTCGGAACACCACTCGAGTGTGTTAGCCTCAACGAAATCAAGAACCGGATGCCGGATGGTGACAATTTTTGAAACGGTAAGAATGTCCAGTGTTCTTTATCGAAACCTCCGGCCCAATGTGGCTGGTAATCATTGGGAAAAATGTTTCAAGGCTTATTCCTTTGTGGATTCCATTTAGGTCCGATTTTGTGACAAGAGAATTGGAGGGACCTATGGACGAGAAAAGCCTTTGCTATTTAATTTTGATAGCAGGGGATTTCCTCTCCTACGATGGATTTTCTTCAATTCCCTTGTTATCAAAATAGTCCTTAGGCTCTTTTCGGTTGCAGAGAGGTGAAGAGGATTAAATCTCTTACTACAGACTTGAATAGGGGTGGATTTATCTCTTTCAATTCCTCATAATCTACCCCTAACCGAATACGCCCTAAAATATGGTAAGATATCTAGAGGCTATTATTCATTTGAATGCAGCAATCATCTATTCTTTTACTATCTTTCTCGTGCATAATTTTTCTAACCTTTAATATTATTTCTCATGAGTCTATAAGAGGTTGTCCTGGTTTACTTATTGAGTCTAGGTTAACTAACCTATGTTTTTTTCTATAAATGAGGTTCCTCGGAAATAGCGGTGGAGGAGCACACTTAGCTCTTTTATAATCGAGGAAACTTTTCTGCTTGTGAAAATAAATTGATTCTATGAAACTTTTGTAGAATTTCTACAAAATTTCCATAAGTTTTGAAGGGAGGGAGGGTTAAAAACTATTGTACCATTATCGTCGCCATGACGACATCCATTGGTGATTTGTCATGCTCAATGACTCTATATGATGGATTGATGGGTACTAGGGCTCCCGTCCTTTTCTTCTTCTATGACGAAACCACTTATAATGGGTATACGAGATCAAGTCAGTAATGGCTCAGTTATACTAGGATTTTGCAGCTGCTTCAATGGGCCAAGGCTCATCTCAGTGTTGATGTTGTTGTTGCTGATTTCTCATGCGAACTACATTAGTGAGGGTTGCACATGATATGCCTTAGTGTGAGACACATTGCCATGTCAATACACGTTTTGGTGACTCCATTTCGGACAAAAATATTTTGTTTATTTTTCTACTACAAAATCACTCAAAACAACATGTCTGCACATGGAGATTTGTTTGAAGAAGTTGAACAGTTGATGTGTGAACATAGTAAGAGGGTGTCATTATCATGTTAAACGAAGACATGTGAATTTCTATCTCTCCCACAATGATAGAAGATTAAAGTAAGTTTCTAACTTCTCACTTTGATTCAACAAAATAACAATAAATGATTGTGAAATATGATTAATGAAGAAAAAATAGATTCCATGCTATTAAGAAGCTAGAAATAGAAGAAAGTAGATCAAAAACTCTGGACGTTGATAAGATGCATATATATTGTTAATTCCTATGATAATAGAGCAACCATAAATGTTGTTGGTCTAAAAATATTATAGTTCAGCTAGCGCACGGAGAAGGCCATAACTCTGGACATTGATAAGATGCCTTCTAAACATCATAACAGAAGAAATTATCGAGGACTAGCTATTGCTGGTCTGGACTTTGGACTCGTGCTCCTAGGGTCTGTGCCCCAGGCATCTACCTTAGCTTAGGCTAAAGGGCATACCATGTCGGGGGCGATCTGGCCACTGACCTATAAGGTTACCACATGCTAGGCCCTCATGATGTTTCCAGACTTAGTTCTCTCGACTGTCTGTGGCCACTAGTAGGACATCAGATCCCTGAGGCCTTAGCCTTATATAATCTCAATGGTTGTTAAAGAGGACAAATGAATTCTCGATTCAACTAAGTATGGAAGCACTGATAGACTAAAGAATATGCCTAGCCCTGCCCCAAGGACATGATGCCCCCAAATGTACGATGCTACTTTAAAAGTCTACACCCAACAACGATGTAGTATTGGCACTTTAGATTAGACTCATATATTATATTAAATGTGATATATGATGTTGTAGTCTGATAGGCGCACTACTACCACGACATAGGTAGCAGATGTACCTAAGACCACTACTCGATATGTGGCATCGTCTCTATAGCCACTCTTGGGTGCTATAGATGTAGGGTACTAGGAAGTATTATAAAGTATAGGCTGCTACATTAGTTACCAATTATTGCAGGTATGATTTGGACTCTAGTACACGATGCTATGATGAGTCATACATGCCTCTATGATAGGTTATATCCGCCATTGTTGCAAGATATCCCTAACACCATGGCATGGTCAAAGATATGACACTATGTGTGGCTGCATGACCATGACAAGATGGGAGTTGTTAGGTCTCTGTTGAGTGAGGCCTATAACACTCGTGACATGTAACCCTCTTTGACTCTTTCATCCCTTGGCATATAAAAGAGAGGAGTAGAGCAACATATAGGGGAAGAATAAGAAAAGGGCCAATCCTATTAAGGTTGAAAATGATCAACTACTAATGACAGGAATAAAGGTGAACTAAAGACCATTAGACTAGAACTCTCACCAATACAAAACAAAGATTCCTCACAAAATCCACAAAAGCTCTAGGTTAATCTAATATATTACTCTCTATTCTGCTCAAAACCTATCTAAAAAACAAAACAAACTTTCCTATAAATAAAGGAGATATCTCAATTCAACCTGGTTGGCCTCTCCTATTCCGGTCTATTTCAACTGGGCCACGCCCCACTTAGGCTATTCACAACTATTATTTCTTGTCGCAATATCCAAAATTACCACATCATATGTTACCATAAAAGATAAAGATGGTTAAAGGGAAATGTGCCCTTGGGCCATTTCTAAGTATTTTGGTGATTGAGTGCCAACACAAGTGGCCATGTGTTAATCTATGCCAAATGATGGACAAAGTGAAAATCAACATAAAGGTATGTGTCTAAGACTTAGTACTTTGTTTTAAGGACTAATGTATTGTGTCTAAGTACTGAAAGCAGGAGAAATCAATTTGGAAAAGAGATGGCTTTGTTCAGCCAAAGACAGCTCAGTCTGGGAGCACCGGACTGTCCGGTGGTGCACCAGACAGTGTTCGGTGCGCCAGGTGTCACACCCGGTTTTAGAAGGCAAACCGAATGCGAACCATGTACGTGCCAGGATCAGTTATTCACGTACACAGCAGTTACATAATATGGACATCATCACACAGTGCTCAAAATAGTATTAATAAGGGAAATAGTCGATTACATCATACGTCTGAGACGTCCATATAGTTCTTACAATAAATCAAAGTGCGGAAAAGAAACGTAGATAACACGGCCTTCACAGGCAGCCGACTGGGGGGTTGCCGCTAACCCACACCTAGAACTCGTCGTAGTCTTGGAACTCCTGGAAGTCTCCTTCCACAGCTTCATCTTCGCCTGAGCAGTGGTTGCAATGCTGACAACCTAGGGGGGGGGGGGTTTGGTGTGTAGAGCAAGGGTGAGTACACATCAACATACTCAGCAAGTATCCTGTTTGGCTGTAGTGGACTAGCTTTATGTGGGGATAAGTCAAGCAGTTGCTTTTAGTTGGTCAGGTTATTACTTACTAGTAGAAAGCCAGGTTTTAACATTAACCCAAGTTATTAGCCCAATGTATCCTTTCCAAACGGAAAGAATACCACTTACCAATACCATAATCGTAATCAGAACCATCAATCTCATTGTCACCTGTACCAAAGTATCTCTGATCAAGTATCACTAATCTCTGGAGCTCCCTTGGCCGCTCATAACCGCGAGCACGGCTGATATATCAGTTTCATAACACTCTGCAGAGGTTGTGCACTTTACCCACAAGCCGTGATTCCCTCTCTGGCCCGGGCTTGCAAGACCCTTATTCACTCTCGAGGTGAATGGCCAAGGATTCACTACGAAGCCTTTACAAAGATTCCCCGGGGCTGTAGCCACCCGTTAGGTTTCCTAAATGTACCGCACTCCTCCCCAAGGGACAAATCAACCTTGGCAGAGCGAGCCGCATACACCGAGCCCCATTGACGGCACGACGGCGAAGCGAACTACACCCCGGATCCTCTAATTATTCAGCTAAGGGCACCCCATTCCACCCTCATGGTTGCACTGTTTTCCCGGGCGGTCATCCATTGAACAGGTCCTTACGGAGAGGCACTCGAGAAACCGCTCGAGTCCCCTTAAATGCCACAAGTATAATCATAAATAAGAACGGGAAAACAGCGTATCATAGATAACCACATCATGTTCATTGATTAAAGTTGAGCAATAGCATCAAACTAAGCAGTAATAATCCGACCCAAATAGGTAAACAAGGACATGGATAACAAAAAGCTAGTCAATCCTTAGGTATAAATGTGTGTTGCGGGAGGTGAATTAAAGAATGATTAGGACAGAGATAGGTCAAAGGACACTTGCCTCCACCAACCGACTGCTGCTCAGGGGCTTCTCCTGCGAATTCCTCGGGCTCTTCGACCGGATCGTTCTCTATGCGAGCGTAAACATACATACATCCATCCACATATTTAATACAAAAGAACAGTACACCATACAAGGGAACAAATAAAGCGAATATGCATCAAGTATGACATTTGACATTGCATTTGTTATGGTTAGAAAGAAACGGGAAAAGGGTCTCGCAGGGGGGTTAAAGTTTATGCACTAATGATTAGTTAAATTATGCACTCTAGTTTCAATAGGTTCCTAACAAAAGAACTCTGTTATATGCACTAGTGGGAACCTAATCATTTTAAGTTGATTAACATTGCACGGGATAAACAATTAACTAAATGAATCAACTAGCGCAACGAAATTCTAAATTAAACTTCTCATTTCCATAGCATGAACCATGATTAGTCTACCCAAAATAAGGTAATTATGATCACAGAAAGTAAATAAAATAAAATAAAAAAAAATAAAAAAACAGGGGGGGCGGTTGAACCGGCCCTAGGGCGGTTGAACCGGCCGGCTGGGCGAGCGGCTGGGCCGGCCAGGGGCGCGGCCGAACCAGCGGGCAGGGGGCGGCTGGCGGGCGGCCAGGGGCCAGGGGCGGCCGAGGGCGCGGCCAGGGCGGGCCGGGGGCGCGGCCAGGGGTGGCCGGGCGGCTGGGCTGCCAAGGGGAGGGAGGAGGGGAGAGGGGAGAGGGAGGGAGGAGAGGGAAAGGGGGGGGGGCTCACCGGCGATGGGCGGCCGACGGCGAGGGCGGCGGCCGAGCAGGGGGCGGCGGCGGTTAGGGCAGAGGGGTAGGGGCGGCGGCTTAGGGAGAGAGAGGGAAAATGAGAGGGAGAGAGAGAGGGAGAGGGAATTGGGGAAAAAAGGGGAGGTGGGGGGGGGGGTGGCTGGGCCTGCCAAGGCCCAAGAGGGGGGGGGGCGCAGGGGGCTTGGGCCGGCCAAGGGGCGGCTGGGCCGGCCAAGGAGCCCATGGCGCGGGAGAGAGGGAAAGGGGAATAGGGAGAGAGAAAGAAAGAGAAAGAAAAAGAAAAGATTATTTCCCTGTTTTCGAAATCCGATCTTCCTAGATGAATGCATTTGCACTTTCAAACAATCAAAGAATGCATAGCTCGGCATGATGCATCAAACAACATAAAGTATTTTTTTAGAGTTTTTCTTTACAAGGGAATTCCAAACCGAATCCCGCTAGCTTTGGAAAAAGTCAAGGTCTAGCGAGGGCAAAAAGAAAAAGAAAAGGTAACGCCCGAATTTGGCGAGTAAAGAAAAGAAAAAATTCAACTGCAAAATTCGGGGCTTTACAAACCTATCCCCCTTAAAAGAATCTCGCCCTCGAGATTCAGGGCTGGCTAGCAAAGAGCTCTGGGTACTTGGCCACTAGATCATCTTCACGCTCCCAGGTTGCTTCTTCCTTAGAGTGGTGATTCCATCTGACTTTGCACATTCTGATGGTCTTCCTTCGGGTGACTCTGTGTGCAATCTCAAGGATCTGAGCTGGCTTCTCAACATAGGTCAAGTCCTCCTGGACCTCAAGACCTTCCACTGGCAACTGCTCTTCTGGCACACGCAAGCACTTCTTCAACTGAGACACATGAAAGACATCATGCACAGCAGACAAATTCTCTGGCAGGCTGAGCTGATAAGCCACTTCTCCACGCTTTGAGAGGATCTGGTACGGACCAATGTAGCGGGGTGCTAGCTTGCCTTTCACTCCGAATCTTCTGACTCCTCTGATCGGTGACACTTTCAGATAGACAAAGTCTCCGACTTCAAAACTCAGCTCTCTTCTTCTTGTGTCTGCATAGCTTCGCTGCCTCGATTGCGCTATCTTCAGATTCTCTCGGACCATCTTGATGTTCTCTTCGGCTTCAAGCAGAATGTCTGGCCCAAACACTTGCTTCTCTCCAGGCTGATCCCATTGCAACGGAGTTCTACAACTCCTTCCATAAAGCGCCTGATACGGTGACATCTTCAAACTGGCCTGGTAACTGTTGTTATAGGAAAACTCTGCATAAGGCAATCGCTTGTCCCATCCGGACTGATCTTGCAACGCACAGGCTCTCAACATATCTTCGAGAATTTGATTGGTCCTTTCAGTCTGGCCATCTGTCTGCGGGTGATAAGCTGAACTGAAATTCAGATGTGTGCCCAAGGCTTCATGCAACTGCTGCCAGAAATGAGAGGTGAACTGCGTTCCTCTGTCTGACACTATCTTCTTTGGCACACCATGAAGACAAACGATCCGATACATATACAACTCTGCCAATACTGCACTGTTGTAGCTGGTCTTGACAGGTATGAAGTGGGCTGACTTGGTCAAACGGTCCACCACTACCCAAATAGAATCGTAGCCGGCTCGAGTGCGAGGCAATCCGACTATGAAATCCATACCAATTTCATCCCATTTCCACTGAGGGATCTGCAACGGTTGCAACAATCCAGCTGGTCTCTGGTGCTCTGCCTTAATTCTTCGACAACTATCGCACTTAGCCACATGCTCTGCGATTTCCCTCTTCATTCCGTACCACCAGAATTTCTTCTTCAGATCCTGATACATCTTCTCACTACTAGGGTGAATCGAATAGGCTGTCTCATGAGCTTCCTTGAGGATCAACTCTCGAATAGACTGGACATTGGGAACACATAAGCGGTCTTTGAACCATATCACGCCTTCAGCATCTTCTCGAAAATCTTTGCCTCTGCCATCTAGAATCAATCGCCGAATCTCACTGATCTTTTCATCATTCTTCTGCGCTTCTTTGATTTCTCGCTCCAAGGTAGGTTCCAATTCAACTGTGACTCCTCGCGAATTGTTCAGAAACCCGAGACTCAACCTGTCGAACTCCTTGGCCAACTCATAAGGCATCGGGCGAGCGACCATCAGATTGACTTGACTCTTTCTGCTCAAAGCATCTGCCACTATGTTTGCTTTGCCTGGATGGTAATGAATCTCCAACTCATAGTCTTTGATCAGCTCTAACCATCTTCGTTGCCTCATGTTCAGCTCTGTCTGAGTGAATATGTACTTCAGACTCTTGTGATCTGTGTAAACATCGCATTTCTGTCCATACAGATAGTGCCTCCATGTCTTCAGTGCGTGAACCACTGCTGCCAACTCTAGGTCATGGATTGGGTAGTTCTTCTCATGAACCTTCAGCTGTCGGGACGAGTAAGCCACAACTCTTCCCTCTTGCATCAACACGCATCCCAAACCTGTGTAACAAGCATCACAATACACCGAGAAGGGCTTGTGCACATCAGGCAAGATTAGGACACGCGAGGTAGTCAACTTCTCTTTCAGCGCTTCAAAGGCCTCTTGGCATTTCTGGGTCCACTTGAACTCAACTTTGTTGCCTAGCAACGCTGTCATTGGCTTCGCAATCTTCGAAAACCCTTCAATGAATCGCCGATAGTATCCGACCATTCCAATGAAGCTCTTGATTCCTCGAGCATCCGTTGGCGCTTTCCAGTTCAGAATGTCTGCCACTTTCTTCGGATCCACAGCCAATCCTTCCTTGTTGATTATGTGACCCAAGAACAGGACTTCGCTGATCCAGAACTCACACTTGCTCAACTTTGCGTACAACTCGTGCTCTCGCAATCTCTGCAATACCATCCTCAAATGATCTGCGTGCTCTTCTTCGCTTTGGGAATAAATCAGAATGTCATCAATGAATACCACCACAAACTTATCAAGGTAATCCATGAATACACTGTTCATCAGATTCATGAAGAACGCTGGTGCATTGGTCAAACCAAAAGACATCACTGTGAACTCATACAAACCATACTTGGTAATGAATGCCGTCTTCGGAATGTCCGAAGGTCGGATCCTGAGCTGATGATAACCTGACCTCAGATCAATCTTGGAGAACACACTGGCTCCTCTCAACTGGTCGAACAGATCTTCTATTCTGGGCAAGGGATACTTGTTCTTGATCGTGACCTCATTCAAAGCTCGATAATCGATGCACATCCTCTTGGTGCCATCTTTCTTTTCCACAAATAAGACAGGGGCGGCCCAAGGCGAGGTGCTTGGCCGGGTGTAACCTTTCTCTGACAGCTCATCAATCTGCTTCTTAATCTCAACCAACTCTGGTCCGGATATTCTGTAAGCTCTCTTAAAGATGGGGCGGTTCCAGGAAGAAGCTCTATGGCAAACTCAACTTTCCGCTCTGGTGGCATACCCGGTAAATCCTTTGGAAACACATCTGGGAATTCAGACACAACCTTGATACTCTCAACTGGATCTGCTTCACTGCTATCGACAGCCATCTGATAACAACTTCCTTTCTTCGGCTCAGGTGGGACTAACTCGGTCACCACTTCCTTTCCTAGTGGGGACACCAACTTGATTGTCCTTTTATCACAACTGATAACTGCCTGATACTTATCTAACCAATTCATCCCTAGGATGACATCTATTCCCTGAGTACCCATTACTATAAGGTTGGCGGGAAACGCTATCCCCCTTATTTCCACACTTATATTTAAACAAATGCTATCAGCTCGAATTCTACCACCAGCTGAGTCAATTTGAATGGGGGTTGACATGGTAGTAGTTGGAAGATTATGTGCTTCTACCCATGATGCAGTAATGAAAGAATGCGTTGCTCCAGTATCAAATAACACTTCTGCAATATGGGAGTCGACTGGGAACATACCTACTATCATGCCGAGGGTCTCCCGAACTGCTTCAGCCTCCAAGTGATTCAATCTTCCATGATTATAACGCTGTTGAGGGCGGTTGCCTGCTCCAGGCTAAGACACATTCTGCTTTGCTGGGGCATTGGGGCCTGACTGCTGCTGGGCTGCCTTCTTCGGACATTGCATCACCCAATGGCCCTGCTCTCCACAGTGGAAACATGCCCTGTTTCCAACCTGAGCTGGTGCTGCCTGACTGTTCTGCTGGTTTGCTGGGGCAGGAAGACGGGGTGCTTGCTGATTCTGCCTTTGAAACTGACCTCCTGACTGATTGCTCTGACGGTTCTGGTACTGATGCTGAGGATACTGCCTTTGGAACTGCTGATGCTGAGGTGGACGCTGGTTCTGCCTGAACTGCTGAGGTTGATTGCCTGAGAAACGAGGACGGCTGCTGCTTCCAGGCTGGGGTCCACTGATCTTGCGCTTACGATCCTCCATTTCCTTACGCTTCCTTTCTGTCATGATCTCTCTATCAATCAGGTGCTGGAATGTCGGGAAGGTGTGATTCATCAGTTGATACTGCAGGGGGTCGACCAAGCCTCTCAGAAAACGGTATTGTCGCTTGGCGTCAGTGTTGACATCCTCAGGAGCATAGCGAGACAATTGCAGAAACCTGTCTCGATACTCACTGATAGATGATGACCCTTGCTTAAGGGCCAGGAACTCCTCCTTCTTCACTGTCATCAGACCTGCAGGCACGTGGTACTGACGAAAGCTACCTCTGAATTCTTCCCAGGTGATGGTGTCGGGGTTGGCATGGGTGGCGAGGTAAGACTCCCACCATGATTGGGCTGCTCCTCTCAACAGACGGGGACCATACAAGACTTTCTCCCTGTCATCACACTGAGCGGTATGCAACTCCCGCTCCACAGTGCGCAGCCAATCTTCAGCATCCATGGGGTCAGAAGAGTGAGCGAACGTTGGGGGATGACCTCTCATGAATTCAGCACGCTTGTCTCTAGGCATCTGAGGCATCTGAGGCTGGGGTGGTGCTTGCTGCTGTTGCTGCTGCTGCTGCTGCTGCTGAATGGCGGCCAGAGTCTGACCGATGGCCTGAACTGCCTGAGTCTGCATCAGAAACATCTGCTCGATCGACATCGGGGGCGGGGGTGGCAGCTGCTGCTGCTGGGGCGCCTCATCTTGTTGACCGGCTTGCTCCTGCTGAGCACGCCTTCCTCCTCTGCGCCTGTTCTCTGACATCTGCAGAATGCAACCACACATCAGAACTGATCTGGCAAATCTTGCAGCATAAGAAAAGAGTATAGAATTCTTCAATAGCACTGAGCAGGTGAGCATCTTCACTGATCTCCAACACAGACCACACAGCTTCTCAGATCAAGAGGAAAGTGGAATAAAAGGTTTCCCAACTATATAACTAACTCCATTAACATAATATGTAAACCAAAATGCAGGGGATACCCACACTCTGGTGACAATCATTACAAAGATCCAAACCAAACATAGTTCATCATGACAAACATAAATGCACAGGATATAGCAAACTACCCTGTCTAACTAAGACTAACTAAGACCAAGATTAACGCTAAGACTGAAGCTTCTATGCATATATTTCGTATTAATTACAAGATCCAACTCTAGCGATCTATGGTTCTAGATTTATCTTGGTCTTGCAGTCGGGATTGCCATAAGGCTGGTGTCCACGCTGAGGTGAGCGGTACGGGTGCTGAGTCCCGACGGGAGCGGGGGAACCACCATCCAGATGACGACGTTCCGCGCGCTCAGCCCGCAGCAGGGCGATCTCAGCACGAGCCCTACTCAGCTCGTCTAATGCATGGTCCAGCTCCGTGTTTAGCACGGCGGCTAGGTTGACTGTGCTGCTCAACCTAGGATTGCCCTCACCGACAGGTGAGACAATCACGCCTCCTGTGCTGCCAGATGGACGGCGGGGGTAATACTTCAGGTCAAGACCGTCAGCTGCCCCACCGAAAACCGAGCAGTAGTGCGAAAGCGCACGCCGTGCAGCATCTTGCATGGCTGCCTCAGCTGAGTCCCGTTCAGAGATAGAATAGTGCTCTGAGCAGGCCTCTGCACCCTGGAGACTGTCCTCCGGGCAGCGCACCAAGCAAGTCGCCTCCCAGTGGTCCGGGTAGACCCCGCGACTATGCTGGTAGACCACACAGCGATACTCGACGGACCAAGTATGCCGGTCAAATGCCCGACGTAGCAGGGTGTCGAGCGCATCGTGGAAGTGACACCCGCGAGCAGCGTCGCGAGTGATGGGTCGAGCAACCCATCCTTCCGGCTCAGGGTTAGCAGAGAAGTCGGTGTCGTGGCTCGAGCTGTCGTCGCCATCTCCGTCGTCTGGGTCTCCTCCAGCAGCTACTCCAGAAGCTGGGGCGCCCAGTGGTGGTGCAGGGGGCGCCTCCAGAGGAAGCACAGGAGAGCAGCTCCTCACAGACTCTATCTCCTGGTGGAGCGAGAAAGAAGAGCCCTGCTGCTCCTGTCGTCGACGTTCCTGCTCCTCACGCAGGCGGTGGTGTAGTCTCTCCAAGTGACTGGACTGTCCGGCCACGGGACGGCGAAGCGGACGCTCAGCAAGGCGGGAGGGTAAGAAGGGGATGACGGACTTTCGTGCAGTGTGTCTAAGTCGAGCCATCTACAAAAGACATCGCAAGCAAAAGGGTGAGAACAGAATTAATATGACCAGCAAGTAATAAGTAAATGAAGGATCAGAATGAAACACAATTTTTTAGCAAGGTATAATATATAGTAGAACATAGGTTTGGTCGGTAGGACCAACTTTTGAAGGGATATCAAAGTCAAGGCAGAGACAGAGGTCTATAGTCCTTAGAACGACCATTCTACTCTAGGTTAGCGGTCCTACAGTCAGCACGGCTTTGATACCACTTATGTCACACCCGGTTTTAGAAGGCAAACCGAATGCGAACCATGTACGTGCCAGGATCAGTTATTCACGTACACAGCAGTTACATAATATGGACATCATCACACAGTGCTCAAAATAGTATTAATAAGGGAAATAGTCGATTACATCATACGTCTGAGACGTCCATATAGTTCTTACAATAAATCAAAGTGCGGAAAAGAAACGTAGATAACGCGGCCTTCACAGGCAGCCGACTGGGGGGTTGCCGCTAACCCACACCTAGAACTCATCGTAGTCTTGGAACTCCTGGAAGTCTCCTTCCACAGCTTCATCTTCGCCTGAGCAGTGGTTGCAATGCTGACAACCTGGGGGGGGGGGGTTTGGTGTGTAGAGCAAGGGTGAGTACACATCAACATACTCAGCAAGTATCCTGTTTGGCTGTAGTGGACTAGCTTTATGTGGGGATAAGTCAAGTAGTTGCTTTTAGTTGGTCAGGTTATTACTTACTAGTAGAAAGCCAGGTTTTAACATTAACCCAAGTTATTAGCCCAATGTATCCTTTCCAAACGGAAAGAATACCACTTACCAATACCATAATCGTAATCAGAACCATCAATCTCATTGTCACCTGTACCAAAGTATCTCTGATCAAGTATCACTAATCTCTGGAGCTCCCTTGGCCGCTCATAACCGCGAGCACGGCTGATATATCAGTTTCATAACACTCTGCAGAGGTTGTGCACTTTACCCACAAGCCGTGATTCCCTCTCTGGCCCGGGCTTGCAAGACCCTTATTCACTCCCGAGGTGAATGGCCAAGGATTCACTACGAAGCCTTTACAAAGATTCCCCGGGGCTGTAGCCACCCGTTAGGTTTCCTAAATGTACCGCACTCCTCCCCAAGGGACAAATCAACCTTGGCAGAGCGAGCCGCATACACCGAGCCCCATTGACGGCACGACGGCGAAGCGAACTACACCCCGGATCCTCTAATTATTCAGCTAAGGGCACCCCATTCCACCCTCATGGTTGCACTGTTTTCCCGGGCGGTCATCCATTGAACAGGTCCTTACGGAGAGGCACTCGAGAAACCGCTCGAGTCCCCTTAAATGCCACAAGTATAATCATAAATAAGAACGGGAAAATAGCGTATCATAGATAACCACATCATGTTCATTGATTAAAGTTGAGCAATAGCATCAAACTAAGCAGTAATAATCCGACCCAAATAGGTAAACAAGGACATGGATAACAAAAAGCTAGTCAATCCTTAGGTATAAATGTGTGTTGCGGGAGGTGAATTAAAGAATGATTAGGACAGAGATAGGTCAAAGGACACTTGCCTCCACCAACCGACTGCTGCTCAGGGGCTTCTCCTGCGAATTCCTCGGGCTCTTCGACCGGATCGTTCTCTATGCGAGCGTAAACATACATACATCCATCCACATATTTAATACAAAAGAACAGTACACCATACAAGGGAACAAATAAAGCGAATATGCATCAAGTATGGCATTTGACATTGCATTTGTTATGGTTAGAAAGAAACGGGAAAAGGGTCTCGCAGGGGGGTTAAAGTTTATGCACTAATGATTAGTTAAATTATGCACTCTAGTTTCAATAGGTTCCTAACAAAAGAACTCTGTTATATGCACTAGTGGGAACCTAATCATTTTAAGTTGATTAACTTTGCACGGGATAAACAATTAACTAAATGAATCAACTAGCGCAACGAAATTCTAAATTAAACTTCTCATTTCCATAGCATGAACCATGATTAGTCTACCCAAAATAAGGTAATTATGATCACAGAAAGTAAATAAAATAAAATAAAAAAAATAAAAAAAACAGGGGGGGGCGGTTGAACCGGCCCTAGGGCGGTTGAACCGACCGGCTGGGCGAGCGGCTGGGCCGGCCAGGGGCGCGGCCGAACCAGCGGGCAGGGGGCGGCTGGCGGGCGGCCAGGGGCCAGGGGCGGCCGAGGGCGCGGCCAGGGCGGGCCGGGGGCGCGGCTGGGCGCGGCCGGGGGCGCGGCTGGGCGCGGCCGGGGGCGCGGCCAGGGGTGGCCGGGCGGCTGGGCTGCCAAGGGGAGGGAGGAGGGGAGAGGGGAGAGGGAGGGAGGAGAGGGAAAGGGGGGGGGCTCACCGGCGATGGGCGGCCGACGGCGAGGGCGGCGGCCGAGCAGGGGGCGGCGGCGGTTAGGGCAGAGGGGTAGGGGCGGCGGCTTAGGGAGAGAGAGGGAAAATGAGAGGGAGAGAGAGAGGGAGAGGGAATTGGGGAAAAAAAGGGGAGGTGGGGGGGCGGCTGGGCCTGCCAAGGCCCAAGAGGGGGGGCGCGCAGGGGGCTTGGGCCGGCCAAGGGGCGGCTGGGCCGGCCAAGGAGCCCATGGCGCGGGAGAGAGGGAAAGGGGAAGAGGGAGAGAGAAAGAAAGAGAAAGAAAAAGAAAAGATTATTTCCCTGTTTTCGAAATCCGATCTTCCTAGATGAATGCATTTGCACTTTCAAACAATCAAAGAATGCATAGCTCGGCATGGTGCATCAAACAACATAAAGTATTTTTTTAGAGTTTTTCTTTACACGGGAATTCCAAACCGAATCCCGCTAGCTTTGGAAAAAGTCAAGGTCTAGCGAGGGCAAAAAGAAAAAGAAAAGGTAACGCCCGAATTTGGCGAGTAAAGAAAAGAAAAAATTCAACTGCAAAATTCGGGGCGTTACACCAGGCTGGCTCTGGCAAACTGGCTGCTCTCGGGTTTCGTCGGCGGCGTACGACTATAAATCACAGGACTGTCCGGTGGTGCACCGGACTGTCTAGTGAGCCAACGGTCGGCCGAGCTAACGGTCGACCGCGCAATCCTCGCGTGACGTGTGGCCGGGCCAACGGTCTGAAGGGGGCAACGGACTGTCCGGTGTGCACCGGACAGTGTCCGGTGCGCCAACGGCTCCAAATCGCCAACGGTCGGCTGCGCCAGAATAGAAAAGAAATCCGCACCGGACAGTGTCCGGTGGTGCAGTCGAAAGAAGGCAAGAATTGCCTTCCTGGAATGCTCTCAACGGCTCCTAGCTGCCTTGGGGCTATAAAAGGGACCCCTATGCGCATGGAGGAGCACAACAAGCATCCCTTGAGCATTCCTAAGCACCAAGACCTCATTTCCGCGCATTCGATTCTTTGTGATAGCAACTAGAGCTCCATTTGAGTAGAGAACTCTTTGAGTTGTGTTGAGAGCTCAAGTTGTGACTTGTGTGCGTATTGTTGCTCCGATTTTGTGTCTTGTGTGTGTTGCTCATCCCATCCTTACTTCCGTGATTCTTTGTGTTAATCAAATTGTAAGGGCGAGAGGCTCCAAGTTGTGGAGATTCCTTGCAAGCGGGATATAGTGAAACAAAGCAAAACTGTCACACCCGGTTTTTAGAAGGCAAACCGAATGCGAACCATGTACGTGCCAGGATCAGTAATTCACGTACACAGCAGTTACATAACATGGACATCATCACACAGTGCTCAAAATAGTATTAAAAGGGAAATAATAGTCGATTACATCATACGTCTGAGACGTCCATATAGTCCTTACAATAAATCAAAGTGCGAAAACGAAACGTAGATAACCGCGGCCTTCACAGGCAGCCGACTGGGGGTTGCCGCTAACCCACGCCTAGAACTCGTCGTAGTCTTGGAACTCCTGGAAGTCTCCTTCCACAGCTTCATCTTCGCCTGAGCAGTGGTTGCAATGCTGACAACCTGGGGATGGGGGGCACTACCGGAATCAGCTCCTTTGTCGTGTGTCTGAGACACACGACAAAGGCTATTTTACACTCGGCAAAGGCTTTGCCGAGTGTAACACTCGGCAAAGAACGCTCGGCGAACTGTACATCGGCAACAGCCTCTTTGCCAAGTACTTTTTGTCGGGCACTCGGCAAAGACTTTGCCGAGTGCCATTTGGAACTCGGCAAAGAAAAGTAACCGTCACGGCGCCAAGTGACGGTGACAGATCCTTTGCCGAGTGCATTCTGTGGCACTCGGCAAAGAGGCCAATTTTGCCGAGTGTGAGGCCCTCGGCAAAGACTGGTCCAGTGGGCCCCACCGCCAGTCCCTGTGCCGAGAGCTCTAGAAGACACTCGGCAAAGGACCTTCTAGTGGGCCCCTTTGCCAGTATCTTTGCCGAGTGCCTTGGCAACAGCACTCGGCAAAGATGTCTTTGCCGGTTCCTAGGTTTCCTTCTTTGCCGAGTGCCATGGTCAGCACTCGGCAAAGATGGCTTTACCGGTTCCCAGGTTTTCTTCTTTGCCGAGTGCCATGGCCATAGCACTCGGCAAAGTGGTCCTTTGCCGAGTGTTACACTCGGCAAAGTGACCAGGATGTCCCTTTTTATTTGCTTTTGTTGTTCCATCCAAACATACAAAAGATATATATCATTCACATCACATTATATATCAATCACATCACAGAATGAACACATTTATCATCAACACCATATATATCACAAAGTCTCACTAAAGTCTCACAAATATAAGTCAGGATCATCACAAAACAGATATAAGTCTGCATCATCACTAACATCACCAAGTATCTCACAAGATAAAGTCTAACTAACATCACCAACACTCATAAAGGTAAGTCTGGATCATCACAAAACAGATCATCAACGAGGTGGGCATCTGGACTGGTTCGGCGAAGGACTGGACAAAGCATGAGGGTTGTTCGACGCCGCCGATTGACCCTGCACAGAGAAGAGATTGTATGTGTGAGAACATATGAATATATATCATGCAGTACTAAAATTTTGATACTCACAGGAGTAGTGAACTCTGTAGGGTCAGCTGCAGGGAACAACGGAGGTGGTGGAGCATGACCCTATGTGGCGCCAAGGCTCTGCATGTACGCGAACATCTCCGCCATCCTCTTCTCCAGCTCCTCACATTGCCTCCTCTCATCATCTAGCTGAGTCTGTAATATTTCGCCCTAATGTTACGATAATGCAAAGAGAAGATATATAAAAATCAATGAATGATGAATAGATAAGGAATAACCTGGAGTTGCTGGATACGATGCTGTGAGGTGTCCTGCCGAGGTCGTATGGCTAGGCTCGCGCTCATGCTCCTTGCTCGCACCTGAGAGAGAGTGGGAGTGGAGGACGAGTCGATTGCCCCATCGGCAATCCAGTACCGCCCATGCCTCTTGCCTCCTCTGACCCTCATGAGGACATCTCCGTCGATGTCCTCGGTCCTCGGATCATAATCTGGCCCATGGACCTCCTTGGCCATGGCGGTGTACTCACTGAGTCGGCTGTGGATGGCGGGGTTGGTGTACGCCTCGGGCCCGTCATCCGGGTTGTAGGTGACGTCGGACGTCGCCTTCTCCTTGTGGGCCATGGCATATGCCGAGAACGTGGAGCAAGGCGCGCCACCATGTGCCGCCGACTGCGAGAAAACCAACGAGATGGTTAGAAATCATGTCTAATCGAAAGTTATATACCTAAATAAAAAAGAGCGCGTACCCATGCTTCCGCGTATTTGCCCAGGCTGCGGCTGCCTTGATGGTGGGAGGGACCTTGCATCAGCAAACGCCGTTCCCGGCTAGCGTTGTGCGCCTCATCCCACTCAGCCGAGCACCACCTCTGCACCATCTGCTCCCAGCACTCAGGATGCGCGGCGCACCAATGAGGAATCATCTAAAAAACTATAAGTACACCGCATATCAGAAGATAAAAATAAGCATATTTAGTACCAATAATAAAGTTTTGTATTTACCTGCAAGTACTGTTCCAGAGTCAATGACATGGTTCGGGCGTCCTTCTTGTTCACCTTCTCCCCAAGGACGGAGCCGTGGTAAGTGACGATGGCCTGGATGCGCGCCTCGTAGTGCATGTCCACGATGAGCTTCTTACAGCACGTCGTAGACACCACATCCGCCCTGGCCTCGTATCCAGCATCGCACCTGAAGAAATCCTACATACAAAGACGATGTATCCATACATTATTTCAAGAATATGCAATAAATGCGACTTATTAAACAATATAGTGCAAGGAAGACTTACCCATAGCTCTTGCTTCACCCGCTCCGCCTTGTTGTTGAATTGTCTGTCGTCCCGATCTACTGCATCGGGGGCGACGGCGTAGTGGTCGAAGGTGTATGCTGGGCTCGTCACTCAGGCGTACTCGACAAGTCCAGGGAAGTGTTCCCGACATAGAAGGCCGAGGATGCCATTAGGGTTGCGGCCGTGACCCCCTGCAGTCTCCAAAACCATCCAAGACCTGTCCAAGTGATTAAGATGAAGTATTAGTTTCTATTATTAATTTGAACATATAATATGAAAAAGCAGCAACAACATCTAAAGTTACCTACCTCTCTCCATCGGGTCGTATCAGCGGACGTCTGTCACGAAGTATGGGTCGCTTAGGGAGGCTCGCGGGACCTCGCAGGTAGATACTCCTCGAACCTGAGGAGCCAGAACCTGAGACATCCTGCTGAGCGGCGGCGTCGTCGTCGTCGTCCTGCTGCGCCGCATCGTCGTCGTCCTGCTGTGCCGCATCGACAGCGGCTTGCTGCTCCACCTGCTGCTGTACGGCGTCGTCCTGCTGCGCCTCCTCCTCCGTCCTACGGGTGCTCCTCCTCCCCCTCCCCCCTCCCCCTCCTCGTCCTCGTCCCACCACCCACCATCTTTGTCCAACAACCTGCAATTAAGAGTAAACAATTAAGCACAGATAAAAAAATATGTATTTAGAAACATATGCAAAATAAATGAAATATAGCATTACATCGATTAAAAATAATCTTCATATGTGTCCGGGTTAGCCGGATCATAAGTGTCATCATCACTATCAACCATTTCATAGTCAACATTATCTGAAGGCGCAATTTCGTCATTGGCATTGCCTTCAAGTATTTCTAAGTCATTCTCATTTTGCACCTCATCATCCTCGTCATCAACAACCATTTCAATATCTACTTCCATTCCGATCGCTTCGGTTAAGTCTATCTTAAATCGCCCTTCGAGCCCATCTTCTTGGAAGAACTCTCCGTCATATGTGTCCGGGTCTAAGTTATAATCTTCATCGTTTGGAACAGGCAATTTAGCGTGCGGTGATACCTTATACACAACATCCCAACCCTTAAGATGTTGTTTCGTTTGGCACACATATGGAAGATAATACACTTGTGTGGCCTGTTGGGCCACAATATAGACATCGTCTCCTGTAAGGTGGAATCCTGTCGAATTTCGACTAGCCCAAGATTAGAATGTGTCCGTCTCGTAACTTCATGGTCAAACCAATGACATTTGAATATCACTGGAGTAAGAGGTTTGGAACCATAAAAATTGA